>NC_091319.1:10785138-10905138 GCF_038502225.1 Cherax quadricarinatus | reverse complement strand
TATTCATTTTCATACCAAACCAAGGCCATGAGTTTGCTGCCACGAGAGGGGTAAAACTGCCTCATATATAAAAAGTGGAACTGAGGGATAACCAAGAAAAGGAGCAGAAATATTTTTAGAAAGTGATTATGAATCAGAAACTTGTGCAGCACTTGGATATCTTTATTGTGGATTGTTGCAACCCCTGAATGGGTTACAATGATTATGTATATATATAATGTATATTATCTTTTCATATAATTTTATATTGCTTATATTTGCGATAATAGCTAAATCGTAAATATATTGCTTTATATTCTTATTTGACTTATGTTGTTAGGATGTACATAATATGTGCTCAGTTCAAGTCTTGATTGTCAAACTACTGTAATTATCGCTTGTCGCTCGTTATACTGCCGGCTTCTGAGCTGTGCTGTCCACGGGGCTATCACGTGATCGAGGGGGGGGGGTTGTCCTCACCTCTCGTGAAGTATTCAGTCTGCTCTAGACTCGCTTGGTGGTTGGACAGATTGTCTGTCTCATTATTCTTGTTAGTTCTGTAGAACTCTGTTCACAGAACATTGTATAGATTTAGTGATTTTCGACGTTGTACTGAGGTTGTGTGTCACATAGACACTCTGAACATCTCAGGTCCTTAGCTATAGCTTCTGACCTAATTTTGTACTGGTTTCTGTGTATTGTCACAGTCGGGTTTTTCCTATGCTGAACTTAGATTCAGTAGTATGGGAGTTTTGTAACTTTTGTGGAGGATCTGCTGATGGTCCCTACTTAGTGTCGTTATATTATCTCCTTGATCCTGATTGTGTCGCAGTCGCTTGTTATATGGCTATTGGGCTTAGCCTTCTTTTCATTGTTCAAGCAGACTGTTCTGGTTGCCAGTCGGTCAAGAAGTTATTTTATTTGAGGACTTTGTCAGTCACTTGTTTAAGTCTAGTCGAGTCGTGAGACATAGCGAACTACTTAGAGCACTTACACACATACACACTTACTTGTACATATTTGTAATATCTTATTAAATGTTAATGTACCAGACGGTACTTAAGAATTATAAATGTGATATGTGCTTTCAGCACAATAATATTGAACTCGAGAGATTGATTTTATTTTGATTGCTGTGATTAATTTAATTTGATAATATACCTCTAGACTTAATAAATTTATTAAATTTTAATTTCTCTAGTTAGTAGCCTACCAGTTGTAATCCTGAAGCACTATTGAATAATACTGAATTTTAATGGATAATTGGACAAGGATACTGACTACTTGTTACGAAAACCCAGTAACAGGCTGGATGCTAGAAGGGCAGTCCTTTCTAGTATTCACTGGAGATCTCTAAGCTTTTAGAATCGCGTTTTTTGTAACATGGATACGTTCCGCCAACCATTGGCTTCCTCAGTCCAATACTGAGAAGAATAGTTGAAGATCAGAAGGAGCTTAAGATAATCAATCCCTCAGCCTGGAGTAGATGTAATAAGTCCATCAACTAATGTTTTCACAATAAAGATGCCCCAAGTGTTGCACAAGTGTCTAATTCATCATACCGTCGGTTCTCTGAACCATTTATCTACATACATCTTTAGAAAGTAACTAAAAGGGATCACCAGTTCATCACTAACGCCCCCCCCCCAGACGACCAGTCAACATATTCTTATTTTCATACGTCAATTTCTTAACGCTTCCACTTTTTCTCAAATGCTTTTTTATTTTTTATTATTTTAAATTGAGGGAAGTTAATTTATGTCGGGTTATATAAATTATAAAAAAAAAACGTATATTTAGTCACAATTAAGCATATAACAAAAAACGGTTTCGATACCACTGGCAACAAATTCGCAGACTTACGAAATCGTAATAACACGATTCCAAACAAACCAGGGAACGGGTGGGGTTTGAACTCACGGCGGGTGAGTGGTAAAACGCCAGGTCAGTGCGTTCACCACTGGGCCAGCTGGCTACAATAAGAGTCATCCAACTAGGTACATTTACACACCAAAGGGAGGTTGGCTTGGGCCACCACTGTGCCCACAAATGCAAGTTTTGTAGCCAGCTGGCCGAGTGGTTTACGCACTGGCCTGGAGTTATACGATTCGTTCGCCATGGGTTCAAACCTCACCCGTTCCGTGGTTCAATTGGCAGAGGGAAAACGCGCAATTTTCACAACTGAACGTTTATCATTCTTGGTACGTTCATATTCATGGGGAGCACTAAGCCCCTAGGAATCATACAGTACCTAGAGAAATGAAAGGTGTGATAAATGGTTTAAAAAAAACGACAGGTTGAAGACAGACACACTTATGCAACATATGGGAATCTTTACTGAGGAAACGTTTCGCCACACAGTGGCTTCATCAGTCCAATACAAACTAGAAAGGTGTAAGGAGAGGAGGAGTTTGAGATAATCAGTCCCTCAGCCTGGAGTCGATGTGTTCAGTCCATCAAAAGCGTGAATGGTGATACCGATAAATATTGAAAAAGGACGCCTGTCTACCGTTAAGGACATTTACAGAAAACGATTAACCACGAATGGGTTCATGAATGGAGTGGTTGCATTAGCCAATTCGATTGAGAGGGTAACTGATGACTTGTCTAGGAATTTAAACTGATAAATTATAGAGGTATGGGTGTTTGTGGGAAACAATCAGGCCGCAGCATTAGGATTAAAAACAGCAGTTATTACCGGGATACCTCAGAGATATGTTTAAAAGACAATATTCAAAATAAAGTTGCTAGTAATGGCAAATCAAATGATCAACAAACAAAGAAAGATAGTAGAGGGCAACGAGTGACTATCTCCCTTAAGGTTTACTATACAAATAGTAGGAGTCTAAGAAATAAAATAGATGAGCTAAGATTACTTGCAAGTGTAGGCAATATAGATATTATTGGTATAACAGAGACCTGGTTCAACCTGATAGAGAAATGCCTTCTGAATGCAACATACAGGGTTATAAACTATTCCACACTGATAGGGTCAACAGGAAGGGTGGTGGAGTGGCGATGTATGTCAGAGAAAATTTAAATTGTTGTCTTAGACATGATATAAGATTAGAAACATCGAACACAGAATCTGTTTGGCTACAGTTTCTCGAGGGACGTGACAAATTAATTTTGGGTGTGATTTATAGGCCCCCAAACCTTGATAGGGAGTGCAGTAAGTTGTTATGGGACGAAATTCATAAGGCATCTAGATATGAAAATGTTGTGATAATGGGAGATTTTAACTTTAGACAAATTGATAAGAACAATATGACAGGAAATCTTGAGTCTAGTGACTTTCTTGATACGGTTCAGGATTGCTTTTTAGAACAAGTTGTGACGGAACGAACTAGAGGAAACAATCTGCTTGACTTGGTTCTTGCCACAAAGATTCACTAATTAATAATCTTGAGATTAATGATGAGCTTGGGGAAAGTGATCACAAATCACTTAGTATCAATATATCATGGAATTACCCAGATAACTGCAATCAAATCTCTGTCCCAGATTTTCGCTTGGCCGACTTCATGGGACTGAAAAATTACCTGGGTGGGCTAAATTGGGATGTTCTGACTATGGGTCAGGTAGGTGATCTTTGCTGCCAATATGACGTTTTTCAGAGCATAGTTCTAGCTGCCCAGACAACTTTTGTTCCGAGTAGGGAAATTAGATCTAACAAAAATGATCCCAAATGGATGAATAGATTAAAACATCTCATTGGTCAAAAGAGAGGCATATATAGGCGTATCAAAAGGGGATGGGCAGTTAAGAAATCAATATATTCAATTAAAGAGAGAAATAAATAAAGGAATAAAAGCAAAAAGGGATTATGAGGCTAAGGTCGCAAGGGATTCAAAGACTAACCTAAAAGGGTTCTTTCAGGTATACAGAAGTAAGATTAGGGACAAGATTGGCCCACTTAAGAATAACTCTGGTCAGATCAATGACAGTGATAAAGATATGTGTGAAATTCTCAATACCTACTTCCTCTCAGTTTTCACCCAGGAAAATACTAGCGACATTCCTGAAATAGTAGATTATGTAGAACAGGATGATAATAAACTATGCACGATTGCGGTAACTAGTGGCATGGTCCTCAGACAAATAGAGAAACTAAAACCTAACAAATCCCCAGGCCCTGATGAACTGTTTGCAAGGGTGTTAAAGGAATGTAAAGGGGAACTTAGCATACCTTTGGCTAATCTTTTTAACGTATCACTACAAACTGGCATAGTGCCTAAGTGGAAAATGGCAAATGTAATACCTATTTACAAGGCAGGTGACAGGTCCTTGGCTTCGAACTATAGACCAATAAGCCTTACCTCCATAGTGGGAAAATTTATGGAATCAATAATTGCCGAAGCAATTCGTAGCCATCTTGATAGGCACAGATTGATTAATGAATCTCAACACGGTTTTGCAAAAGGGCGTTCCTGTCTTACGAATTTACTAACTTTTTTCACTAAGGTGTTTGAGGAGGTAGATCATGGTAATGAATATGATATTGTGTATATGGACTTCAGTAAGAATTTCGATAGAGTTCCACACCAGAGGCTAGGAAACATAAGGCACAGGGAATAGGAGAAATTTTTTCCTGTGTAGAAGCATGGCTGACAAATAGGCAGCAGAGAGTTTGCATAAATGGGGAGAAATCAGAATGGGGGCCCGTCACAAGCGGTGTTCCTCAGGGGTCAGTGTTGGGTCCGTTGTTCACAATTTACATAAACGACATACATGAGGGAATAAATAGCGACATAAGCAAATTTGTTGATGACACCAAACTAGGCCGTCCAATTCATTCTAATAAGGACACTAGAGCACTCCAGGATGATTTGAATAGACTGATGCAATGGTCGGAGAAGTGGCAGATGCAGTTTAATATTGACAAATGCAAAGTTCTAAATGTTGGACAGGTAAATAACCATGCCACATATAAACTAAATAATGTAGATCTTAATACTACTGATTGCGAAAAGGATTTAGGAGTTCTGGTTAGCAATAATCTAAAACCAAGACAACAGTGCATTAGTGTTCGCAATAAAGCTAACAGAATTCTTGGCTTCATATCCAGAAGTATAAATAATAGAAGTCCTCAGGTTGTTCTTCAACTCTATATATTTAAAGTAAAAGGACACAAGTGCAACTAATGTGACATTTATTGTGGCAACGTTTCGCTCTCCAGGAGCTTTATCAAGCCATTGTTAGGTAAGACACATATGCAACAGTTAGGTATCTTTATTTCGAAACGTTTCGCCTACACAGTAGGCTTCTTCAGTCGAGTACAGAAAAGTTGATAGAAGCAGAAGATACTTGAAGACGATGTAATCAGTCCATCACCATCAAGTATCTTCTGCTTCTATCAACTTTTCTGTACTCGACTGAAGAAGCCTACTGTGTAGGCGAAACGTTTCGAAATAAAGATACCTAACTGTTGCATATGTGTCTTACCTAACAACCTGTCGGTATTTTATACCATTTTAATGTCCATTATTTAGTTTATATGTGGCATGGTTATTGTCCTGTCCAACATTTAGAACTTTGCATTTGTCTATATTAAACTGCATCTGCCACCTCTCCGACCACTGCATCAGTCTATTCAAATCTTCCTGGAGTGCTCGAATGTCCTCGTCAGAATTAATTCGACGGCCTATTTTGGTGTCATCGGCAAACTTGCTGATGTCGCTCTTTATGCCCTCATCTATGTCGTTTATGTAGATTGTGAACAGCAGGGGGCCCAACACTGATCCCTGGGGAACACCGCTCGTGACGCTTCCCCACTCTGATTTCTCCCCATTTATGCAAACTCTCTGCTGTAAAGTAAAAGGACACAAGTGCAACTAATGTGACATTTATTGTGGCAACGTTTCGCTCTCCAGGAGCTTTATCAAGCCATTACAAACAATACATGGACACAGAGGGTATATAAAGGCTCAGAGTGAGGTGAATACTAGTGAGGTACCATTTCGATGTTCACTAGTGGTAGTAGTAGTAGTAGTAGTAGTAGTAGTGGTAGTGACAAAAGTAATACAATATGGTAGAGCAATTAATTCGTACATGAGTAAAAGGATATAAAAGCTATTACTTGGGTAACATAAAAATAGGTTGGACAAATATAAACTGGAATGAGGCAGCTTGTTTCAGTGTTCACTCTCTGTGCTTTGTGTAGTATAACAGGAGAGACTATGTGATGGCAGGGTTTACTGTTTTCAGGAGAATTCTTGCTAAGACTTCGGAGATGGTGAAGCTGCCGTTGTTTTGTTTAATTGTATTCGAAACAGCGATCAGTGCTGATTCGAGGCACTTGCGTCTGCGGAAATTAATTTCTTTGATCATTAATTGGGCGTCTCTGAATTTCATGAGATGATTGGTGGAATTTCGGTGTTGTACACAGGCGTTGTTCAGGTTATCGTTCCTACATGAACACATTTACGCATGTAGGAACGATAACCTGAACAACGCCTGTGTACAACACCGAAATTCCACCAATCATCTCATGAAATTCAGAGACGCCCAATTAATGATCAAAGAAATTAATTTCCGCAGACGCAAGTGCCTCGAATCAGCACTGATCGCTGTTTCGAATACAATTAAACAAAACAACGTCAGCTTCACCATCTCCGAAGTCTTAGCAAGAATTCTCCTGAAAACAGTAAACCCTGCCATCACATAGTCTCTCCTGTTATACTACACAAAGCACAGAGAGTGAACACTGAAACAAGCTGCCTCATTCCAGTTTATATTTGTCCAACCTATTTTTATGTTACCCAAGTAATAGCTTTTATATCCTTTTACTCATGTACGAATTAATTGCTCTACCATATTGTATTACTTTGGTCTGGTGGCTAAAACTCCCGCTTCACACACGGAGGGCCCGGGTTCGATTCCCGGCGGGTGGAAATTCTGACACGTTTCCTTACACCTATTGTCCTGTTCACCTAGCAGCAAATAGGTACCTGGGTGTTAGTCGACTGGTGTGGGTCGCATCCTGGGGGACAAGATTAAGGACCCCAATGGAAATAAGTTAGACAGTCCTCGATGACGCACTGACTTTCTTGGGTTATCCTGGGTGGCTAACCCTCCGGGGTTAAAAATCCGAACGAAATCTTATCTTATCTTATCTTATCTCTTACTACTACTACTACTACCACTAGTGAACATCGAAATGGTACCTCACTAGTATTCACCTCACTCTGAGCCTTTATATACCCTCTGTGTCCATGTATTGTTTGTAATGGCTTGATAAGCTCCTGGAGAGCGAAACGTTGCCACAATAAATGTCACATTAGTTGCACTTGTGTCCTTTTATTTTACATATTGTCGGTAATTCTACCAACTTTATTACAAACTCTCTGCTGCCTATTTGTCAACCATGCCTCTATCCAGGAAAAAATTTCTCCTCCTATTCTATGTGCCTTAATTTTCCTCAATAGTCTCTGATGTGGGACCCTGTCAAAAGCCTTACTGAAGTCCATATACACAATATCATATTCATTACCATGATCTACCTCCTCAAATACCTTAGTGAAAAAGTTAATAAATTCGTAAGGCAGGAACGCCCCTTTGTAAAACCATGCTGAGATTCGTTGATTAATTTATGCTTTTCAAGGTGGCTACGAACTGCCTCGGCAATTATTGATTCCATAAATTTTCCCACTATGGAGGTTAGGCTTATTGGTCTATAGTTCGAAGCTAAGGACTTGTCACCTGCTTTGAAAATAGGTATCACATTTGCCATTTTCCACTTATCTGGCACCATGCCAGTTTGTAGTGATATGTTGAAAAGATTAGCCAAAGGTTTGCTAAGCTCCTCTTTACATTCCTTTAGAACCCTTGCATACAGTTCATCAGGGCCTGGGGATTTGTTAGGTTTTAATTTATCTATTTGCCTAAGGACCATGTCACTTGTGACCCTAATCGTGCACAGTTTATTATCGTCCTGTTCCACATAATTTATCATTTCTGGAATATCGCTGGTATCCTCCTGTGTAAAAACTGAGAGGAAGTATGTGTTAAAACTTCTACACATTTCCTTATCACTGTCAGTGAGCTGACCCCGAGGAACTTTTGAGTGGGCCTATCTTGTCCCTGATCTTATTTCTGTATACCTGAAAGAATCCTTTTGGGTTAGTCTTCGAATCTCTTGCAACTTTAACCTCATAATCTCTTTTTGCTTTTCTAATTCCTTTTTTTTATTTCTCTCTTTAACTGAATATATCGATTTCTTAATTGCCCCTCCCCTCTTTTGATTTGCCTATATATGCCTCTCTTTTGACCAATTAGATATTTTAATCTATTGTTCATCCATTTAGGATCATTTTTGTTTGATCTGATTTCCCTATTTGGAACATAATTTGACTGAGCAGCTAGAACTATGCCCTGGAAAGCGTCATATCGGCAACCATCACCACCTACCTGACCCTTAGTCAGGTCATTCCAGTTCAGCCCACCTAAGTAATTTTTCAGTCCTATGAAATCAGCCAAGCGGAAGTCAGGGACAGAGACTTGATTGCCATTATTAGGGGAATTCCATGATATATTAAAACTGAGTGATTTGTCATCACTTTCCCCAAGCTCATCATTAACCTCAAGATTATTAATTAGTGTTTCCCTACTGGCAAGAACCAAGTCAAGGAGGTTATTTCCCCTAGTTGGCTCTGTCACAAACTGTTTTAAAAAACAATCCTGGATCGTATCAAGAAAGTCACCTGACTCTAAATTTCCTGTCAAATTGCTCCAGTCAATCTGTCTATAGCTGAAATCTCCCATTAGCACAACATTTTCGTATGTAGATGCCTTACGAATTTCGTCCCATAGAAGTTTACTGCACTCCCTATCAAGATTTGGGGCCCTGTAAATCACACCCAAAATTAGTTTTTCTCGGCCCTCAAGAAGCTGTAACCAGATTCAGTGGCTGACGCTTCTAATTTAATATCTTGTCTAACACAACAATTTAAATTGTCTCTGACATACATCGCTACTCCACCACCTTTCCTGTTGACCCTGTCAGTGTGGAATAATTTATAGCCTTGTATGTGACATTCAGAGGGCATCTCTCTATCTTTCAGATTGAGCCAGGTCTCTGTTATAGCAATAATATCTATGTTTCCTGCACTTGCAATTAATCTTAGCTCATCTATCTTATTTCTTACACTCCTGCTATTAGTATAGTAAACCTTAAGGGAGCTAGTCCCTTGCTGCCCTCTGTTGTTCCCCTTTGTTTGCTGACCTGATCTATTGTTTTTATTTATAACTTCATGCTGAATGCCTTTTATACATTTACTGTTTCCAACCCTAGTGTTGCAACCTGCTTGTTTCCCACACACACCCATACCTCTATCTTCCATCAGTTTAAAATCATAGGCATTTCACCAATGGCCTTCTCAATCGAGTCTGCAAGTGCTACCACCCCAGCCCCAGAGAGATGTACCCCATCCCTTGCATACATATCATGTTTGCCATAAAAGTTGTTCCAGTTGTCAATGAATGGGATTGCAAGTTCCCTGCAGTATCTGTCTAGCCAGCAATTTACACCAATTGCCCTAGACAACCATTCATTTCCTACTCCCCTTCTAAGCAAGATGCTACATATGATTGGGATCCCTCCCTTAGACTTAATGAAATCTATAGCTGACCTGTACTTATCTAGCAGCTCTTCTCTCCTAACCTTCCCAATATCATTTCCACCAGCACTGAGACAGAGATGGATCGACACCATGCCTAACCTTTCTTGGGTAGGGTAGGTGCCTGAGCCCGAGCCTTTAGCTCATAAGACTGTCATTCCCATTTGCCCCCTTGGGGCGGGGATGGCAGACCAGAGAGGCCTAGCTTGTGGCTAGGCCTGGGGACAGTTGGTCCCAAAGATGAGGAGGTACTTGTGCCTCCTCCCATGGGAGACTTAGGTCTCAGATACTCCCTAAAGAGGGAGCCAAGGCCGGGCCACCACTTGGACAAGGCCCGGGCCGGGAGAATACCGGCTAATCTTTAACTAACTAACTGAGACAGATAATGGGCTTGTTCCCATTACCTGACATGATATTATCCAGCCTGTTGACAATGTCCCCAACACCAGCTCCAGGGAAGCACACTCTATCTCTCATCTTCTTATTCCTATTACAAAAAGCACGGTCAATATATCTTACCTGAGAGTCACCAACCACAAGAATGTGCTTACCTCCATTAGCAGGGGCAGTAGTACCCTTACCTTCACTGGCCACTGAAGTACATTCATCCTGAAGAACAGAGAAGCGATTTCCTACCTTCAGATCTTCACTCTTAACTTTCCTTACTCTGATGCGCCTCCCATTACTGTGAACCACTCGCCACATGTAGCAGGTGCTGGGCTGCACCTCACTGCTGGTAGCCGTTGCTACCTCTCCAACTACAGCCTCCTCACAGCGAGAGACAGACTGCACCTCACTGCTAGAAGCCTCATTCCCCACAACTCCAGCCACCTCACTCTCTCCCTCAGACCCATTGAGGTGGACCTTCAGCCTCCTAATCTCCTCCTGGAGAAGCAAGACCTCCTCCTTCAACTCTCCAACCTCAATTTTTAAAACACTGCAGAAGCAAGCCATGCTTTGTAACCGTCCACGCTAATCCCCAAAGCAGCTCAGGGTCTGTGACCTCACGTGACGACTGACCACCTATTTGTGGACAACTGTGTTCGAACATGAGAACATAAGAAAGAAGGAACACTGCAACAGGCCTACTGGCCCATGCGAGGCAGGCCCAAGTCCCCCACCGTACCAAGCCAATGCCCCAACCTAGTCAGGTCAGGTCACATTCACTTAAGGCAGGAGCACGGCATCTGACCTATTAGCACAAGCTAGTCAGGTCCAACTAACACCCACCCACACCCACTCATGTATTTATCTAACTTATTTTTAAAACTACACAACGTTTTAGCTTCTATGACGGTACTCAGGAGTTTGTTCCACTCTTCCACAACTCTATTACCAAACAAGTGCTTTCCTATATCCTTCCTGAATCGGAATTTTTCCAACTTAAAACCACTGCTGTGAATCCTGTCTTGGCTAGATATTTTTAGCACGCTATTTACATCCCCTTTATTTATTCCTGTTTTCCATTTATACACCTCAGTCATATTTCCCCTAATTCTACCCCTTTCTAGAGAGTGCAGATTCAGGGTCCTCAGTCTCTCCTCTTAGGAAAGATTTCTAATACATGGGGTCAACTTTGTTATAGCTGAAACAATCCCCGGAGGTAGCGCAGATGAAAGGTCACACACACATGAGCTACTAAGTCTCTGCGAAAAACACACCTTAAGCCAGCAGATAGTGGAGCCAACAAGACTAGAAAACACACTTGACCTTATCTTCACAAATAATGAGGACCTGATAAGAGACATAAGAATATCAAAAACAACTAATTCCGATCACAACCTAATCGAAGTCCAGACGTACATGCATAGGGGTACTGATCAGCAGAATGCATGTACCTGTGAAGGTGTCTTCACAAAATACAACTTCAACAACAAGAACATCAACTGGGACCAGGTAAACCATGTCCTAAACGAAACATGTTGGGAAGATGTCTTAAATGACATGGATCCAAACCAGTTCCTTGAAAGGATCAACTTCCTGGTAGCCGAAGCATGTTCTAGGCATATTCCCCTAAGAAAGAAGAAGAGCAGGAGTAAACTGGAGAGAAAAAGATGCTCCCTCTACAGAAGACGACGAAGAGTCACTGAGCTCCTCAGGAGTACTAGAATATCTGATACACGAAAGGAGGCGCTGACCAGGGAAGTGGAAACTATCGAACTTAAGCTAAATGACTCTTACAGGAACCAGGAGAGGCAGGAGGAGCTTAAAGCTATTAGTGAAATTGAAAGAAATTCAAAATATTTCTTTTCATATGCCAAAAACAAGGCAAATACTACATCTAGTATCGGGCCCTTACTCAGACAGGATGGGACTTACACAGACGACAACAAGGAAATGAGTGAAATATTGAAATCCCAGTACGACTCTGTGTTTAGTGAACCACTAATCGGTCTGAGGATCGACGACCCAAATGATTTCTTCATGAATGAGCCTCAAAGCTCCATAAATGTATGCCAGATTTCCGACATTACCCTAACTCCGATAGATTTCGAAAAAGCCATTGACAACATGCCTATGCACTCAGCCCCGGGCCCAGACTCGTGGAACTCTGTTTTCATTAAGAACTGCAAGAAACCCCTCTCGCGTGCCCTAAGTACACTATGGAGGAGGAGCTTGGACATGGGTGAAATTCCACAGTCACTTAAAACAACGGATATAGCCCCATTCCATAAAGGTGGCAGCAAAGCATTAGCTAAGAATTGTAGACCAATAGCTCTGACGTCCCACATCATAAAAATCTTTGAAAGAGTGCTAAGAAGCAGGATTGCAAATCACCTGGATTCCCAAAATCTGCACAATCCAGGGCAACATGGGTTCAGGGCAGGTCGCTCCTGCCTCTCACAACTACTGGATCACTATGACATGGCCTTAGATGCACTGGAAGAAAATCAGAATGCAGATGTAATATACACAGACTTTGCAAAAGCATTTGACAAATGCGATCATGGCGTAATAGCCCATAAAATACGTGCTAAAGGAATAACTGGGAAAGTGGGGAGATGGATCTTCAACTTCCTAACAAATCGAACACAAAGAGTAGTGGTCAACAGAGTTAAATCGGAGGCTGCCATAGTGAAGAGCTCTGTTCCACAAGGCACAGTACTCGCCCCCATCTTATTCCTTATCCTCATATCAGACATAAACAGAGATATACACCATAGCACCGTATCATCCTTTGCGGATGATACTAGGATCTGCATGAGGCTGTCATCTGCTGAGGACGCGGTTAACCTCCAAGAAGATATAAACAAAGTTTTCCAGTGGGCAACGGTAAACAATATGATGTTCAATGAGGACAAATTCCAACTACTCCGTTATGGAAAACTGGAGGAGATAATAACTAGAACAGAGTATACTACTGACTCCGGCCATACAATAGAGCGAAAAAATAATGTAAGGGACCTGGGAGTAGTAATGTCTGAGGATCTCACTTTCAAGGATCACAACAGTGCCACGATCGCACGTGCGAAGAAAATGATAGGATGGATAATGAGAACTTTCAAAACGAGAGATGCCAAGCCCATGATGATCCTTTTCAAATCACTTGTTCTCTCTAGGCTAGAATACTGCTGTACATTAACATCTCAATTCAAAGCAGGTGAAATCGCAGATCTAGAGAGTGTACAGAGATCCTTTACTGCACGTATAAGTTCTGTCAAGCACCTTAACTACTGGGAACGCTTGGAAGCACTTGACTTGTACTCGTTGGAACGCAGGAGGGAGAGGTATATCATAATCTACACTTGGAAAATCTTGGAAGGAATGGTCCCAAATCTGCACACAGAAATCACTCCCTACGAAAGTAAAAGACTGGGCAGGCGATGCAAAATGCCCCCAATAAAAAGTAGGGGCGCCATTGGTACACTAAGGGAAAACACCATAAGTGTCCGAGGCCCAAAACTGTTCAACAGCCTCCCATCAAGCATTAGGGGAATTGCCAATAAACCCCTGGCTGCCTTCAAGAGAGAGCTGGACAGATACATAAAGTCAGTGCCGGATCAGCCGGGCTGTGGCTCGTACGTTGGACTGCGTGCGGCCAGCAGTAACAGCCTAGTTGATCAGGCCCTGATCCATCGGGAGGCCTGGTCATGGACCGGGCCGCGAGGGCGTTGATCCCCGGAATAACCTCCAGATAACCTCCTTTGTACGGTGGCAACGGTGGAGGTGGCAACGGCGTCGCCACTATACACAGCATGCATTCTCTCATATTCCTAGATTACAAATGGTTATAACTATGACCATACTTTTTAAAGGGGTGGACCAGTAAGCCAGCGAAAGGCCTCAATCAGATGATCAAAAGCTCCAAAGGCGGGTCATCACCTAAGACCCGCGTCAGATAAGATAAGATTTCGTTCGGATTTTTAACCCCGGAGGGTTAGCCACCCAGGATAACCCAAGAAAGTCAGTGCATCATCGAAGACTGTCTAACTTATTTCCATTGGGGTCCTTAATCTTGTCCCCCAGGATGCGACCCACACCAGTCGACTAACATCCAGGTACCTATTTGCTGCTAGGTGAACAGGACAACAGGTGTAAGGAAACGTGTCGAAATGTTTCCACCCGCCGGGAATCGAACCCGGGCCCTCCGTGTGTGAAGCGGGAGCTTTAGCCACCAGGCCACTGGGCGTCAGGAAACACTTGTCCTGTTTCCTCATATATTTTAAGTTCCAGGATAAAGACTTTAAATTCAGGTGTCTTAGGTGTATGCAGTAATGTCCTGTTACCTAATGTTGAATATATTTTTCTTTTACAAGTACTGCCTTCCCTGCAAACCTTCCTATTACCTACCCAGTGCTCAACCACCAGAATGGTTTTCCCAGAATTTACTGAGCACCACCTAGCAAAATCAACTGCTTAAACCAGAAGCACCAATGTTGCAAACATAATTTAATTAATAATGGGCGAGGGTAAATTACGGGAATACTGATATTAATCCATTTTTCTGTAATAATAAAAAAAAAAGAGAGACAAAGATTTGCGCTAGCCGAGAGGGGCTGTGGAGGAACGTGAGGCCGTTAGGCCTCGTTGAGGGAGAGTCCCCACTCCCTACACAGGAAATATACACCAAGAAGTGTCTCTCAGTGCATATTTTAAATATTAAAGTATTCCCGTCTGGTGTTGAACAGGTTACATTCAGTCTTAATGACCCTCGTGAAGTCGAGAGGAATTAAACCCAGTTACCCAACTGGAGGGCCTATCAAATTAACCAACTGGAAGGCCTATCAAATACAACTACCAGCTTCAGCCAGGTAAAGAAAGATATAAAACAATGGAAATTGGGAAGATGACGAAGAGGATATGAGGGTGGGAGAGAAAGAACCGGTACAAGAAAGCCACAGGATAAGCGTTTTAGAGACAGTAGGAAGATGTACCGGTACAAGAGAGCCATAGGATTATCGTTTTCACATGCGTTACATTACTTTGATTTATGCCCGACCTAAGTCTGCACAAAAATTATGTTTGTTATTCAGGATCGGAGTAGGTAAGATTAACGTAAATTACTTTAACGTGTAGTTAACCAATAATAATGCAGTAGACAGGTGGCTTACTTCTGGTAAGGTGAGTCACGTAGTCCCTTACAGCGTTAGTATACCAGGCGTACGAGATACCAACACGATGGTAATGGTATGAGATACTAATACGATCGTGATGGTATGACTTAACACTTAAGACTCAGCCACAAGACTCACTCAGTTTCACGTGACAGCAGTGTTGTCTCAGTGAGTCGCCTCGCTCGTCCTGTTGACTCAACGCCCTCTTTTGTGACTTTTATTGTTGATGTATAACCTTTTCCAGTGTGTGTGTGTGTGTGTGTACTCACCTAATTGTACTCGCCTAATTGTGGTTGCAGGGGTCGAGACTCAGCTCCTGGCCCCGCCTCTTCACTGATCGCTACTGGATCCTCTCTCTCTCTGCTTCCTGAGCTTTGTCATACCTCTTCTTAAAACTATGTATGGTTCCTGCCTCCACTACTTCACTTGCTAGGCTATTCCACTTGCTGACAACTCTATGACTGAAGAAATACTTCCTAACGTCCCAGTGACTCGTCTGAGTCTTCAGCTTCCAGTTGTGACCCCTTGTCCCTGTGTCCCCTCTCTGGAACATCCTATTTCTGTCCACCTTGTCTATTCCCCGCAGTATCTTGTATGTCGTTATCATGTCTCCCCTGACCCTTCTGTCCTCCAGTGTCGTCAGTCCGATTTCCCTTAACCTTTCCTCGTACGACATTCCCTTGAGCTCTGGGACTAGCCTTGTTGCAAACCTTTGTACTTTCTCTAACTTCTTGACGTGCTTGACCAGGTGTGGGTTCCAGACTGGTGCCGCATACTCCAGTATGGGCCTAACATACACAGTGTACAGTGTCTTGAACGATTCCTTATTAAGGTATCGGAACGCTATTCTCAGGTTTGCCAGGCGCCCGTATGCTGCAGCGGTTATTTGGTTGATGTGTGCCTCCGGTGATGTGCTCGGTGTTATGGTCACCCCAAGGTCTTTCTCCCTGAGTGAGGTCTGTAGTCTTTGTCCACCTAGCCTATACTCTGTCTGCGGTCTTCTTTGCCCCTCCCCAATCTTCATGACTTTGCATTTGGCTGGATTGAATTCGAGAAGCCAGTTACTGGACCACATGTCCAGCCTGTCCAGGTCTCTTTGTGTGTGTGTGTGTGTGTGTGTGTGTGTGTGTGTGTGTGTGTGTGTGTGTGTGTGTGTGTGTGTGTGTGTGTGTGTGTTCGCCAACTTGTATTTAGGGGGGCCTGCTGGCCCCGCGGGGGGGGGGGAAGGGGAAGAGAGGAGGAGGAGAATGGCAGTTAGTCAAGTTCAGATCAAGGAAGGGAAAGTCAAATTCAATTCCTGGGATTCAGAGCCCTTCAACGGCGTCAAGGAACCTTCCTTGAGGCTGTCATTCTTGTAGCTTCCCTCATGTGTAGGGTCTTAAAGTTATCCACTCTGCCCTCGTTAACTTTGCTCTTCACAGACTCAAGATAAGTTGTGATAAACGACTGACCCTGAATAAACAGAAGAATGGACCAGGACTCGAACCGTGGTCTCTGCGTCTAGGAAGCCCAACGCTGATACAGTTATGTCACAAAAGTGCTATCTGTAAAATCTTTCCGTTGTAAACTTCGTGGCTCAGTGGTACAGCGTTGGTCCTGCTACATGCCACTAGGACCATGGTTCAAGACCCCGTCCATTCTTTTGTTTCTTTTCACACCAGGTTTCTAGCGCCCCACTAATTTTATCAATTTTTCTATTGTTGAAACCAATATTGTCAGTATGTTTGCTTTAGACATACTTGCTCTCTGAGCTGCTCCCTCCAAAATTCTATTTCTTATTTGCATACTATGTTCGAAATCTCCTGCTGTTGAGAGGAAGGTTGTACTTCACTTGTTAACACCTTGGGCACACCTCTTAACAGTGTTCCTACTGTGTGGTTTTTAAAATCCCCAGTTAAGATTATCTCAAAGCTCCAGTAGTTCCTTACCATGAATGTCATTTAATATACTCCCGTTTTCCTTTTCCTTCTCACTATGTGATACCTACCTGGAGGGCATTCCGGGGATCAACGCCCCCGCGGCCCGGTCCACGACTAGGCCTAACATCCTACCATCTCGAAAAATAGCATCGGTTATCCCAGATAGCATCATCTCTGTGAGGGCTACAATTTACCTTAATTTTTTAAATCACGAGATCGATGGCAAGAATGGGAATCATTTGGGAAGGAGAGAACAATGAAAAAGGTTGCAAATACACAGGAAGAGAGATAAGAAAGGTTAAGTGGTCTGACTCCTTTGGGTGGGTTTTAAGAGTGGTTTTCGTCACATAGTGACGAGTGTGACGTCTGGATGATCTTTGATATTCTGTCTTATGTCTGTACTGTTCTTGGTAATGCCATCCACGTGTGTGTGTATCTACTCACCTATATGTGCCTGAATGGGTCAATTCACAGCTCCCGGTGCGTGAGTCTATGAGTGCATTATATATATATATATATATATATATATATATATATATATATATATATATATATATATATATATATATATATATGGTGTGTATGTGTGTGTGTGTGTGTACTCACCTAGTTGTGGTTGCAGGGGTCGAGTCACAGCTCCAGGCCCTGCTTCTTCACTGGCCGCTATTAGGCCACTCCTGCTCCACGAGCTTTATAATATCTTAAAGCTATATATGGATCCTGCCTCCAATACATCACTTCCCTGACTATTCCACTCCCTGACAACTCTGTGGCTGAAAAAATACTTCCTAACATCCCTGTGATTCATCCGAGTCTTCATTTCCAACTGTGACCCCTTGTTACTGTGTCCCATCTCTGGAACATCCTGTCTCTGTCCACCTTGTCGATTCCTCTCAGTATTTTATATGTCGTTATCATATCCCCCCTATCTCTCCTGTCCTCCAGTGTCGTCAGGTCGATTTCCATTAATCTCTCCTCGTAGGACATACCCTATAGCTCCGGGACTAGTCTTGTTGCAAACCTTTGCACTTTCTCTAGTTTCCTTACATGCTTGGCTAGGTGTGGGTTCCAAACTGGTGCTGGTTATTCCAATGTGGGCCTAACGTACACACTGTACAGAGTCCTGAACGATTCCTTATTAAGATGTCGGAATGCTGTTCTTGGGTTTCCTACGCACCCGTATGCTGCAGCAGTTATTTGGTTGATGTGCGCCTCAGAAGATGTGCCCGGTGTTATACTCACCCCAAGATCCTTTTCTTTGAGTGAGGTTTGTAGTCTCTGGCCCCCCAACACTGTACTCCGTCTGCGGTCTTCTTTGTCCTTCCCCAATCTTCATGACTTTCTACTTGGTGGGGTTTAACTGCAGGAGCCAGTTGCTGGACCAGGTCTGCAGCCTGTCGAGATCCCTTTGTAGTTCTGTCTAGTCCTCATCCGATTGGATTCTTTTCATCAGCTTCACATCATCACCCCTCAAGGAAGGTTCCTTGATGTTGGTGAGGGGCTCTTGATTTAGGGAATTGGATCTGTGCTCCAGTTCCCCGAATTAAGCCTGAATGCCTTCCACATCCCCCCCCAGGCGCTGTATAATCCTCCGGGTTTAGCGCTTCCCCTTGATTATAATAATAATTCACATCATCAAACAGTGACACTTCGGAGTGTATTCCTTAAATCATGGCGTTCATAAATACCAGAAACAGCACCGGTCCTAGAACTGACCCCTGTGGAACCCCGCTCGTCACAGGCGCCCACTCTGACACCTCGCTACGTACCATGACTCGCTGTCTTCCTGACAGGTATTCCTTGATCCACTGCAGTGCCTTTCCTGTTATCCCTGCCTGATCCTTCAGCTTTTGCACTAATCTCTTGTGTGGAACTGTTTCAAACTCCTTACAGTCCAAGAAAATGCAATCTACCCACCCTCTCTCTCTTTTGTCTTACTGCTGTCACCCTGTCATAGAACTCCAGGTTTGTGACACAGGATTTCCCATCCCTGAAACCGTGATGGCTGTCGTTAAGCTCACTCCTTTCTAGGTGCTTCACCACTCTTCCCCTGATAAACTTCTCCATGACTTTGCATACTATACATGTCAGTGACACTGGTCTGTAGTTTAATGCTTCGTGTGTCTCCTTTTTTAAAAACTGGGACTATATTCGCTGTCTTCCATACCTCAGGTAGTCGCCCAATTTTGATAAATGTCTAGAAGATTGTTGTTAGGGGTATACACATGGCACCCCTGCTCCCTCTCTCAGGACCCATAGAGATGTTATCAGGCTCCATCGCCTTTGAGGTATCTAGCTCGTTTAGCAGCCTCTTCACTTCTTCCTCGGTTGTATGCATTGTGTCTAACACTTGATTGTGTACCCCACCTCTCCGTCTTTTTGGAGTCCCTTCTGTCTCCTCTGTGAACACTTCT
Organism: Cherax quadricarinatus; assembly: GCF_038502225.1. Lineage (NCBI taxonomy): Eukaryota > Metazoa > Arthropoda > Malacostraca > Decapoda > Parastacidae > Cherax > Cherax quadricarinatus. Next base: position 10,885,654 of record NC_091319.1, on the reverse strand, counting down.
TTGAATCTCATGTTGAGCTCCCCACATACTTCGCGGTCGTTTCTTGTCATCTCTTCTCCTTCCTTCCTCAGCCTGATTACCTGGTCCTTGACTGTTGCTTTCCTCCTGATGTGGCTGTACAACAGCTTCGGGGCAGATTTGGCTTTTGCCGCTATGTCATTTTCATACTGTCGTTGGGCCTCCCTTCTTACCAGCGCATATTCATTTTCGGCTCTACGACTTGTCTCCTTATTCTCCTGGGTCATTTGCCTTCTATACTTCTTCCATTCTCTAGCACACTTGGTTTTGGCCTCTCTACACCTTTGGGTGAACCAAGGGCTCATTCTGGCTTTTTCGTTATTTCTGTTACCCTTGGGTATAAACCTCTCATCAGCTTCCTTGCAAATTGTCACATATTCCATTATCTCGTTTACCGACTTCCCTTCCGGTTCTCTGTCCCACTGAACCCCGTGTAGGAAATTCTTCATGCCTGTGTGGTCCCTTCTCTTACAGTTTGGCTTCATTCGTCGTGCCCTTCCTGCTTCCCTCTCCCTGTGTGTGTGTGTGTGTGTGTGTGTGTGTGTGTGTGTGTGTGTGTGTGTGTGTGTGTATGTGTGTGAGATGTGTGTGTTTTGTGTGTGTGTGTGTGTGTGTGTGTGTGTGTGTGTGTGTGTGTGTGTGTGTGTGTGTGTGTGTGTGTGTGTGATGTGTGTGTGTGTGATGTGTGTGTGTGTGATGTGTGTGTGTGTGATGTGTGTGTGTGTGATGTGTGTGTGTGTGATGTGTGTGTGTGTGATGTGTGTGTGTGTGATGTGTGTGTGTGATGTGTGTGTGTGATGTGTGTGTGTGATGTGTGTGTGTGATGTGTGTGTGTGCTGTGTGTGTGTGATGTGCGTGTGTGATGTGTGTGTGTGATGTGCGTGTGTGATGTGCGTGTGTGATGTGTGTGTGTGTGTGTGTACATTCACCTAGTTACTTAGTTATTGTTTAGACTTTAGAGTATATTCATAGCTCAAGACTCCACCTCTGAACACTATACCACTAATTTCTCTCATTCCCTGCTTTGTAGCTCATGCCACACCTATCCTTAAAACATTAAGTGTACTTCCACCACTTCCTCGTCAACGACATTCCACTTCAAAACCCTCCTAATGCTCTAGTGGTAATTCCTGATGCCCCCGTGGTTCATCTACGTCTTCAACTTTCATCAACGTCCGCCTGACCAACTAACCTAGAGGGAATGATTGGGATCACTACCTCAGAGGGTATATAATAACCAGGATAACCTAAAAAGCAAAGTAATGTGAGTCGGGGTGCTTGCCTTGAGTTTACCTGCAGTCGCTTCCGGAGATCACAGCTCCCACGGCCCGGTCCCAGACCAGGCCTTGGTTCTTTCCTCTCACCCACAAAAGGCGACTAACACCCAAGTACCTTTTCACTGCTATGTGAACAGGGGCAGCAGGTGTTACGAGATACACCCTACGTCTCCATCAGTCCGCGATTAAACCAAGGATCTTTAGCTTGTCAGCCGAGCACTGTAGTATAGATAGCCAACTTACCACCTATTATGATTAATAATAATAATAATAAATTATTATTATTATTATTATTACAGTTCAGATGTCCCTTCAAACCGCAACATCCCTGCCCCTCCTTCAGAACTGTACTTCCCATCTCTAGGACTCAAGTTCAGCTAACCGGTTTCCCTGAATTCCTTCATAAATGTTACCTTGCTCACACTCCAACAGCACGTCAAGTCATAAAAACTACTTGCCTCCATTCAGGTCTATCTAAAATGCTTGATGAATGCCCAGGCCCCTCGTATACAAAACCTTCACCGCCCTCCCCCCAATCTTTCCTAGAACGACTCCTATCTCACCTTCCTTCCACTAAAGATTTATGCACCCTCCAAGTCATCCTCTTTTGCTCCATCCTCTCTAAATGTCAAACAACCTCAGCAACACCTCCTCAGCCCTCTAGATAATACTTTTAGTAACATGCACCTCCTTTCAATCTCGAAACAACGAGTTTTCTGCATGATATTTACATCACACACTGCCCTCAGACACGACATCCGTAGGCGCTAAATCCGCAAGGATGTTCAGCGCCTATGGAATGGGAGGGAAGCAGAGTTGATCTAAGGAGAGAGGACATACCATGCCATGGGCATCCAGGGTTTACCTGGAGTCGCTTCTAGAGGTCACTGCTTCTGCGGCCCGGTTCCACTGCAGACCTCCTGGTAGTTCGCCTGATCGATCAAGCTATTAGTGCCCGCCGCCAGTAGTCCAACGTATGCATCACAACCCGGCTGATACGGAACTATTTCGATGAATCTGTCGAGTTCCTTTTAGAAAGACAGCTAAGGATTCGTTGGTGATCCCCCTTAAGCATGAAGGGAGGACGTTGAAGACTCGTGGTCCTTTGACACTTACTGAGTTTTCTCTCAGTGTACTCATCGCTCCCTTGCTTTTCTCTGGAGGTATCCTGAACCGTCTGCCAAGCCTCGTGTGTTCATAAGTAGTAGTAATTACGCTGTGTCTTGGATGCACTGGAGGGCAAACAGAGTGTAGATTAGTAAAAACACACTTTACGAAAGCCTTTGACAAGTGAGATCACGGTGTAACAGCGCACAAAATGTGTACTAAAGTAATAAATGGAAAAGTGAGCAGATGAATTTTTAACTTTTTTATCCAAGAGAACACGAAGAGTAATAGTAAACAGAGTTATGTCAGAGGCTGTCACAGTAAAAAGCTGTTTCACAAGGTACAGTACTCGCCCCCGTTCTTTTCCTCATCCTCATTTTCGATATAAACGGAGATGTAAACCACAGCACAGCGTCTTCCTTGGCAGACCATACGGATATATAAATCAAGTCTTCCAATGGACCGAAAAAAAAACATGATGTTCAATGAGGACAAATTCCATTTACTCCGTTATGGAAAACTTGAGAATTAAAAGCTACAACAGAGTATAGGACAAATTCTTATCACACAATAGAGTGAAAATTAATGTGAAGGACTTAGGAGTGATAATGCCAAAGGATCTCACCTTTAAGGACCCCAACAGTGTCATTATCACAACTGCGAGGAAAATGACTGGATGAATAATGAGAACCTTCAAAACACGGGATGCTAAGACAATGACTGGATGAATAATGAGAACCTTCAAAACACGGGATGCTAAGACAATGATGATCTTTAAGTCACTTGTTCTATCTAGCCTGGATTATTGCTGTACAGTAACAGCCCGTTTAATACGGGCGAAACTGCAGATCTGAAGAATGTACAGAGGACCTTCACTGCATGTACAAGTTCAATAAAGCACCACAATTACTCCTTAGAGAGAAAGCGAGAAATGTAAATCATAATTTACACCTGGAAAATCGTAGAGGGACTGATCCCAAATCTGCACACAAAAATCACTCCCTATAAAAGCAAAAGACTTGGCAGACGGTGCAACATCTCCCCAATGAAAAGCAAGGGTGCTGTGAGTACACCGAGAAAAAAACACATTAAGTGCCAGGGGCCCAAGGCTGTCCAACAGCTTCCCATCATACATAACGGGGATTATCAATACCCTATCTGTATCAAGAGGGAACTGGACAGATACCTAAACAGGCTATAATTCGTACGTTGGATTACGTGTGACCAGCAGTAACAACCTAGTTGATCACGCCCTGATTCACCGTGAGAGTTGGTAATGGACCGGGCCGTGGAGGCGCTGATCCCCGGAACTCCCTCCAGGTAGATTCCAGGTAGGTAGATGTAGACTACGATGCATGTTTCTCGCCTACGTTCTAGGGACTTCAAGCAGGCGCTCCCAGTAACTTAGGTACTTGACTGAGTTTATACGAGCTGCGAAGGTTCTCTGCAATTTCCAGCTCGGTAATTATGCCTGCCTTGAATGGGGCCGTTAGTACACAGCTATGCTCCAGCCCAAGAGAGAATGACACCCCTTGTATATCAATCTCTAGCATACTGAGAGCATCATGCCCTGAGCATCCTAGGAGTATCATGTCCCGATAATCCTGGGTGTATCATTCCTTAGCATCCTAGAAGTATCATGCCCCAATAATCCTGGGTGTATCATTCCTTAGTATCCTAGAAGTATCATGCCCCAATAATCCTGGGTGTATCATTCCCCAGTATCCTAGGAGTATCATGCCCTGATAATCCTAGGTGTATCATTCCCCAGCATCCTAGGCGCATCATGCCCCGGGAATCCTAGGAGTATCATGCCCCGGGAATCCTAGGAGTGTCATGCCCCAGCATCCTGAGTGTCTACCTGGAGAGAGTTCCGAGGGTCAACGCCCTCGCGGCTCGGTCCCAGACCAGGCCTCCCGGTGGATGGCCTGATCTACAAGGCTGTTGGTGCTAGCCACACTAAGTCCATGCCCAAGGGCAATCTAGGTGTATATCACACTCCAGCATCCTGGGTATATCATGCCCCATTCCCATGGCATGCTGCGTGTATCATGCCTTGGGCATGCTGGATGTACCATGCCCCGAGCATCCATTACCAGGATCAAGGCCGCAGGGTAGAGCGTGTGGCCGCAGGAATCTAGCGACATCTGGCACGCGTGTGCGCGCGCCCCAGGCTACCTTCCTACTACGGTCAGGATCCTCCACGCCTCCCAAACCGTCTGCACGACTTCCTTACATCACATTCCCCCTTCAAAAACTTACCACTTCCTACAACACATTCCCACTTCCTTGTCCCCTTGCCAATAACTTGCCTAACACTTACACTGATGTTTCAACTTTTAGTTCAGACTTAAGAGCTAAAAGTGTTAAGTGAAATCCAAATCTGGGTTAGTTGTAAGGATTCGGACGATGCCATCATCCAAGAGCAAACTATTGCATTTTTTTTACGTCTGAAAATCAGAATGCCAGAATATTAATTTATTCGCCGATTAGACATTCCTGGGCAGTGTTTTGGTGGTGGGTCACGAGAGGGTCATTATGTGAATCATACATGGCATCTCCCCTTTACTACCTATACACACGATCCATACCTTCCTCACACTATCCATACACACCATCCATATACCTCCCCCACACAGTGACAGCCTGTACAGAAGTACAGCAAGACGGAGTTGGATGAACTGCATCTTCTGGGACTGCAGAAACCATCTGATGCAAAGCAACACCAGATATTAGTCCAGAACTTAGAGAAACAGAGTTAAACTGCAGTGCTCCAATGGGTCATGGAGTACCTGAATGACAGAAGGCAGAGCAACAGTAAGGTATGAGACTTCAGATTGAGCAAGAGCAATAAGTTGGGTTCCTCAAGGATTAGTGTTGGGACCACTACTGTTCCTAATATACTTAAACGATCTAACGGAGAGGACTGAGTCCTATGTGTCACTGTTTGTATATGTAAAATTAATGAAAAGACTAACAAGAGAAACCAATGATAAGAAGCAAGGAGATCTAAAAAAAAAAAAAAAAAAACTTAAGAGTTCTAGAGTTCAATCCAAACAAATGCAAGGTCATGCGAATAGGAGAAAGTGAGGGAAAGACCTACAGAGTACAGCATGGGCGGAGAGAAGCTGCAGAGTGGAGACCTGTGGGTGAATACAACATCAAGCATATCGCCGGAAATACATAAACCCTATAACGTCAGCGGCATATGAAATATTAGTAAACCTCAAAATAAGATTGGTTTAACAAAGTTGGACACATGAGTAGTGTACTGATAGTTACATAGTGGAAACAGGCTCGCTGTGTTTACCCTCTCAGGGTAGGTTACACATATAGTGTTAAAATCTGTCAGCCTGAGATGGGAGACTTCAGCAGGGCAATAAGGATATCGTCACGTATTCAAGGGTTTCGTTTAAGCAGAGTTACTATTCTTTGCGACCGTGGCACTGTTGTGATCCTTGAAAGTGAGATCCTCAGACATTACTACTCCCAGGTCCCTTACATTATTTTTTCGCTCTATTGTATGGCCGGAGTCAGTAGTATACTCTGTTCTAGTTATTATCTCCTCCAGTTTTCCATAACGGAGTAGTTGGAATTTGTCCTCATTGAACATCATATTGTTTACCGTTGCCCACTGGAAAACTTTGTTTATATCTTCTTGGAGATTAACCGCGTCCTCAGCAGATGACAGCCTCATGCAGATCCTAGTATCATCCGCAAAGGATGATACGGTGCTGTGGTGTATATCTCTGTTTATGTCTGATATGAGGATAAGGAATAAGATGGGGGCGAGTACTGTGCCTTGTGGAACAGAGCTCTTCACTATGGCAGCCTCCGATTTAACTCTGTTGACCACTACTCTTTGTGTTCGATTTGTTAGGAAGTTGAAGATCCATCTCCCCACTTTCCCAGTTATTCCTTTAGCACGTATTTTATGGGCTATTAAGGAAGTATTTCTTGAGACTCATGGTGGTTGAAAAGTGGAATGACTTGGATGAGGCAGTGGTGAAGGCAAACTCAATACACAGCTTGAAAAGTAAATATGATAAGGTTCAGGAGGTCAGAAGTCAATGATGATGATTCAAGAAGTCTGAGAGGGAAGGGGGCCAGGAAGCGAAAAGTCGACCACTACAAATAACTCGATGAGTACGTTATCCATACATACTTTCCTATCACCACCCATGCACATTTTCCACTTTCCCACATACACCTCTCACACTACCCCCTCCCCCACACACCTCAAACTACACACACACACACACACACACACACACACACACACACACACACACACACACACACACACACACACACACACACACACACACACACACACACACATTACTAGCACCACTCACTACATCAGCTCGTGGCCGCCAGGAACACACTATGGAATTTTGCTGCATAAATTAAAATGTGGAGGAGCCTCCAGCACCAGTCCAGGAAATATGCCACGAATTCTTGAGGGTTTTGTCCTGGCCATCTCATACCTCTGAGGCCACGTTCCTCACGACGCCTCCCGCCTACCGTTGTCATGGCAACATCTCCAACAACTCCTTCATACACTAAACCCCTTCATTTGGAGGGGGAGGGTGGGGGGAGGAACTAAATGCAGGTGAAGATCTCTTGGTTCAAGGAACTGAAGTTATCACCTCTTAAGATCAAACTTTAATACCTCCCATTCCCCAGACTTTTTACAATTATTATGGGTTTACCGCTTTACCAGTATTATTAATAAATAATATTATTAACAAAACATGATTTTTTTGTTTTGCTAAGGATGCATCATGAAGTGTTAATCAAACGAGGGTCACTAGAGAAGTCAATATAGCTGAACGTGACAAACAATAGTATAGCCCAACTGAATTATACCAAGTTTCTGTATTGTATTGCCCGCCAGTGTGTTAACAGCTACTCTGGGGCAGCGGGAGAGGGAGGTCAGTGTGGGAATACTCGCATGTAACACTGTCTAGTGAGGGAGATGAGAAGGGAAGGAGGGTGACAGGAGGGGAAGGAGGGAGACAGAAGGGAAATGAGAGGGACAGGAGGGGAATAAGGGGAACAGGAGGGAAGCTCGATAAACAGAATGGGAAGGAGGGAGAGAGGAGAGGAAGGAGGAAGACAGGAAGGGAAGGATAAGATTTCGTTCGGATTTTTAACCCCGGAGGGTTAGCCACCCAGGATACCCCAAGAAAGTCAGTGCGTCATCGAGGACTGTCTAACTTATTTCCATTGGGGTCCTCAATCTTCTCCCCCAGGATGCGACCCACACCAGTCGACTAACACCCAGGTACCTGTTTGTTGCTAGGTGAACAGGACAGGTGTAAGGAAACGTGTCGGAATGTTTCCAACCGCCGGGAATCGAACCTGGGCCCTCCGTGTGTGAAGCGGGAGCTTTAGCCACCAGGCCACCGGTGGAGTCTACCTACCTGGAGGGTGTTCCACTCCTCACGGTGGATAAGGGGCCTGATCAATCAGGCTGTTACTGATGGCCGCACGCAATTCAAAGTATGAACCTCAGCCCAGCAAGTCAGGTACTGACTTAAGAAATCTGTCCAGTTCCCGCTTGAAGACAGCCAGGGAAGGAAGGAAACAGGAAGGGAAGGAGGGAGACAGGAATGGAGGAGAGCAGACAGGGAGAGTACCAGTCCATGACTTACGAATGATACACTATCATTCTTCCTCACGCATGAAAAACGTGCAGATTTTACGATACACATCACTGCCAAGACACCCCGCTGAAAGACGCATATTCTCAGTCATTACCATGTGATGCTGAGAGATGACCCTGGTGTTGAGAGATGACCCTGGTGTCGACAGATGACCCTGGTGTCGACAGATGAAACTAGTGCTGAGATGGCCTTGGTGGTGACAGATGACCATGGTGTTGACAGATGGTGCTGAGAGATGACCCTAGTGCTGAAATGGCCTTGGTGCTGACAGATGACTCAGGTGTTGACAGATGACCCTGGTGCTGAGATGACATTGGTGCTGACAGATGACCCAGGTGTTGACAGATGGCCCTGGTGCTGAGAGATGACCCTAGTGCTGAAATGGCCTTGGTGCTGAGATGACCTTGGTGCTGACAGATGACCCAAGTGTTGACAGATGACCCTGGTGCTGAGATAACATTGGTGCTGCCAGATGACCCAGGTGCTGACAGATGACCCTAGCGCTGACAGATAACCTTGGTGCTGACAAATGACCCTGGTGCTAACAGATGACCATGGTGTTGACAGACGGCCATGGTGCTGACAGATGACCTTGGTGCTGAGAGATGACCCTGGCACTGACAGATTACCATGGTGTTGTTAGATGGCCCTGGTGCTGACAGATAGCCCTGATGCTGATAGATGACCTTGGTGCTGAAGATGGCCCTGGTGCTGACAGATGACCTTGGTGCTGGCAGATGAACCTGATGCCGACAGATGACCTTGGTGCTGACATGATCCATCCATGCTGTGAGATCCACACCCAGATATAAACCCCGTTATTACTCCTGCAATAACAGTAGGTATAAACCTCGTCATTAGTACTGCAATAAACGTAGGTATAAACTCCGTTATTAGTACTGCAACATGTGTGATCACGCACACATACACACACACTAGTATGATAAAGCTCATGGAGCAGGGAGTGAACCTAGTGGCGACCAGTGAAGAGGCGGGGCCAGGAGCTATGACACGACCCCTGCAACCACAATTAGGCGAGTACACACACACACACACACACACACACACACACACACAACGCCGCCAGGTTCACCTCAACACGTATTTCCTCAACGCTTGTAGCCAAACAAACAATGTGCACCTTTAAAAGAATCAATGGAACTCTTGACGTAACTTTTTCCTTCCTCTGAATTAATCAAGATAAGGAGCAGTGATATGTTGCTTCAGATGTTGTATTTATGTGCTCCCAGAGTGGCAACAGCAGTGTTGCCATAAGGCATTGATATTCTTCATCTTAAAATTCTATCCAAACTGATTTGCTATTTAGAAAGGTAATTAGCTGAGAATGCAGTGATTGCATGCTTCCTAAGTGCTTCACCTGGATGAAGTTTGGTGTGGTATGTGAGAGAAGTGGGGTTGAGAGAGGTTACTGGCGGTGTGGTAATGGTGAAGCTGGTGCATTCCTGAGAGAGGCCAGCCTCCCACCAGCTCTGATGGTAATGGTTTACTCTCTCACTACTAATACTACTATACCTCCACCACTAGTACACTAGCCGCTTCCATCACCACCACCACCATTGAGAGATAACGTATGTAAATAATTTCGCCAATCTGAGAATTGTTAAGTATACACACACACACACACACACACACAATGATAACTAACACACACACACACACACACACACACACACACACACACACACACACACACACACACACACACAGGTGGACAAAGACAGGATGTTCCAGAGATAGGACACAGAAACAAGGGGTCGCAATTGGAAGTTGAAGACTCAGATGAGTCAAAGGGATGTTAGGAAGTACTTCTTCAGTTATAGAGTTGTCAGGAAGTGGAATAGTCTGGCAAGTGATGTAGTGGAAGCAGGAACCATACATAGTTTTAAGACGAGATATGATAAAGCTCATCGAGCAGGGAGAGAACCTAGTAGTGATCAGTGAAAAAGCGGGGCCAGGAGCTGAGTCTCGACCCCTGTAACCACAAATAGGTGAGTAGAAATACGTGAGTACACACACACACACACACACACACACACACACACAGGTATGATATGATAAAGCCATGGAGCGAGAAGAGTGACCTAGTAGCGGCCAGCGAAGAGACGGGGCCAGGAGCTGTGAATCAACCCCTGCAAACCACAACTAGGTGAGTACACACACACACACACACACACACACAAACCTAACCTAACAAAACACATTAGCTTATAAATCCCCCCACCACACACATTTTTTTATGATAAGCTGAAGCAGTAGAACATCCCAACAGGATAAAAACAAAATGGGCTCTCAAAAGGGAGGACGTAAAGGAAAGGGAACCGATGATGGCTGGTTGGAAAAGGAAGAATGGATAGAACGGCTCAAGAACAAAATGGAACAACAATGGGAGAAAAGGTTAAACGAGCTTTGCAATAACATGTTAGAGCAAATATCTGCAGAGACCAAGAAGTGGGAATCACGAGCTGTAGTAGCTGAGGCAAAGATACAGAGATTGGAGGAAGAAATGGATGTGCTGAAGCAGGATCTAAAGATGAGGTCCGAAAGGAGCAAGATGACTGAAATGGGAACATCAGCAGGCAGCGAGGGGACTGAAGGAGGGGATGGATTTAAGCAGTCTTTTGTAGCAGTAATATCAGGCCATCATGGTGTCTGGGAGATGATTAGGGGAACAGCAAAGGAGATGCTTAAATCAGATCCAGAGATACAGTGGAAAAAGAAATGGGAAGAGGAGAAGGAGAGGTCAATAATTATTCATGGGCTTCAGGAGGCTGAAGGGCAGACCCATGATGAAAGAAAGCATTGGGAGAAAAGAGATTAAGAACATCATTGCAATAACAGGAGAGAGGGACATGTCTCAGGTAGAAAATTTTCACAGACTTGGGGGGTATTCGAGGGAAAAAAATTGACCAACCAGATTGACATTCAAGACAGATGTGGTACGGAACAGGATACTACAACAGAAACCACTGTTAAAGGACTCTCCAGATTATCAAAAAGTGTTCCTCAATCGAGACAGAACACGAAAGGAAAGGGAACAACTGAAAGTGAGAGCAAGACAGAACCAATGGAAGGAAAGAGACAGGACAGGCAACGAAAGACAGGAAAACTCAGCCCTTTGGGGAACATCAAACACAAATGCTTACAGAAACCTCTCAACCCCTGTCACCACATACCAACCAAACACAGTAAACAGAAATGAACCTTACTCCATAGCAACCACCCCCCTAAGCACTAATTCCACACTCACAGCAGCCTCTCATAATATTGTGCCCTGCCTCCCACCCTCCCAGCCTGCACCTTCCTCTTCCATCTCACAAAATACAGTAATGGAAAGGAAGCCAAAGGTATGGTACACCAATGCAGATGGAATAACAAATAAGAGTGAAGAGTGGTAAGAACGCATCATTGATGCATCACCTGACATTATAGCACTAACAGAGACAAAACTTACAGGGATGATAACAGATGCAATTTTTCCACTTGGATATCAGATTATGAGGAAAGACAGAGAGAACAGAGGAGAGGGAGGAGTAGCATTGCTCATAAAAAAAAAACAGTGGAGTCTTAAGGAGATGGGAGGAATGGAAAGAAGGGAAACAGACGACTTCATTGTAGGAACACTTCAGACTGGTGGTCCAAAGGTGATGATAGCAGTGATGTATAACCCAACACTTAACAGCCAGAGAAAAAGAGAAGAGTATGATGTGCACAATAGGGCAATGGTGGATACACTAGCTGAAGTGGCCAGGAGGGCTCATATGGGTAGGACAAAATTGCTTATAATGGGGGATTTCAATCATAAAGAGATTGACTGGGAAAACCTAGAGCCACATGGGGGACCAGAAACATGGAGGGCTAAGATGTTGGAGACTGTATTGGAGAACATGTTAGGGATACAACCAGAGAGAGAGGAGAGGATGTTGCAGCAAGGCTGGATCTCATATTCACCTTGAATAGTTCAGACATAGGGGATATTATCCACGAAAGACCCCTTGGCACTAGTGATCATGATGTCCTGAGTTTTGAATATCTTGTTGAGTTAACAGTGGAGAATTCAGCAGCACGAGAACAAAGAGAGAAACCAAACTTCAAAAAAGGGGACTACATAGGAATGAGAAGTTTCCTGCATGAAGTGCAGTGCGAAAGAGAACTAGATGAAAAGACAGTAAATGAAATAATGGAAATAGTAACCACTAAGTGCAGGGAGGCAGAGGAAAGGTTCATACCAAAGGGCAACAGAAAAAATGGCAAGACCAGAGTGAGCCCATCCTTTAATTGGAGATGTAAAGAGGCCAAAGCCAAGTGTGCAAGAGCATGGAAAAGGTATAGAAGGCAAAGGACTCAAGAAAACAAGGAGCTGAGCAGAAGAACCAGAAACGAATATGCAAGGATAAGGAGAGAGGCCAAGAGGCAATACGAGAACGACATAGCATCAAGAGCCAAATCTGAACCAAAGTTGTTATACAGTCACATTAGGAGAAAAACAACAGTCAAGGACCAGGTAATCAGACTGAGGAAAGAAGGGGGGAAGCTGACGAAGAGTGACCAAGAAGTATGTGATGAACTAAACAAAAGATTTAGAGAAGTATTCACAATAGAGTCAGGAATGCTTCCAGCAAACTGTGGAGGTAGGGTGCACCAGCAGGTGCTGAACACAATACACATAACCAAGGTAGAGGTGAAGAAACTGCTAGACGAACTCGATACCTCAAAGGCGGTGGGCCCAGATAACATATCTCCATGGATACTGAGAGAGGGAGCAGAGGAACTGTGTGTGCCATTAGCAGCAATCTTCAGTAAATCTATCGAAACAGGGCAGTTGCCTGAGGCGTGGAAGACAGCACATGTAGTTCCAATTTTTAAGAAAGGGGACAGACAGGCAGCATTAAACTACAGACCAGTGTCACTGACTTGTATAGTATGTAAAGTCATGGAAAAGATTATCAGGAGAAAAGTAGTGGAACACACTGAAAAGTTTGGGATCATACATGACAGTCAGCATGGCTTCAGAGATGGGAAATCCTGTGTCACAAATTTACTTGAGTTCTACGATAAGGTAACAGAAGTAAGACAGGAGAGAGAGGGATGGGTAGATTGCATCTTTTTAGATTGCAAGAAGGCCTTTGACACAGTACCACACAAGAGACTGGTGCAAAAATTAGAGGAGCAGGCAGGAATAAAGGGGAAAGTACTGCAATGGATCAGTGAATACCTGACAGGAAGGAAACAACGTGTGTTGGTACGTGCTGAAGTGTCGGAGTGGGCGAATGTGTCGAGTGGGGTTCCACAAGGTTCAGTCCTAGGCCCGGTGCTATTTCTTGTATACGTGAATGACATGGTGGAAGGAATAGATTCAGAAGTGTCACTGTTCGCTGATGATGTGAAACTGATGAGGAGAATACAAGTGGGAGAGGATCAGTTAAGATTACATGGGGGTCTAGACAAACTACAAGTATGGTCCGACAAATGGCTCCTGGAGTTTAACCCCAGTAAGTGTAAGGTCATGAAGATTGGGGAAGGACACAGAAGACCGCAGACGGAGTACAGGTTAGGAAACCAAAAGCTGCAAACGTCAGTTAAAGAAAAGGATCTTGGGGTAAGCATTATAACGAACATGTCCCATGAGGCACACATCAATCAAATAACTGCTGCAGCATATGGGAGATTGACAAACCTGGGATTGGCATTTAGACATCTGAGTAAGGAGTCATTCACGACATTGTACACAGTGTACGTAAGGCCTATACTGGAATATGCAGCGCCAGTATGGAACCCTCACTTAGTCAAACACGTCAAGAAATTAGAGAAAGTGCAAAAATTTTCAACACGATTAGTCCCGGAACTGAGGGGTATGTCTTATGAGGAGAGGTTAAGGGAACTCAACCTGATGACACTAGAGGATAGAAGGGATAGAGGGGACATGATAACAACGTATAAGATACTAAGAGGCATTGACAACGTGGACAAGGATCGAATGTTTCAGAGATGGGATACAGAAACACGGGGACACAATTGGAAACTGAAAACCCAGATGAGTCATAGGGATGTTAGGAAGTATTTCTTTAGTCTTAGAGTTGTCAGGAACTGGAATAATCTGAAGAATGAAGTAGTGGAAGCAAGTTCCATAAATAGCTTTAAGAAGAGGTATGACAAATATCATGGAACAGGGAGAGTGAATTAGTATCGACCAGTGAAGAGGCGAGGATAGGAGCTATGACTCGATCCCTGCAACCACATATAGGCGAGTACATATAGGTGAGTACACACTCAGTGGTCACTTTATTAGGCACACCTACTCATTAATGCAAATATCTAATCAACCAATCACGTGACAGCACCTCAATGTTAAGAGGCTCAGTCGTAGTTCAGGTTAAACAAAAGAATGGGGAAGAAAAGTGATTCTGACCGTGGAATGATGATGCCAGATGGGGTAATTTGAGTTTCTCAACCTGTTTCTGTCCTGAGATTTTCTTGCACAACAGTCTCTAGAATTTACAGAGAATGATGTGAAAAACACAAAACATCCAGTGAATGGCAATTCTGTTGGTGAAAACTCGTCGTTAAGAAGAGAGGTCAGAGCAGAATAGCTAGAATACTTCAAGCTAACAGGAAGGCAGCAGTATCCATGCGTTACGACAGTGGTATTCAGACAGGCATCTCTGAACGCACAACACGTCGAACCCTGAAGTGGATGGAATACAGTAGCAGAACACCACACCAGATTCCACTCCTGCCCGCTAAGAACATGAAATTGAGGCTACAGTGGGCACAGGCTCACCAAAATTGATTAGCTGAATACTGGAAAAACGTCGCCTGATCTGACGAATCGCGATTTCTGTTGTGACATGCAAATGGTAGAGTCATAATTTGATGTAAACCTTTGGAAAGTGGTGGAAATTTGCAGCAACTGCTTGATGCTATCATGTCAACATGGACCAGGATCTGTTAAGGAATGTTTCCAGCATCTTGTTGAATCAATGCCACGGAGAATTCAGGGTGTTCTGGGGGGCAAAGGGGAACCCTACCCAATACTAGAAGGGTGTACCTAATCAAGTGGCCACTGAGTGCGTAATATATATATATATATATATATATATATATATATATATATATATATATATATATATATATATATATATATATATATGTCGTGCCGAATAGGCAGAACTTGCGATCTTGGCTTAAATAGCAACGCTCATCTTGCCATATAGGACAAGCGAAAATTTGTGTATGCAATAATTTCGCCAAAATCATTCTGAACCTAACGAAAAAAATATATTTCACTGTGTTTGTTTAGTATTAAATTATTGTGAACAAATCTAAAATATATTTAGTTGGGTTAGGCTAAAATAAATTTTTCTTCTTATAATAAGGTTAGGTAAGCTTTCTAAGATTCTTTTGGAGCAAAATTTAAAATTCCTACATTAATGAAAAAAATATATCTTTAAACGTATAAGAGAAAATTTTAGAAAGGACTTAATTTTAAATGAGTTTTTGCTAATTGACAAGTTTTACGTATTCGGCCCGACATATATATATATATATATATATATATATATATATATATATATATATATATATATATATATATATATATATATATGTGTGTGTGTGTGTGTGTGTGTGTGTGTGTGTGTGTGTGTGTAGAGAGAGAGAGAGAGAGAGAGAGAGAGAATTCTTGAACAGGAAAGTTAGTGCCACAGGAAATTTCCCATTTCTGGAGAATGTCATGCAGCACCTGAGAATGGGAGGAGGATACGTAGTAACATGGCCACGAAACTCACAATAAAGAGAAGAGACGTAGTATTAAGTCTACGGAATTCACAATAGAGAAAACGAAGTAATAAGACCGCAGAACTCGCAAGAAACAGAGGAGACGTAGTAATAAGACCACAGAAATCACAATAAACAGAGGAGACGTAGTAATAAGACCACAGAACTCACAATGAGCAGAGGAGACGTAATAATAAGACCACAGAACTCACAATGAGCAGAGGAGACGTAGTAATAAGACCACAGAACTCACAATACACAGAGGAGACGTAGTAATAAGAACACAGAACTCACAATAAACAGAGGAGACGTAGTAATAAGACCACAGAACTCACAATAAACAGAGGAGACGTAGTAATAAGACCACAGAACTCACAATAAACAGAGGAGACGTAGTAATAAGAACACAGAACTCACAATAAACATAGGAGATGTAGTAATAAGACCACAGAACTCACAATAAACAGAGGAGACGTAGTAATAAGAACACAGAACTCACAATAAACATAGGAGACGTAGTAATAAGACCACAGAACTCACAATAAACAGAGGAGACGTAGTAATAAGACCACAGAACTCACAATAAGCATAGGAGACGTAGTAATACATCAACAGTATAGGAAGAGATATATAGTTAAGACATAGTAGCAGACGTTATTTAAAGCTTATTTTAAGAGTCAAAATAGAGAGCGTTCTCACAAGGGTGAATTATTATTATTATAATAAAAAAGAAGCCCTGAACCCAACAAGGGTGAAAAACGTGCTCACTGTCAAGCTCTCATATGTGGAAGTAATACCCCAATGCCAGGCGTGTCTCGCGCGTAAATTAACGTATATACTTATAAGTGGTTCTATCTAATGCAATCTAAAGAACGAGAAATATAAGATCGTTCGGAAATTGAGGCATGGTAACGCTCTAAGTTAAGGACTCGTCACAAAACTGTTAAAAAAATATATATAAAACTGTTATAAAACTTGTAATCAAAGCTATAATCACAGTCACGAGTCGCAGACTCAATCTGGAACAAGTATTGCTCATAATACCACAAATAAATAACAAGGAAAAGACAGGATGCAGAAGAAATTTTTATTTGGACGTTTCGCTCTGTGTAGAGTTGCATCATGACTTGATAAAGCTTTACAAAGAGTGAAAACTTGTTCCAATAAAAACTTGTACTGGTACTTTTCTTTTAATTGAAAATAATATAAATATTGTACGAAAGATGGCTACCACTTGTACAACACGTGGTACATGTCTTATACAGAGCTACCACTTGTACAACACGTGGTACATGTCTTATACAGAGCTACCACTTGTACAACACGTGGTACATGTCTTATACAAAGCTACCACTTGTACAACACGTGGTACATGTCTTATACAGAGCTACCACTTGTACAACACGTGGTACATGTCTTATACAGAGCTACCACTTGTACAACACGTGGTACATGTCTTATACAGAGCTACCACTTGTACAACACGTGGTACATGTCTTATACAGAGCTACCACTTGTACAACACGTGGTACATGTCTTATACAAAGCTACCACTTGTACAACACGTAGTACATGTCTTATACAAAGCTACCACTTGTACAACACGTAGTACATGTCTTATACAGAGCTACCACTTGTACAACACGTGGTACATGTCTTATACAGAGCTACCACTTGTACAACACGTGGTGCATGTCTTATACAGAGCTACCATTTGTACAAAAAGTATTACGTCTTATACAGAGCTACCACTCGTACAACACGTGGTGCACGTCTTATACAGAGCTACCACTTGAAAAACACGTGGTACATGTCTTATACAGAGCTACCACTTGTACAACACGTGGTACATGTCTTATACAGAGCTACCACTTGAAAAACACGTGGTACATGTCTTATACAGAGCTACCACTTGTACAACACGTGGTATATTTCTTATACAGAGCTACCACTTGAAAAACACGTGGTACATGTCTTATACAGAGCTACCACTTGTACAACACGTGGTACATGTCTTATACAGAGCTACCACTTGTACAACACGTGGTACTGTCTTATACAGAGCTACCACTTGTACAACACGTGGTACATGTCTTATACAGAGCTACCACTTGTACAACACGTGGTACATGTCTTATACAGAGCTACCACTTGTACAACACGTAGTACATGTCTTATACAAAGCTACCACTTGTACAACACGTAGTACATGTCTTATACAAAGCTACCACCTGTACAACATGTGGTACATGTCTTATACAGAGCTACCACTTGTACAACACGTGGTGCATGTCTTATACAGAGCTACCACTTGTACAACACGTGGTACATGTCTTATACAGAGCTACCACTTGTACAACACGTGGTGCATGTCTTATACAAAGCTACCACTTGTACAACACGTAGTACATGTCTTATACAGAGCTACCACTTGTACAACATGTGGTACATGTCTTATACAGAGCTACCACTTGTACAACACGTGGTGCATGTCTTATACAGAGCTACCATTTGTACAAAAAGTATTACGTCTTATACAGAGCTACCACTCGTACAACACGTGGTGCACGTCTTATACAGAGCTACCACTTGAAAAACACGTGGTACATGTCTTATACAGAGCTACCACTTGTACAACATGTGGTACATGTCTTATACAGAGCTACCACTTGAAAAACACGTGGTACATGCCTTATACAGAGCTACCACTTGTACAACACGTGGTATATTTCTTATACAGAGCTACCACTTGAAAAACACGTGGTACATGTCTTATACAAAGCTACCACTTGTACAACACGTGGTACATGTCTTATACAGCGCTACCACTTGTACAACACGTGGTACAACATACTTTTCTAACATATAGCTACCACTTGTACAACACGTGATACAACTTGTCTACTACAGGGTTACCACTTGAACACCGCGTGGTACAACAGGATTGTCCACTTGTACACCACGTGATCCAGCATAATAGTCTTTAGTAATAACACATGTCACACTAAAACATGACACAAACTGAGCCAGTCTTTCAGCGCCGACAGCAGATAAAACAACGTAACGAAGCCAACATCATCCCACAAGGCCTTAGGCTCTATTTCCTGTTCCAATGTAGGTTTTTGCTGTCTCTAAATCATCCATTTGTAAGTTTCCTCCCTCGCTCTTTCTCTTTCACACACACACACACACTCAAACACACCCATACAATGGGTTCATGGAAGGCAAATCCTGTGTCACAAACCTTCTGGAGTTTTATGACAAGGTAACAGAAGTAAGACACGAGAGAGAGGGGTGGGTTGATTGCATTTTCCTAGACTGCAGGAAGGCCTTTGACACAGTTCCCCAGATCCTCCAGAAGCTGGAGGATCAGGCGCATATAACAGGGAGGGCACTGCAATGGATCAGGGAATACCTGACAGGGAGGCAACGAGTCATGGTACGTGAAGAGGTACCACAGTGGGCGCCTGTGACGAGCGGGGTCCCACAAGGGGTCAGTTCTAGGACCAGTGCTATTTTTGATATATGCGAACGACAGAAGGAATAGACTCTGAAGTGTCCCTATTCGCAGATGATGTGAAGCTGATGAGAAGAATTAAATCAGATGAGGATGAGGCAGGATTCCAAAGAGACCTGGACAGGCTGGACATGTGGTCCAGAAACTGGCTTCTCGAATTCAACCCTGCTAAATGCAAAGTCATGAAGATTGGGGAGGGGCAAAGAAGACCGCAGACAGAGTATAGGCTAGGTGGACAAAGACTACAGACCTCACTCAGGGAGAAAGACCTTGGGGTGGCCATAACACCGAGCACGTTACCGGAGGCACACATCAACCAAATAACTGCTGCAGCATACGGGCGCCTGGCAAACCTGAGAATAGCGTTCCGATACCTTAATAAGGAATCGTTCAAGACACTGTACACTGTGTATGTTAGGCCCATACTGGAGTATGCAGCACCAGTCTGGAACCCACGCCTGGTCAAGCACGTCAAGAAGTTAGAGAAAGTACAAAGGTTTGCAACAAGGCTAGTCCCAGAGCTCAGGGGAATGTCGTACAAGGAAAGGTTGAGGGAAATCGGACTGACGACACTGGAGGACAGAAGGGTCAGGGGAGACATGATAACGACATACAAGATACTGCGGGGAATAGACAAGGTGGACAGAGATAGGATGTTCCAGAGAGGGGACACAGGGACAAGGGGTCACAACTGGAAGCTGAAGACTCAGACGAGTCACAGGGACGTTAGGAAGTATTTCTTCAGTCACAGAGTTGTCAGGAAGTGGAATAGCCTAGCAAGTGAAGTAGTGGAGGCAGGAACCATACATAGTTTTAAGAAGAGGTATGACAAAGCTCAGGAAGCAGAGAGGGAGAGGACCTAGTAGCGATCAGTGAAGAAGCGGGGCCAGGAGCTGAGTATCGACCCCTGCAACCACAATTAGGTGAGTACACACACAAACACACGCACAAACACACGCACAAACACACACGCACAAGCACACACGCACAAAAACATACGCACAAAATCACACACGCATATATGCACAAACACACACACAAACTATTATAAAAGTTTGAGAAGAGTAGAGCAAGTGGAAGCGAACACAATGGGGAGATGACTGCCCGGGCCTGTTATGCAACCCTCAGGAATGCTGGGACTCCATCTGTGGTGGTGTGGTCGTAGCGGCCTGGGTGCTTCTCCCCACCTCCACCATCACCACACCACCATCAACACTCCCCACTAAAGAACAACAAACATTTCCTACAAATCGCATCTTTAAGTACGGAACACCACCACAACTGAAACAATCAACATCATACACCACTACGAACATTACTACAAGAACTACCCTTACCAACGTAACTACAAACATCACCAGAAAGCACACCACTACTTCAACCAACACCATCACCCTGGATGGAAAGCATTGTTGGGGGACATCAGAGGAAGACTTCAAGTAAGGATGTGAACTAGGTTTCGTGAAGCAGGGACTGGAGCATCCAGCTGGCATGTGAGAGTGAGTGTTGTAACCCGTCCTCCACCGTAAATTACCATCGTGTGGTTTCCAACTATGCAAGTGACCGCGATGTCTTCCCCGCTACCAGTTGGAACCCACACTTTCGAGACCAAACTTGACCATGTTTAGGTCCGTCTTATGTTCTTAAATAAGCCTTTCTTGATTATATTTTTGTATTATTATTATGGGAAAGCTATACATCCTTCGGGCCCTCCAGAACCTGGGAAATGGGAGTTAAAGAGGTTTCTATTTCTGGCTCACGAGCCGTTCAAGAGCTTCAAGGCACTTATCCCTTGATGGGGGGCTTAATGGTAGACCTTGAGAACATTAGACTCGTACATGATACTAAGGTTGTCGACGTCTCTCAGTTGTCGAAAACGTCATTCAAATATCAAGTCCAACTATGATGAGTTTTTTAGCAAAATTGACACATCAGCAGTGTGTTGCTATCTTATTCTATACGACGGTTACAGTGGGAAGAAAATAACTATGGGCAGACTCAGTTCACTATGAGTCATCATGTATGCTTCTATACCTTGTCCACATGACGATGATGACACAGAGGACGGACCAACCAAGAGAGAGGTGCATACTCTTTGTTAGAATGAACTTGAACTTTATTGTTTTGAAGCTAGTCAGGTATTGACTGGCTTCAAAACAGTCAAGATATTTTGGCTTGACGAGGCATCATTGGTCTTTCATTGAGAGTACACCAACCATTCAAGTTTCTAGAAGAAGTATGCTTTTACATAGACCAAACCTTTACCTTGCTGCATTTTTATTTCATCAAAAACTGCAAGAAGCAAGCCCTTGGCATCATCGACTCTCCAGTTTCCACGCACCAACATCACTCCTCCCCATCAGCTAAGTTGCCCGAAACATCAGCAACACTCGCACAGTGCAACCAGTACATCCATCAAAGATTTCACCAAGACCAAACTGAAGAACCTTGAACCAGTCAAAACAGGAGCTTACGTTAATCCGCGCGGAGGCTGTATCGAGGTTACCTAGTGAAAGAGTTAAAAACCTAACACATCTACAAAAAATGAACACATCTACATGTACAAATGCAATAACCTAAACAAAGCATGTATGCAACACTAGAATACCCCAGCTACTTGATGAAATGGAACGATACCCACTTAGTGAGTAAGGAACCAAATACCAGTCATCAAAAATACCTACTAAAAACAGTATTAACCTCCATTTCAAATAGTTACACAAACAAAGGCAACTTCGTCATCTCTGATATATTAGCACGAATCTCCCTTAAAGTGATAGACTCGACCGTCACTACTTTTACAACTACTCCTACGATTTCATGATCCTGCTCTGTATCTTCTACCCTACCATGTTCTCATCATCATATACCCTCTGTGTCCTTGTATCGCTTGTACTGGTACGATAACTCTTAGTGAGCGAAACGTCCCCGTAAATGATTCAGTTACTCTTGTGTCCGTATACTTGAACTTACTCGTTGTTTTGCCAAGAGGCGCGGTGTCACACCCGATCAAAAGGCACCTAGAATGTCCAGTGCAACTGTGTAATTTATGTTTGATTCATCTGGAAACTTGTGCCACATAATGAAGCTTTCTTTTTCACCTTCTCAACCCTTCCTCTCTTTCGTCCTCTTAATAGGGTAGCAGCACATTGTTGATCTTTATAATTTTGCTAAATAATAAAAAAAAAATTCCCCTTTCCACCTTCCATCTCTTTCTCTCTCTCCATATCCTTCTTCCTCCTCTCTCTTTCCTAGTACCATTAAAGGAACCAGCTTATTAACACAGCTTAAAGTTCGGTTACCTTCAATAATCTTATAAACATACACAACAGTTATTATTATGAATTTTACAGCGCCTGGGAATGGTAGGTAATAAGACTGGATCCCAGGAAAGGTAGGGAAGCTATAATTCCTTGAAGTAGATACACATCTCTCGGTACTTATACGCAAACAGTACGCACTTCTCGGTGTAAATACGCAGATAGTACACGCTTATCGGTGCATATACGTAGAGATATATACCTCTCGGTGTATATAAAATGCCACTGGCTGGTTGTTTGGTTTATGGGGTTTAAAGACTATCAACTACATGAGGGATTATAAAGATTTCATATCACCTGTTCACCACTAATCAAGTAGTATATGCTAATCCCTAATCTCTCTCTCTCTCATTCACACACACACACACACACACACACACACACACACACACACACACACTCAGCGTGTATGCTTGGAAACATACACCTCACGGAGTATATATCCTGTGTGGGGCTGAATTGAATAAGGACGGGAAGTACATACTACACAATGGTATATAAGTGGTCCTGCTTGAGCATAATTCAATCAATATTTTCTCCAGCTGAGTCAACCTTGTAGATGTTGACCGCGCGGAATCATGCAGGATGCACTGAGGTAATTACTTACCCTGCAACTATTCGTTACAACTGTACACTTCCTTCAGTAGGAGTCCACACAAAAGGTAGGAAGTCTTAAAGCAATAATTTCCTCTTTCACTGTATGTCCAAAAATAGTGTGAACATACTGCTGGTTGTTGCTCTTTAATGGTTACGACGGCTTAAGCAGTACTGATGATGCTTAACCAGTCTCTCGAATCTAGCGAGCAAGTTTTTAAGTGAGCTCGAATCCTCCAGTCTCACTGCACAGGCTTGAAATGAATAAGTTGTGTAATCTGTAAAGGGTTTTGACCTTTGAGACATGTCAGCCCTCTGGTAATAACAAGAGGCAAAACACACATGAACACCCAAGGTAAACCGTAGTTACAAAAAAGAAAAAAAAATACAAGCAGCACGAGCAAAGTTTGAAGATTTGAAGAGCGTCTTGACCCAGTAGAGGCTCAAAATGAACTTCAGTCTATTCAGAAGCACATGTCGAAATTGTTATGCATTCTGTTACCATATCTTTGTGTATGAAGCTCCTCACAGTGACCAACTAAACTAATCTGACAATGAGAGTGCACAATGCTACACTGCAAGCTGACAACGATAATATTACGACTCTCATGAATGACATTCGGCAAATTCATGAACACTGGGACTCGATCCTGAATGAGTCCATCTGAGCAGCACACAGTAGTGCAACCAGGATTTAAATCTGGAGGGGCATATCTGGAGTATACCTAGAAGGGGTATGGGGGGTCAACGCCCCCTCGGCTCGGTCCGTCACCAGATCTCGTGGTGGATCAGGGCCTGATCAACCAGGCTGTTACTGCTGGCTGCAAGTAAACCGACGTATGAGCCACAGCCCACCTGGTCAGGTACTTTCTTTAGGTGCCTGTCCAGCTCCCTCTTGAAGACAGCCAGGGGTCTATTGGTAATCCTCCTTATGTATGCTGGGAGAAAGTCGAATAATCTTGGGCCCCTGACACTTATTGTGTTGTTTCTTAGCGTACTTATGGAGCCCCTGATTTTCATTGGGATGATGTTGCATGAATTTACTATGATGAATGGCCCAATTCTACAGGCATTTCTTAACTAGGATTTTGCATATTTGTAGAAATATTTGGAATTTCTAGCAACATCCTGGATGACTTTTTGTTCACTTTGTGCTTCTTCTGTCTGGTACGACAGATTAAGTTACTGTTCTACCTGGGTAATCTCTTGGATAAGACTGTCTTTCCTTTGTTGTGTCATATTCATGCTTTTAAGCAGTTCGGTAATCCTTTTTCTTTATCCGTTTAGTCTTCCAAGCTCTCTTCCTAATTTTGATCTCCTAGGTTTTCCACAGTGGTACATATTAAATACCGACCTTGTATGCTTCCGTACTCAGTTTTTTCAGACACCGGTGAGGATTTAAGTGCTCATGACTGTTTCCCAGGGTATGTCTGATACTTCTTGGTTAATTATGTCCTTGTCAATGCTCAAGAGTTTTCCAGCCCTGAATGTATACTCGTTTGCCCTTTTATAATGTAATGACCTGAGTACATTGCATTAGTGAATGTAATGTCTGCGATTAGTTCCTCGTTCTTCACGAAGACCAGATCCGGCGTATTTTCATTTTTAGTGGGTTCTGTTATCTGTTGGTTCAAAGTTAACTTTTATTAAAGCCCATGAGATTTCTAGCATGTATATATGTGTTGAGCTAGTGTGCTTCCATGAACTATTTCTAACTCAGCGCTGTCAGGTATCATTTACCATTTCATATTCGGGGGTTTGAAGTTTCCCAGATGGATATTAATATTGTAGGGTTTTCAAGGCAATAATATACAGATTATGATTTAGGAACCAAGTGCTGTCCTATTTATGTGCACGTACATTACATACACACAAGTACACATACTGCTCATACGTGGAGGAGCATACGCATGTGTACACAACCTTACATACATACACAAACACAATCATACGAACTCACACTTACACAAATACACACACAAATGTACACATACACAAATACACACATACACAAATATACATACATACACATACACATATACAAATACATGTACACACAAAAAATACACATATGCACAAATACATATACACGAACATACACATCAGGGTCAACAGAGTGCACTCACGCTCCAAGACTGACATACAGTCGGAGTTGAGAATAAAAAGAAATGAAGTGTTGGTGGGCAGGTTTATGGTTACCGAGACACGTGGGTATTCCTGCCCCTAGTGTGTGTGTGTGTGTGTGTGTGTGTGTACCCTGCCTTACACCCCTCCCTTGCTGCCCTATGTACACACACCGCCAAGTATGAACTAGTGAAGGCTGCCACACCAGGCGTTCAAATGTTCTGCACATGGGAGGTCTGGTCTAGGACCGGGCCTCAGGGGTATTGCATTAACCCACCTGAAACCATCTCCAGTATATCCAGTAGTTTATTAGTCTACAACGTTACTGTTGAGGTTTGAAATGCGTCGACTTGGCTGAGGAAACCATTACTGACGGTCTGCTGTCGACATGACGACCGTACTATGTAAATTACTAAATTGCACTTACTGAATACAATACTAATCGAAGTGTAATGGGTTGCGTGGATCTATAGAAACTCTTATCTGAATGAGAATTGACTCTGTACAAAGCAAAGTCTAGAAGCCATTCAATTCAAAAAGATTGATTGACACTCGATTAGTCTTTCCGCGAACTCTGGAGAGAACTAATCGCAATAATCATTAATGAACTTACCCCCCAAGCTGTCCTCAAGTTAGTTCCTGTGTATCATATTACTGATGGAAACCAATGACAGCAAGATGAAGAATAAGACACATGTGTAAACCTTAACTACTTTTATTGCGGTAAGCTTTCGCCTTGCACAACAGGCTTCATCGGTCGAAAACAGGTGAATATAACACTGCAGAGTGTAGAAATAGTTCTGACGTGATCAGTCCGTCAGCCGTCAAGAATCTTCCTAATGCTGCCGACGGGCCAGGGCTAGACAGACTCTTCCGTGGACTGCCTGGTCAGCCAGGTTGCTGCTGCTGGCGGCCTGCTAATCCATACATCCATCACAGCCTGATTGATCTGGCACTTGGTACCGGGAGTGATCCAGTTTTCTCTTCCATGACTTCTACATTTGTTCCGAAAGTGTTTCTGTCTTCTGTTAGTATACCTGGTGAGGGTTTCGGTGGTTAACGCACCCGCCGCCCGGTCTGTGGCCAGGCCTCATGGTGGCTCAGGGCCTGATCAACTAGGCTGTTACTGTTGGCCGCACATAAACCGACGTACGAACCAGCACGATGTTGGCACATTGTTCCAGTATTGTGCCACAGCGACACTGCTCTTCAACGGGTATAATTTACATCTACAATCTCTCTGACTCCTATGCAGAGGAGCACACAGAAGACAGCGGAGCGGACAGCGCGGCATACAGTGGACAGCGAAGCATACAGTGGACAGCGAAGCATGCAGTAGACGGTGGGGCAGTGGACAACGAAGGACGCAGTGGACAACGGAGCACATAGTGGGGAGCGGAGTATAGTGGACAGCAGGGGCACACAGTGGGCAGTGGGGCACACAGTGGGCAGCGGGGCACACAGTGGGCAATGAAGTCCACAGTGGGAAGCGGGGCACGCAGTGGACAGCAGGGCACGCAGTGGACAGCGGGGGCACACAGTGGGCAACGGGGCACAACGGTGTAAGCCCTCAAGGGGTCATTACCAAAGAATGTCGGTGATCTGCTATTACGCCAATTTGCACCGCTGCACTTTCTCACTGCTCCCCCCCCCCTCCCTTCCCCTCCTCTCTCTCCTTCCCCCCTTCTATCCCTGTCCCACCCCATCCCCTTTCCCTAGTCCCCTCCCTATCCTCCTCTCTTATCCCCTGCCCATCACTTCCTTACCCCCCTCCTGTCCCACCCCATCCCCAGTCATTCCCCTTCCCTCTCCCTATATCTACCCTTTACTTTTTTTAACCCCTCCATCCCCTCTACCCCTTAGGAAAGTTGATTGGTTAATTAGGTTTAAAGCCTCTCGACTACACGAGGGTCATTAAGGCTGCTTGTAACCTGTACACCACCAGTCAAGAATAATTTAATTCCTAACATTGATTAGTATATCCTCACCTCTCAGTGTATACAGACTCAGACATATACCTCTCGGTGTATATACACTGAGAAACATACACCTCTCGGTGTATATACACTAAGAAACATACACCTTTGGGTGTATATACACTGAGAAACATACACCTCTCGGCGTATATACGAAGTAGTATATACACTAAAACATACTGTACATCTCTTGGATGTATATACACTGAGAAACATACACTTCTCGATGTCTATAGAATCATACATATCTCGGAGTATATACAATAATACATGCATCTCTTGGGTGTATTTACACTGAGAGACACACTAGTCAGTGTAGCACACAACTTGGCGATGCTTCCAGGGAATCAACGCTCCCTACAGTCCGCTTGCTCTCACACCAGCAGGCCTTCTGATTGACGACCTGGTCAGTCAGACTGCTGCTGCTTGCGGCATGCAGTCCCATACAGACCCCCCCCCCCCAAGTCAGGCAGTTCAAAACAGTATGTGTGACTTTATCAAGTTCTTTACTGAGGTGATGAGAAACAGTGGTCAGGAAGCAGTGCAAGTATCTCCTCACACAGGTCTGTCAACTGACACAGTTGATGAGAAACAGTGGTGAAGAAGCAGTACAAGTGTCTCCGGAAAACTGGAATGTTTCTCATCAGCTGACAGACCTGTGTCAGGAGAGGCATGTACTGCTTCTTCACCACTGTTTCTCATCAACTGACACAGTTGATGAGAAACAGTGGTGAAGAAGCAGTACATATGTCTCCCGACACAGGTCTGTCAGTTGACGAGAAACATCCCAGTTTTCCACAAAATTAAGAAATCTGTTACAAACTTCAACTTGGAGTATAAGTCACTAAATTTATAGATCTGAATGAACGTTTCTCATGTTTTTCTACACAATATAATATTTCACAGTTCGTTTATTGACATGTGAAAAGTGCGATAAAATGTATATATTTTTTTAAACTTTCAACTCGAAAATGATGTGTTTACCTATTACCTCGTGAAGCTTCCGCTGGCCTACCCCAGCCAGGGTTTATACCTACCCCAGCCAGGGTTTATACCTACCCCAGCCAGGGTTTATACCTACCCCAGCCAGGGTTTATACCTACCCCAGCCAGGGTTTATACCTACCCCAGCCAGGGTTTATACCTACCCCAGCCAGGGTTTATACCTACCCCAGCCAGGGTTTATACCTATCCCAGCCAGGGTTTATACCTACCCCAGCCAGGGTTTATACCTACCCCAGCCAGGGTTTATACCTACCCCAGCCAGGGTTTATACCTACCCCAGCCAGGGTTTATACCTACCCCAGCCAGGGTTTATACCTACCCCAGCCAGGATTTATACCTACCCTAGCCAGGTTTCATACCTACCCCAGCCAGGGTTTATACCTACCCCAGCCAGGGTTTATACCTATTTATACCCAGCCAGGGTTTATACCTACCCCAGCCAGGGTTTATACCTACCCCAGCCAGGGTTTATACCTACCCCAGCCAGGGTTTATACCTACCCCAGCCAGGGTTTATACCTACCCCAGCCAGGGTTTATACCTACCCCAGCCAGGATTTATACCTACCCTAGCCAGGTTTCATACCTACCCCAGCCAGGGTTTATACCTACCCTAGCCAGGTTTCATACCTACTCCAGCCAGGGTTTATATCTACCCGTCAGGTCTCGTGCTTACCCCAGCCAGGGTTTATACCTACAGGAGCCAGGTTTCATTCCTACCCCAGCCAGGGTTTATACCTACCCTAGCCAGGTCTCATACTTACCCCAGCCAGGTCTCATAGCTACCCCAGCCAGGGTTTATACCTACCCAAGCCAGGTCTCATACCTACCCCAGCCAGGGATTATACCTACCCTAGCTAGGTCTCATACCTACCCCAGCCAGGGTTTATACCTATCCTAGCCAGGTTTCATACCTACCCCAGCCATGTTTCCTACCTACCCCAGCCAGGTCTCATACCTACCCCAGCCAGGTTTCCTACCTAGCCTAGCCAGGTTTCATACCTACCCCAGCCAGGTCTCATACCTACCCCAGCCAGGTTTCATACCTACCCCAGCCAGGTCTCATACCTACCCCAGCCAGGTTTCATACCTACCCCAGCCAGGTCTCATACCTACCCCAGCCAGGTTTCATACCTACCCCAGCCAGGTTTCATACCTAGCCCAGCCAGGTCTCATACCTAGCCCAGCCAGGTTTCATACCTACCCCAGCCAGGTCTCATACCTACCCCAGCCAGGTTTCATACCTACCCCAGCCAGGTTTCATACCTACCCCAGCCAGGTTTCATACCTACCCCAGCCAGGTTTCATACCTACCCCAGCCATGTTTCCTACCTACCCCAGCCAGGTCTCATACCTACCCCAGCCAGGTTTCATACCTACCCCAGCCAGGTTTCATACCTACCCCAGCCAGGTTTCATACCTACCCCAGCCAGGTCTCATACCTACCCCAGCCAGGTCTCATACCTACCCCAGCCAGGTTTCATACCTACCTCAGCCAGGTCTCATACCTACCCCAGCCAGGTTTCATACCTACCCCAGCCAGGTCTCATACCTACCCCAGCCAGGTTTCATACCTACCCCAGCCAGGTTTCATACCTACCCCAGCCAGGTCTCATACCTACCCCAGCCAGGTTTCATACCTACCCCAGCCAGGTTTCATACCTACCCCAGCCAGGTGTCATACCTACCCCAGCCAGGTTTCATACCTACCCCAGCCAGGTTTCATACCTACCCCAGCCAGGTGTCATACCTACCCCAGCCAGGTTTCATACCTACCCCAGCCAGGTTTCATACCTACCCCAGCCAGGTTTCATACCTACCCCAGCCAGGTTTCATACCTACCCCAGCCAGGTTTCATACCTACCCCAGCCAGGTTTCATACCTACCCCAGCCAGGTTTCATACCTACCCCAGCCAGGTTTCATACCTACCCCAGCCAGGTGTCATACCTACCCCAGCCAGGTTTCATACCTACCCCAGCCAGGTTTCATACCGCACTTCAACGCCAGAGGATCACTACCTAATAGTCTGCTAAGGAGGTGGTGAAACCTTCATGAAGAAACTAAGTGAGTGTTAGGAAATTATTATTATGAGGAGCGCTAACCCCGTAGGGATTATACAGCGCCTGTGGGGAGGGGATGGATGGTGGAAGGTATTCAGGCTTAATTCAAGGAGCTGAAGCACAGATCCAATTTCCTAGATCAAGAGCCCTTCACCAGCATCAATGAACCTCCCTTGAGGGAAGAGCGTTAGGTAAGAAATGTTTACAGGTGAAGAGCGAGTGTAACAAAGCCGGGGACCATAATAGTCTCCTCGAAGCGCCCCTTTAGTTAGTACGTAGTATCATTATATTCATGGGTAAGCGTTAAACTTGTAGGGGGTCATACAACGCCAAGGAAATAAAAGATAAACAGGTTTAATCCGAGAAACGGGAGAGCTTTAATTCCTCGAATCAAAAGCCCAGTAGCCTCTACCAAATCACCCCTTCTTGAAGGGGTGATTTGTACTGCAGCTTCTCACTAGAGTATCTTGCACCACTTACCGTGTCTCCCATTCATCTAAAGAGGTACTTTAGTGAGCTCATTTGAAACCAATAATCTTGCTTTGAAAAGAGAGTCAGTAAACGAGAATAATTTAGATTTGAAAAGATACGATCACTGAAATAGCTCTATATTCTCGAAGTATGCATTATAAGTCTTAAAGGCTGTTAATATTCGGAAATATCGCAGTGTAGACAGCATAAAACACTTAAGATTATCATCACTGCTAAAATTTTTCTTGTTATGGAGTCTGTGTGTCAGTCGAAATAGGGTGAGTTAACAGCTTTTAGTTTGCAAAATATGAATTGTTTAAAAAAATAATTGTGGCTAACACCAAGGGTGTGTCACCGTTATGTAATAGAGTGCAAAAGTTATTTAGTTTACGTTCTAGTGATTTTTCACAAGTACACACACTACACATTTTCGCCGCCTACAACACACGTACAAACAGAACGCACTGGATGGGGTAAGAACGTCTGGAAACAAACGTATTGGGGTAAGAGGCGAGGAAAATGGACATGTATGCATTCCATCTAGGACACCTTTACTGAAAACGCTTTAGTCCATGGACCTTGATCACTACAAAATGTATTTGAGTGGTCAAGGTCCAAGGACGGACAAAAACGTCTTCAGTAGATATCCTAAAGGAATGTATTCGTGTCCATTTCTCGAGTTACGGGACGATCAGTTGTCTTCTTACAGCACGAGGTGATAACAAGAGCAGAATGACTTACGCTGTGTGAGGTCTTCCACGACTTGGGCGCATATTTACTGAGTTTGCTCTCGGGGTCCGCGAACACATTTTCTCCGTCTGCAAGAAAAAACACAAACTACTGTCAGTCAATCACGATTCCCACTATTTACCTACATCATGATACCACATTATAAATGAGATATAGTAATACCAACTTAAAAAAACTTGATGCACTTCATATAATAACTCACAAAAGTAGACACAGCGAAGTGTTTTGTCATATTCTGTAAGGTTTACATTGAGGTGTCTCTAAAAGGTTGGATGTTCGGACACTCTAGTCTAGGAGGTAATGCTCCAGTGTATGGCCCTGTCTCTCCCCACTCACTTTGTTATGTCACTGACATCTCCATACAAACCGTACTGCCAGAGATACAGCCTAGTTAGCCTTAGTTTAGCAGTAACAACATCTTGTAATCTACTGACCTTTGTTACTTTCTCCATAGATATATTTAAATTGACACATTTCATTATAATGGATAATGGATATAGTTTTCATAGCAACTTACAAAACCAGATACTGTTATGATTAAACATAGGAGGTGCTACCAAAAAGTTCCTAGAATGCCGTGAAAAAATACACAGGCTTACCTAATCACCTATATAAAGTTGTCTCTCTCGAAGTACTCTCCTGGGGAGGCTATATACTGATTCGAGCGTCTCTACCACTTCTCGAAACATTTCTGGAACTCTTCTTTCCTGATGGAGTCCAGCGCGGCCTGCGATTCTGCTTGAATCTCCCCTACGCCTTTAAAACGCCGCCCCTTGAGTGCCATTTTTATTTTTGGGAAGAGAAAGAAGTCACAGAGGAAGGAGGGCTAGATCTGGGGAGTAGGGAGGGTGGGGGACGACCGCCATGTTATTTTTGGTCAGAAAACGATGATCGTTCAGGTCTTGAGTCAACAAGCCGGGCAGAACTTTCTCAGCCGCACGCCTCATGTTCAAATTTTCTGTCAAAATGCTTTAACACGACCCATAAAAAATTCCAACAGCACTGGATACTCTGACGACGATGTTCATGAACAGACTTCCTCACTTTTTCAATGCTGGCGTCTGCTTTTGACGTTGATAGACGAACAGAGCGTTCCGCCTCGGTTGACGTTCGTCCTGCTTTGAGTCGAGAAACCATTTAAAACTGTATGTCCGACCCACTGCTTCATTGCCAAATGATCGCTGAAGCATTTTATGAGTTTCACTAGCCGCTTTACCCAGCTTGAAAACAGAGTTTAACACACGCACACACGCTGTTCTTTCTTTTAAAAATTCTACTGTTACACAAAAAATAGCAATGCACTGACAACACGACAAAAAATGCCCATCTACACTTAACAGAATGACAGGTCGCACTGAAACTCGCCACGCTATTTCATAAAGGAGTATGCAGAACAACCACTGTGAAAGAAAATTCCAAGAGCTTTCGTGATTTCTCACGAAAGCGCTTGAAATTTCACTATTTTGTCACACTGGTTGTTCTGCATATTGTGATATCACCTGTTTATTGTGATCTTATTGTTTCATAAAGGAGTGTACTATGATGCCGCCATTTTTCACCCAGGAAGAGTACGAAAATACGAGTCAGGGAACTTTTTGATAGCACCTTGTATAACGCTATGAATAGTAAATATAGCATATATATATATGTATGTATAGTAAAAGGACACAAGTGCAACTAATGTGACATTTATTGTGGCAACGTTTCGCTCTCCGGTGGTCTGGTGGCTAAAGCTCCCGCTTCACACACGGAGGGCCCGGGTTCGAGTCCCGGCGGGTGGAAATTCCGACACGTTTCCTTACACCTATTGTCCTGTTCACCTAGCAGCAAATAGGTACCTGGGTGTTAGTCGACTGGTGTGGGTCGCATCCTGGGGGACAAGATTAATTAAGGACCCCAATGGAAATAAGTTAGACAGTCCTCGATGACGCACTGACTTTCTTGGGTTATCCTGGGTGGCTAACCCTCCGGGGTTAAAAATCCGAACGAAATCCTATCCTATCCTATATATATATATATATATATATATATATATATATATATATATATATATATATATATATATGTCGTGCCGAATATGTAAAACTGGTCAATTAGCAAGAACCCTTAAAATTAAGTTCTTTCAGAATTTTTTTCTTATACGTTTAAAGATATATTTTTTTCATTAATGTTAATTTAAAAATTTTTAATTTTGCACCAAAAGAATCTTAGAAAACTTACCTAACCTTATTATAACAAGAGCAATTTATTTTAGCTTAACCCAACTAAATATATTTTAAATACGTTTACAATAATTTAGTACTAAACAAACACAATCAAATATATTTTTTCGTTAGGTTCAGAATGATTTTGGCGAAATTATTGCATACACAAATTTTCACATGTTCTATATGGCAAGATGAGCGTTGCTATTTAAGCCAAGATGGCAAGTTCTGCCTATTCGGCACGACATATATAAATATAAATATATATATATATATATATATATATATATATATATATATATATATATATATATATATATGTCGTGCCGAATAGGCAGAACTTGCGATCTTGGCTTAAATAGCAACGGTCATCTTGCCATATAGGACAAGTGAAAATTTGTGTATGTAATAATTTCGCCAAAATCATTCTAAACCTGACGAAAAAAAATATATTTCACTGTGTTTGTTTAGTATTAAATTATTGTAAACAAATCTAAAATATGTTTAGTTGGGTTAGACTAAAATAAATTTTCTTGATACAATAAGGTTAGGTAAGTTTTCTAAGATTCTTTTGGTGCAAATTTAAAAATTTTTACATTAACATTAATGAAAAAAAATATATCTTTAAACGTGTAAGAGAAAATTTTAGAAAGGACTTAATTTTAAATGAGTCCTTGCTAATTGACCAGTTTTACATATTCGGCACGACATATATATATATATATATATATATATATATATATATATATATATGTCGTGCCGAATAGGCAGAACTTGCCATCTTGGCTTAAATAGCAACGCTCATCTTGCCAAATAGGGCAAGTGAAAATATGAGTATGCAATAATTTCGCCAAAATCATTCTGAACCAAACGAAAAAAATATATTTCACTGTGTTTGTTTAGTATTAAATTATTGTAAACAAATCTAAAATATATTTAGTTGGGTTAGGCTAAAATAAATTGATCTTGTTGTAATAAGGTTAGGCAAGTTTTCTATGATTCTTTTGGTGCAAAATTAAAAATTTTTACATTAACATTAATGAAAAAAATATATCTTTAAACGTATAAGAGAAAATTTTAGGAATGACTTAATTTTAAATGAGTTCTTGCTAATTGACCATTTTTACATATTCGGCACGACATATATATATATATTATTGTAACCACGAAGGAGTGGTATTAATCAATAACAATACTGCACTAGCCAAGGACTAGAATCCAAGTTGTACTGGCCCGCCTCATGGAGAGCTAGAACCACATGACGCCTTAGCCCACAGGACCACCCAATCAGTTTGGGTGAGTTAAGGGACAAGAGCTCGAGGATTTTCGGTATAAGCCATCATCAAATGCCAGTCATTCCATGAACTGGATAGGCTTAAACTAGAAATTCAAAGAATTAGAAGAAACCAGATGCCAGATATTCATTCAAAATATACCGGTATCTTTCAAATGAATATCTGGCATCTGTTGTTTTCTCTAATGCTTTGAATCCGTGGCTAAGCCCCACCCATTTCACTGAATGACCTGGAATGTGATGAAGGCTTCTCGAAGCATCTGGGGAATTGTACTTACTCTGAGAATTGACTCTGACGTCCTTGGAAGCAAGGAAGGAATGGGGAGATATGATCACTGCGTGTAAAATTACGAGGTAAGAGACAGGCTGCTCGAGAGGAAAGTACCAGGTACAAGGGGGTACCAATGGAAGCTAAAGAAGCAGAAGAGTCACAGGAAAGTTAGAAAATATTTCCTTAGTCTCAAGGTGATTGAAAAGTGGAACGAGCTAGACGAGGTGAATAGGGACTCCTTTATTTACAGCTTTTAAATTAAGTATATCAAAACCCGGTCGGTGAGGCTAACCAAGAATTAGGGGTCAGCAGTGTTTCGACCTCCACAAACACATGTTCGTGAACCCTACCAGCTACAGAAACCATCCTCAGTAGCTCTGGAAAAGTGTGATACAAAGAAGACCACCTGCAGACCGTATCACCAGCAGCTCTGGAGAAGTATGACATAAACAAGACCACCTACAGACGGTATCTACAGTGGCTCTGAAGAAGTGTGATACATACAAAACCACCTGCAGATCGTATTCCAGTAGTTATGGTAATTCTTCTTGTGGTAAAAATAAAAAAAATATAACACACAAGACTATACATAACAATTAGCCACATACGAAACAAGCAGTCATAAAATACCTAATCATAGTTCGGCTCACTTCGATAAGGTGAATGTTGCACCGAGTACATATGTTATTTACACACTGAACATTAGAAGACTACTGACCCATGCTAGGTGAAGCTAGGTAAAGAAAATGGTAAGAGGTGAAAAAGTCACTGAAAAAAAATAGTTTTGGCTAAGAAAAAATCATAAGAAAAAAGTTACGAACTGCTTGTCAATGGATCTAGCCTAACTTAACACAATCTAAAGTAACCTAACGCAATTTAATGTAACTTAACTTAAACCAGCCTAGCCTAAGTTCATCAAATCTGTCCAATATCTTGTTTTCCCTCTGACTTTTTACCTGTCACCGGCGAGGCAGCTCGTACTCACACAACTATTCACAAAATGTCTCTGTCTAACCGATTTTTGAAGCTTCCCAAAGCACTCCACTTTTTTTGTTCCACCCATCCGCAACGCTAGTGCCAAATCAGTGCTTTCCTATATCTTTTCTAAATCTAAATTTATCAACTTTAATCTATAACTGCGAGAACTCACAAATATTCGGCCTAATGTTAAACCATAATATTGCAGCAGTTGAGGCGAACCCTTCAGGTAAGGTGGCATTTGCAATTGCGATCAGTGCCAAGCAGCCTTGGCGTCAGGATAATTGCAGTCTGAGTATCTCCCCGCAGCCAAGGAGATACAGTAATTCTGGTTCATGCCCATCCTCAGCAGCAAGTAATTACAGTAACTACAGCAATCGTAACAGCTCTGGTCCAACCACAAGCTGTTACATGTGGACGGCACAGTCATGCTCACAAAGCTTGTTGCTCTCCATGCAACAGGAACAAGAACAGTCCATTTAACGCTGTAGTCAAGCACTAGTTTAACAAAAGATGAGTGGAACAAACTGCCCAGTGTTGTCACTGACAGTTGTAAAAATAGGACATAAATATATGGGAGGAATAACAGAGTTTGAGTAAGACTTACCCAACGAGGGTCATCTATTCTTATGCAATCATTCTTAAAGCAATAACTCACTACAAATATCACAAAATGAACGGATATCGAACAAGTGATTGTTGTATCCTACTGCAGATGAACCATTTGTTATCTTCCGATAGTAGGTTGGTAGACAGCAACTATCTAGGGAGGTACTACACTCCTCTCATGTGTGTGTGACCTTAGGGTACGTTGGTAGACAACAACCATCCAGGGGAAGTGGATACTAATCTCCTGTCATATGAGTGTGACCCCAGGGCTGGTTGGTAGAGAGGAAATCATCCAGGGAAGGCATTAGCCTCCTGTCATATATGTGAGTAGTGAGTTGACCTGTGTCAGCAGTGAGTTAACCCGTGCTCTGCGAAGACGTTCTTAATGGATTCTCAGTGCTTGTGATATTAAGTGTTAAAAATGTCTTCTCTTGAGTTTGAGGAGCTATGTCATTAGATGAAGGCAGAGCTGGAGGAAGCTAGGTAGGATATAACGTCTTAGATCAGAATGATTCATCACAGATATGAAAATGAATACTAGACGCAACGAATGGAAACTGATGGGTAAGAAAGGATTAAAGCTGAACTGAAGATCAAAGAAGCAAATGTTGCTATTGCCAATTCCTTTGTAGTTTGGTCATCAAGGACACCAGCAAAGCCGCTAGTGAAGGCAAAAATGCTCTGTTAGGACTGTCAGGTTAAATTTATGGTCAGTGCTTTTTGTAACAAGGATAAGAAGAGCAGGCAGAGGGTGTGTTTTCCTGGGGGCTGGGATGAGAGATGAAGCTAGCATAATAGGAAACATCATGCCTGGTAATGGGAACAACCCTATTATCTTCCTCAAAGTTGGAGGTAATAATGGTGAGAGGCATAGGATTGAGGACCTGTTGCCAGGAACAGGACAGCGATAGACATAATTACGATAAATGGAGGGATCCATCGCATACGTAGCATTCTACCATGGAGAAGAGTTGCCAGCAAATGACTGTCTAGGTCACTTTGGCATTAACTGATGGCTAGACAAGAACTGCAAGGAAACTGGGCTCTCTTTTATAACAAGGATAACATGCATGCGTGCCTAGGATGGGGTACATTTATTTAGGACAAGGGTAACAGTATTAGCTACTTCAGTTGAGGAGACTTTAAACTAAAAAAATGAGGAATGGCGTGTTTATGGGATAAAAAAAAACATTGTTTTATATTATTTTGCCAATAACAGTTATCCAGAGAGTAAAGTAAAACAGATAAAATTAAGCAAGTCTAGTTAAAAGAAAAAATATGAAATATTATGTAATGATAATAAAGACTTAAATATTGGAAAGACGAAGATAATCAGGGAAAGGATAGGAGGAAAAAATCTTAGCATATATTATGTAACAGCTCTAGGAAAAAAAAAGAAAACTGGGATGGACTGTTCAACTGTGGAGAAGCTAATTGTTGCTGTTATTAGGACCTGGTACCACGACGAAGAACTTGCCAAAATGTGCTCAATATTGGTCGATTCTATGCCAAAGCGTATAGCAATGCTTATAAAATCAAAGGGTAGTCATATCTCTTATTAAATCAATTATCTGTCACATCATTACCGTGTATTTTTCAAATAAACATTAATTTTCCAAATGTCTTATTTCATCACTGTCCCACTTAATATGCATACTACTGTATGTGTGACCATGTCTACTACTGCTGCACTGCTCCACTTCTTACACCGGCAATTAGCTTCCTCTTAGGAAATTAGAGGAAGTCTCTACAAGTCTACGTCCCACCTTATGGGCCTGACCTACTTCCACTAGTGGGCCCCACCCACATGTGATTAGGTCTACTACTAATGCATCGTTCCATTCTATTTCCAGTCTCCATTCTATCTCCAGTCTCATGTCTCTGTATTAGACTTATAAAGACCCTGCTGAGCGAAATGTCTTTCAATATGCCTTATCCATGTATCTTATTCATCAACGGACACTAAAGGTATGTCCGTCAACGATACCGTTCTTACGTAGTGACAGTTTTTAATGAGTAATTGACCAGATCAGTTATAAGTCATTATGTGATTGACCAGACCATCATATAAGCTCTTTTCCTCGGTAGTCCTCAGGAAACTCTCTCCCCAACTGTACTGCCCTCAGAAAGCTCTGTCTACCACTGTACTGCCCTCAGAAAGCTGTCTACCACTGTACTGCCCTCAGAAAGCTGTCTACCACTGTACTGCCCTCAGAAAGCTCTGTCTACCACTGCACTGC
Source organism: Cherax quadricarinatus (assembly GCF_038502225.1). Lineage (NCBI taxonomy): Eukaryota > Metazoa > Arthropoda > Malacostraca > Decapoda > Parastacidae > Cherax > Cherax quadricarinatus. Next base: position 10,846,375 of record NC_091319.1, on the reverse strand, counting down.
CCTCAGAAAGTTCTACCACTATACTGCCCTCAGAAAGCTCTGTCTCCGACTGTACTGCCATCAGAAGTTCTGTCTCCCATTGTACTGCCCCCAGAAAGCTCTGTCTCCCATTGTACTGCCATCAGAACGCTCTATCTCCCACTGTACTGCCCTCAGAAAGCTCTGTCTTCCACTGTACTGCCCTCAGAAAACTCTGTCTCCCACTACACCCTCTCCCATTCTACTGCCCTCGGGAAGTTCTCTCACCTACTGTACTGCCCTCACTAAGCTCTCTTACTCACTGTATTGCCCTCACTAAGCTTTCTCTCCCACTGTACTGCCCTCACTAAGGTCTCTCACCCACCGTACTGCCCTCACTAAGCCCCCTCTCTCCCACTGTACTGCACTCACTAGGCCCCCTCTCCCATTGTGCTGCCCTCAGGAATCCCTCTCTCCCATAAGTAATTACCTCTCCTGTAATCTGCATGTCTGTCTGGTAACCTGGGAAGAGATGAGGGAAGAATACAGAAGATAAAAGATAAAGGAAAAGAATGGAAGGGGAAAGAATGAGAAGAAATGGGAGAGTGGGATGGGGGAAAGAGGAGACAGAAAAGCAAAAGGTGAGAGACAAGGAGGAGGTGACAGATAAGGAGGGGAAAGGAAGAGGTTACAAGAATGGGAAATGAAATAAGAGAAGTAAATGGTAATGTAGGGACCAGGGGATGTGGAGAGGGAGAGTAGGGGAAGGAGGAAAGGGTAGGGGAGGGGAGGGAGGAAGGGGTAGGGGAGGGGAGCAAGGCAGCAGCAGCCAGTAAGGTGCAACAAAAACCTTGACTGAGAGGCAAGGAATCTTGCCAGCCCGGTGTACCCTCCTTATCTTGCCTACCCCTGCCCTGCCCACCCCTGAATTGCCAACGCCACCCCTCTCATGCCCTGCCCTGCCCTGTCCACCCTTGCCATGCTCACCCATCCCCTGCCCTGCTATGTCCCCCTCTACTGCCCACCCCACACCTCCAAACCCCTGCACACTCCTCTCTTGCCCACTCCACTACTCATTTGCCCACCTCACCCCTCGTTTGTCCACGCTACCCCACCCCTTCTCGGCTTACCCCATCCCCCCATGCCCATAGAATAATCTGCCCACGCCACATCACCCCTCCCATGCTAATCCCAATTCTCCCCTTCTAACTTCCCCATCTTCACTCCATACAACCTCACACCTGTTACTCGGCCCACCCCTACACCTGCTACTCATCTGTTACTCAAACCCACCCCACACTTGTCCAACCCACCATACACCTGCCAATCAGTCCCTACACCTTTACGCAAACTCAGAAATTTCTTTCCCAACAACTACCCTTGCCCACAAGGAGGAGGAGGAGGTGGAGGCGGCGGAGGAGTAGGAGGAGGAGTTGGAGGAGGATCAGGAGGAGGAGGAGGAGGATCAGGAGGAGGAGGAGGAGGATCAGGAGGAGGAGGAGGAGGAGGAGGATCAGGAGGAGGAGGAGGAGGAGGAGGAGGATCAGGAGGAGGAGGAGGATCAGGAGGAGGAGGAGGAGGAGGAGGAGGAGGAGGAGGAGAAGGAGAAGGAGAAGGAGAAGGAGAAGGAGAAGGAGAAGGAGAAGGAGAAGGAGAAGGAGAAGGAGGAGGAGGAGGAGGAGGAGGAGGAGTTGGAGGAGGAGGAGGATGGAGAGTTAAAGGGACGTGGTATTTCCTCCGTCATAACAAGAAGTCTGGGCCAGGTTGACACCACACTCACAGAGGACAAAGGCATATTTCCTCAAGTATTTCCTCTCTCTTTCTCAGCTCCTGCCTCAGCTGGTCTTATCATTTCGTCCCTCAGCTGGTGTTCTCAGCTCCTCCCTCAGCTGGTGTTCCCGGCAAAGAGACAGAACTTAATCCCTTCTGGCTAATCCTTTACAGATCAGTCCTAGTACTGATCCTGGCGGAACACTACTCAATAATCTTTCCCATTCTAATACGAATATAGAGGCAATGAAGCAGGCCCACTGGCCCATGCTAGGCAGGTTCTACTCACACGAGCTTATTGTTCAATGCTCCCTCCAATCCCTCATTACTGCCAGTCTCTGTCCTGTATCTTTCAAGTACTCCCAGATCCAATGGAGCTTCGTACCTTATATTCCTGACAGTTTAAGGTTATGGAAATGCTCCTCTATATTATAGGAGGACAGACTGGTAGACGGGCCACGCAGGAAGGTTGGCAGGTAGGCAGGCAGGCAGGCAGGCAGGAAGACAGTCAGGCAGGCAGGCAGACAGACAGACAGATAGGCAGGCAAGCAGGCAGACAGACAGGCCAGGCAGTCAGGCAGGCAGACCAGGCAAGCTGACAGGCTGTGGAGGACGAGTCCTCGCCCCAGGGTTAGGCAAAACACCCTGGAATGTGGGGCCAGGTAAGCTGGAGGCTAATTTTCTCATTTACCTTACACAGGGGTCTCAGTCTCCCCTCCCACCCACCCTCGCACCTCCTCACTCACAACACCCACCATCCCCGTAATCCCTCCCACCTCCTCACACAGGAACATAAATGAGCACTGCGGTAGGCCTACTGGCCCCTACTAAGCACTTCTTTCTCATGTGCAACTCTTTTTACATAAGAACATCAGAAAGGAGGAACACTGCAGCAGGCCTGTTGGCCCATACTAGGCAGGCCCTCTACAACTCATCCCACCAACAAAACATTTGACCAACCCAAATTTCAGTGCTACCCAAGAAATAAGTTCTGATGTGCAACGTGAAACGTTGTCAATAAAGGATCACATTATACTGCATTTGTGTTTATATTTCCATCTAAACTTATCTAATTTAAATCCATTACTGCGGGTTCTCTCTTGGAGAGATATCCTCAAGACCTTATTAATATCCCCTTTATTAATACCTATCTTCCACTTATACACTTCGATCAGGTTTCCCCTCATTCTTCGTCTAACAAGAGAATGTAACTTAAGAGTCTTCAATCTTTCTTCATAAGGAAGATTTCTAATGCTATGTATTAATTTAGTCATCCTACGCTGAATGTTTTCTAACGAATTTATGTCCATTCTGTAATATGGAGACCAGAACTGAGCTGCATAATCTAGGTGAGGCCTTACTAATGATGTATAAAGCTGCAGTATGACCTCTGGACTTCTGTTGGTTACACTTCTTGATATAAATCCCAGTAATCTATTTGCCTTATTACGTACGCTTAGGCATTGCTGTCTTGGTTTAAGGTTGCTGCTCACCATAACCCCTGAGTCCTTTTCGCAATCTGTATGGCTAAGTTCTACATCATTTAACTTATAAGTGTAAAGTAAAAGGACACAAGTGCAACTAATGTGACATTTATTGTGGCAACGTATCGCTCTCCAGGAGCTTGATAAAGCTCCTGGAGAGCGAAACGTTGCCACAATAAATGTCACATTAGTTACACTTGTGTCCTTTTACTTTACATATTGTCGGTAATTCTACCAACTTTATTACAACTTATAAGTGCTAGGGTTATGGACACTCCCGAGCTTCAGAACATTGCATTTATCTACATTGAACTGCATCTGCCACTTTTCTGACCAAAGAATATAGTTTGTTTAAATCCTCCTGAAGTTCCCTAACGTCTTCGTTTGAATCAATTATCCTACCTATCTTTGTGTCATCGGCGAATTTGCTCATATCACTAGTAATTCCCTCATCAAGGTCATTGATATATATTATAAACAACAACGGGCCCAAGACTGATCCCTGTGGAACGCCACTTGTTACAGATCCCCACTCGGATTTAACCCCATTTATGGACACTCTCTGCTTCCTGTCTGTGAGCCATGACTCGATCCATGAGAGCACTTTTCCCCCAATGCCATGAGCTGCCACTTTCTTTAACAGTCTTTGGTGCGGAACTCTATCAAAAGCCTTACTAAAATCTAAGTAAATAATATCAAACTCTTTATCGTGGTCAACAGCCTCAAAAGCTTTACTGAAGAAAGTTAATAAATTAGTTAGACAAGACCGGCCTCTTGTGAATCCATGCTGAGTATCATTAATCAAGCTATGCTTATCGAGATGGCTTCTTACAATCTGAGCTATAATTGACTCTAGTAATTTGCCTACAATTGAGGTCAGGCTTATTGGGCGGTAATTTGACGGTAACGACTTGTCCCCTGTTTTAAAAATAGGAATTACATTAGCCATCTTCCACATATCAGACACTACACCTGTTTGAAGAGATAAATTAAAAATATTAGTTAATGGTTCACAGAGTTCCATTTTGCATTCCTTAAGAACCCTTGAAAAAACCTCATCAGTACCCGGCGACTTATTTTGCTTCAGTCTGTCTATCTGCTTCACAACCATTTCACTAGTGACTGTGATATTACATAATTTATCTTCTTCTAGCCCACTATAAAAATTAATTACTGGAATGTTGTTAGTGTCTTCCTGTGTAAAAACCGAGAGAAAATAATTATTTAAAATCGAGCACATTTCATTCTCTTTGTCAGTAAGATGCCCATAGTTATTTTTAAGGGGACCTATCTTATCTCTAACTTTTGTTCTATAGACCTGGAAAAAACTTTTTGGGTTAGTTTTAGAATCCCTAGCAACTTTAATTTCATAGTCCCTTTTAGCTTTTCTTATACCCTTTTTAATGTCCCTCTTAATGTCAATATACTGATTCATAAGATGACCCTCACCTCTTTTGATACGTCTATAAATTCCTTTCTTATGCCCTAGTAGATATTTGAGCCTATTATTCATCCATTTTGGGGCATTTCTATTTGATCTAATTTCTTTATATGGGATAAACGTTCTTTGAGCAGCATGTATAGTGTTCAGAAAACTGTCATATTGATAGCTCTCTTCGTTACCCCAGTCAACAGATGATAAGTGTTCTCTAAGCCCATCGTAATCTGCTAAGCGAAAATCTGGGACTGTTACTGAGTTATCGCTACTATCGTACTTCCATTCAATGCTAAATGTAATTGATTTGTGGTCGCTAGCACCCAGTTCCTCTGAAATTTCTAAATTATTAACAAGGGATTCATTGTTTGCCAGAACTAAGTCAAGCAGGTTATTTCCCCTTGTAGGTTCTGTCACAAACTGCTTCAATAAACAATCCTGAACTACTTCTAAGAAGTCGTATGATTCTAAATTCCCAGTCAAGAAATTCCAATCAATATGACTAAAGTTAAAGTCTCCTAGAATTACTACATTATCGTGCCTTGTGTCTTTAACAATTTCCTCCCATAGTAGTCTCCCTTGGTCCCTATCTAAGTTTAGGGGACGGTATATCACTCCTAAAATCAGTTTTTCATGCCCCTCTGAAAATTCTATCCAGACCCTGTATGTGTTACTTCAGACTTAATACCCGTTTTTATGCAACAGTTCAAGCGATCTCGGACATACAATGCCACCCCACCCCCCTTCCCGATACTTCTATCTACTTGGAACAATTTAAAACCCTGAATGTGACATTCCCCAGGCATGTCCCGACTTTTTGAATTAAACCACGTCTCAGTTAAGGCAAATACATCAATGTTACCTGCACTAGCAACTAATCTCAACTCGTCCATCTTATTCCTAGCACTACGGCTATTAGCATAATAAACATTGAAAGACTCTCCTTTCTCTTTACCCTTCCTGCTCATTTCTGTTTTTCTACTAAACCTATTACTGTCCTTATCACCCAGTGTCACTGGCTTTTCAATATCTACCTCGTTCTGCTTATTACTAGTTCCCCTAGAACTCATAATATTACTACACTGGGACTTCACTGTTTTCCTGCCAAAACCCATACCACTAACTATTCCTAGTTTAAAGTCCTAACAGCTCCCTCCACTGCAGTTGCCAGTGCTCCCACCCCAGACCTAGATAAGTGAACCCCATCCCTGGCATACATGTCATTTCTGCCATAGAAGAGGTCCCAGTTGTCAATGAATGTTACTGCATTTTCCTTACAGTATTTGTCCAGCCAGCAATTGACACCAATTGCCCTGGACAACCATTCATTTCCAACTCCTCTCCTTGGCAAAATACCACATATGACAGGGTTCCCACCCTTCCTCCTAATTATTTCTATTGCTGACCTATACCTGCTAATCAGGTCTTCACTCCTACGTCTGCCAACATCGTTGCCTCCAGCACTGAGACAGATAATAGGATTGCTCCCATTACCTCTCATGATGTCATCCAGACGGCTAACAATATCCTCCATCCCAGCCCCAGGAAAGCAAACCCTCTGTCTCCTACTCCTGTCCTTCAAGCAGAACGCCCTATCCATATACCTAACTTGGCTATCCCCAACAACAACAATATTCTTACCTTCCTTGGTGTCGTTCGTCGTGACGTTCCCAGTAGTCGACTCACATTCGTCAGGTAGCACTGAGAATGTATTAGATGTTTCCACAACAGTTTCCACGGCAGTCTCTTTCTTCTTCATCGTTTCTACCTTTCCATTCGTCTTCTTGATCGTCAACTTCGTTCCCTGCTGTCCAGCCACTGACCAGTTTCCTTTCTTGACCTGAGGACTCAAAACAGGAGGACTACTACGAATCTTCTTGTTTTCCTCGGTCAGTCGCCGAATCTCCATCTTTGCCATCCTCAATTCTTCCTTAAGCTGTTGGTAAAGTTGCTCGATGGGAGGCATCTTGCTTCAATTCGTAGAGAGCGCGCAAACAGGTCTTCACAGAGCTAAGTACACGTCACCACTGTATTTGTTTATATTGTGTCTGTGTATTGATAAAGCCACTGGATGGCGAAACGTCTACAAGGATACCCAGATGTTACACATGTATCTAATTCATCACTTTTTTATAGGTTTACATAACTCAACGTAATTAAAAATATAGAAAATAGTATTTGCAAGTTTACTGTTATAAAAAGTCAAATGGGTGACTGTTGACGGCGCTACCCACGAAAGCTACCCACGGCGTCAGCATCGATGATTTTAAGACACAGTGGCAAAATCGATGCTCGAATTGAGACAACGTTTCGCTTCAAGTCAATAGAGAGTACATAGAAGCTAAGGAACATACAGTGGGGAGAGAATGTGACGAGACGTGAGGTGTGCACCTGACCATGTCAAGTGAAGAGGACGGTGTGTGCTGAGGAGCATGAGTCGGGGTCCTGCCAACTGGAAGTTTCCCTGGTTCTGGATGATGGTGTCTGTGGTATGAATGAGCACAGAATGCATACACTTTCTTATGTTCCTGTCTTCATAAATAATACACGTGTACAACATCCGAATATCTTTACTGGCTAGACGTTTCGCCCACTTGGGGGGGGCCTTATCAATCTAACGCCGACAGTGATGAAGGTGAGGGTGACAGTGATGTAAATTTTTTTTTTAACCTTCATATAAGAGAAACGTTGCATTACAAAAAAAAAAAGTATCCATTTGCTACATGTGACCCTTAAACAACCTGTCGGCTGCGCCACACTACCTATCAAGTGTCACTTGTTAATTTTTTAAGAAGGAATTTCGTGAGATTTAACTTGGGCAGTGTTCATGACTCACGAAATAGTAATTAACATAATTGCAAACAAATCACCAGTTCTCTAATTTCTTTTTATTACGATTTCGTGAATGGTGATGATGGCTTTGAAGGGACCTGAGCTAGAGGACGCCACAGCCATGCTGGTATGGATTCGTCTGTAAAAACTTGTACTTGTGGTCACAGTGGTGGCCCATGCTAACCTCACTATCGTGTATAGAAATATGCCCAGTAGGAAGAATTCTATTAGAGCCAGCTGGTCCAGTGGTTAGCACACTGACCAGAGTTTTAGGACTCCCCTGCCATGGGTTCGAACCCCATCAATTCTGTGATCAATGGCTCATTCAAAGCCAAGCATGAATCAGAATTATTTCAGATATGCTGACAGAGATATGTTGACGCTTAAAAAAGATCAGCGCGGATTGTCATTTTTTTATCTTACATGTATTATTTTTTTACAAAACCGAAAGTAGATGAACAAGACTCATATGCAACACTTGGGTATCTTCAGTGTTGCGACGCGTTGCTAACCACTGGCTTAATCGGTCCTTTACAGAGAACAATACTGGAGACAGCGGAAGATATAAGGAAGTAGCTTGAAGTGATCAGCACCTCAGCCTTGATGAATCTGTTGGAGACGGAAGACGTAAAATACTTTAGGATGATCGTAATACTTGCCCGACACAGCAGCATCTTGGAAGCTTGGTACAGATAATTTTTCTGCAACTCTACGTTCACCCAACCTATTGACATGGCCTACTTCCTCTCGTGGACTCCTCCCACCTGTGACACCAATTCTAAACTGCTTCACCTCTCCCATCTTCAGTGTATATATCTCCATCCCCGGGCATCTACTGAACACGTCCTTTCAAGGATGAAGCACTGTTCACCTCAAATTCCTTCATATCTTCCACAGTATCCAGTATTTTTCTTAGTACTGGACAAATAAAGCCACTGGTTGGTGAGCAGTCTCTACAGTAAAGATACTCCCAATGTCGCACATGTCTTGTTAGTCTCTGGTCTGTTTAGTAGTTCATCGGGAACATTCATACGTTACAGCACTGCAAGATACGACACTGGTCATCACAGAGAGAGACAAGACTAGAAGATGTCTAGAAGCAGCTTTAATTAGTACACAGAACACCAATGAGCAGACGCAAGGTGCACTTATCCTAGCCAAACCACTTGCACACATCATATTACAGGGATACCAAAGTATAGTACATGTGTCTTATTCGTCAACTTGTCGGTGTTATACACCATTATTATGAATCAGATCATATTTAGTACTCACCTATAGTAGTAACTAGACCGAAGAGGTGGGTATCTTGCATGCCCAGCTGGTGGAGGTAGGAGCAGGTCTGGCTGTACACCTCGCCCACCCGGGTCTTCACCTGTATGCACAAACACACACAAAGTCAACCTTTACCAATATTATGAAACATTAAACTGAGAACAATAAGTCACAATGCCTTGGCTTCAAAAAAGTCATAAATAGCCCACAATTTTGGAGAATAAACTGTAGACGTTTCGATCCGTCCTAGACCCGGACGGACTGGAACGTCATTTAAAGTTTCCTCTCCAAATTAAGAACATAAGAAAGATGGAATACCGACCCATGCTAGGCAGATCCAACTCACATCCATCCACACTTACTCATGTAGGTACCCAATCTATTTTTTAAAACTACCCAACGCTGTCTTATCAATGACGCTGCTCGGTAGTTTGTTCCACTCATCACAACTCTATTCCCAAACCATTACTTTCCTGTATCTTCTCTAAATCTAAATTGGCTCACCTTGAATCCACTGCTGCAAGTCCTGTCTTGAACAGCTATTTTCATCACGTTATTTTTATCCCCTTCATTTATTCCTGCCTTCCATTCGTACACTTCAATCATATGCCCTTAATCCTACGTTTTCCCAGAGAATGTAAATTCAGTGCCCTTAGCCTATCATAAGAAAGATTTCTGATACAAGGGATCACCTTCGTCATCCTTCTCTGTATGTTTTCCAGCGTAAATACGTCCATTCTGGAATATGGACAGTGGAAATGAGCAGCATAATCTAAATGAGACCTGAGCAGGGACACATAAAGTTGAAGCATAACCTGAGGACTTCAGTTTTTTATGTTTCTTGATATGAAGCCACGAATTCTATTAAGGTTTGCGAACACTTATGCACTGTTGTCTTGGTTGTAGATTACTGTTAACTAGAACACTTAAATTATTTTCGCACTTAATTTGAGTAACAATTTACGTTATTTAGTTTATAAAGGTCATGGTTATTTTGTTTACCAGGATTAGAACCCGTACATCTATCCCCATTAAACTGCATTTGCCAATTCTCCGACCACAACATCAACCTATCCAGGTCATCGTGTAGCGCTCTAGTGTCCACATAAGAAATTATCTGACGGCTAATTTTCGTGTCATCAACAAACTTGCTTATGTCGCTATTTATTCCCTTATCTATGTCGTTTATGTATATTGTGAACAATAAGGGGCCCACTACTGGCACCTATGGCACACCACTATTAACGGATCCCCATCGTGAGTCTTCAACCATTCCTCTATGCAGGAGATAATTTTTCTTCCTGTTCCATTTGGCACTACTTTCTTCGCCAGTTTCCTGTGCATAACTCTATCAAAAATCTTACTGAAATCCACATAAACATTATCATATTCATTATCATGATCTTCAGCCTCGAATACCTTAATGAAAGAGGTTAGTAAATTTGTAAGGCAAGAATGATCCATTAAAAACTCGTGGTGAGACTCATCGCTCAATTTATAACTTGCAAGGTGACTTCCAACTGTCTCCGTAAATGATGTAATCAATTTTTACACAACTGTGGTTAGGCTGACTTGTTTATAATTCGAAGCTAAGGATCTATCTCCCGCTTTATAAATGAGCATATTTGCCATTGTCCACTTAACCAGTAGAATATCCGTCTTTGATCTGCTGAAATGACCAGCTAATTAATGGTTCACTGAGTTCCTTCTTACATTCCTTTATAAACTTCGGAAACAGTTCGTCAGGCTCCGGTGATTTGCTAGGTTTTAATATATTTGTCTGAGAAACATGTCACTAGTGACTAAACTTGAATTGCTTATTTTCGTCCTGACCTCTGTTAGTTTTGAATTATACCAAGACTATAACATTAAGAAAATACCTAAAATACGTCTACCAATAACATCACACTAGCCAAATAAACAAAATGCCCCACAACAAACCAAATACAAAATTGAATTGTATTTGGTTTGGTTCGACCTATGCGGGTCAGCCGGCGCAAGAAGTGGTGGAGGCTCGAACCTCTGTCTGCTAATCTTAGCCTGGTTTATAGTTAAACTAACCCACATGGAAAAAAAAACAGAATAATATGAATGCTGTATGTTTCGGTTTCACAGAGTAGTCCTCTTCATAAAATCGCTAGAGGGCCTCAGTGTTGTGTTTCCCTGTAAGTTCGTGTGTGCCATATATTAATAATACATTAATAAATGAATATCGACTAAAATACTTAATTAAAAGAATATTATCATAAAAATATTAATGTGCCAAATTATATAGCACCATCATATAATCAACAAACCCGTAGGATCTATTGATTATAAGGTATGAAAAGCCCTTTACCAGCATCGAAAGCTCTCCTCCTCTTTCTCCCTTGTACTAATAACAAGACTACAATTACTCCAGTAATTAAATATCTACCTGTGTGTCCTATATGTGACAGTCTTTAGTCAGCTTCACCAACAAGAGCTGCAGCAAGAGTGGTTCCTTCTTTGTAACTATTGGTAATAGAACGACCTAGCTTATGAGGGTAATGAACTACGATTATGATGTTGGCAGGTATTCTCTTCCCCGTGTGTCTTCCGCGCGCGCACGCACGCACGCAAACGCACGCAAACACACACACGCAAACACACACACACATACACACACACACACACACACACACACACACACACACACACACACACACACACACACACACACACACACACGTATTAAGGGTAGGTTGGTATTTGTACAGGTTAAGATAACTATTAGTTTTTATTGCTTTAATCATGACCTAGTAGAAGGTCACAGGCTAAATTGTCCAAATGATTCAGAGGTTTTGCAGAATCAAAACAAGTGTCAGGTGCTGGTTGACTGGAAGCACAGTTTGTTACACAACACAGTAGAGGTGGGGCCTCCACTCTATACACAGGTTCCCATGCTTCATAAACACATTTACTACACAATTAAGTTTGTTATTCTCCAAGTGTTAGGACTTTCTGGTGAGGCTAAATAAAAAATGTCATGGGCACTTTCTTTTATTTTGTGTTTGAGATATCCGTGTATCATCACGATTCAGAAAACTGTTTGGTCTTGGTTCATGCACAAACTTTCCCTGATGGTTATCTATGCATCGACACAGTCGAGAATTAATTGGATTATTTAGCACACTCTGGGGAACATGCCACAGTTATGGCGCTGGGCACTGTGATCTTCTATGTCAATACTTTACTTATAATTCTATAAGTGCTAATATAGACATTCATGTGTACTTTCAACAGGTTGACTTGATTACTGTTCTAGCAGTAAGTGAAATGTGCGGAAAAATTGCCTTAGAGTTTAAAGGTGTAACTGAGACGTAGTCTCATGTCTTTACGATTTTGGCACTTCCATAAGCCCAGATGAGACGATATTGATTCATGGTATTGATATTTTATTAAATTCCTGATCAGCCGGGCTGTGGTGCATACATTTAACTACGTGCAGCTACAGCAGAACCAACAATCTTCTTACCCCGAAACCGTTCCAGCTAAACTCAATTCATCCTTGCTTAATGTACGAACTTGGTATACTGACGCATACTAAAATCATGTTAACGAAGGAATTTAAAGTGTAGTAGTATTTGTTAGTGTCGACACACGTTCTTACCAGACCAGACGCGACAGTGTCTTTACTAGTAGCATATTAAGCGTAACAATGAACACAAACAAGATCTATAAACATCGTACACACAGGATCACCCACAAACAAATGCATCACGCAAAAAAAGATCAACAAATAAACGTATCATACAAATAAGATTATCAACAAATAAAAACATCAAACAAACATGATCTAACAAACAAATGCAACACACAAAAATATTATCAACACATGTATGATGTAAATAAGATCATGAAAAAACAATTACATCATACAAGTAAGATCAGCAAACAAAAATGTAACACCAACAAGATAATCAACAAACAAACGTATCAACATAAACCCAGTCAACAAAAGCAAGCAACAACAATAAGACAAACAAATGCATCAACACAACAAAGATCATCAACAATGACAATGTAACTGCAGTCAGGTGGAAACCACTTAAACCAAGTCATCTTCTGAAGTCGACCCAGATGTGTTCCATACTGAAGGGGAGAAGCAATAAATCCGTAGGAGGCATACAGCACCTGGGAAATGGGAGGTACTCCGGTTTGGTCCGAGGAAGGGAAGGACAGCTCCAATTCTTTGGATCAAGAGCCCCTTCATCAGCGTCTGGGCACCTCCCCTGAAGGGAGTTGTCCGTAAGTGACCAAGCTGACAGAGTGATCTCTGACCCGTGAAGTGACCCAGCTGATAGTGATCTCTGACCCGTGAAGTGACCCAGCTGATAGTGATCTCTGACCCGTGAAGTGACCAAGCTGATAGTGATCTCTGACTCGTGAAGTGACCCAGCTGATAGTGATCTCTGACCCGTGAAGTGACCCAGCTGACAGAGTGATCTCTGACCCGTGAAGTGACCCAGCTGATAGTGATCTCTGACCCGTGAAGTGACCAAGCTGATAGAGTGATCTCAGAGTGATCTCTGACCCGTGAAGTGACCAAGCTGATAGTGATCTCTGACCCGTGAAGTGACCCAGCTGATAGTGATCTCTGACCCGTGAAGTGACCCAGCTGATAGTGATCTCTGACCCGTGAAGTGACCCAGCTGATAGTGATCTCTGACCCGTGAAGTGACCCAGCTGATAGTGATCTCTGACCCGTGAAGTGACCCAGCTGATAGTGATCTCTGACCCGTGAAGTGACCCAGCTGATAGTGATCTCTGACCCGTGAAGTGACCAAGCTGATAGTGATCTCTGACCCGTGAAGTGACCAAGCTGATAGTGATCTCTGACCCGTGAAGTGACCCAGCTGATAGTGATCTCTGACCCGTGAAGTGACCCAGCTGATAGTGATCTCTGACCCGTGAAGTGACCCAGCTGATAGTGATCTCTGACCCGTGAAGTGACCCAGCTGATAGTGACCTCTGACCCGTGAAGTGACCCAGCTGATAGTGATCTCTGACCCGTGAAGTGACCAAGCTGACAGAGTGATCTCTGACCCGGGAAGTGACCAAGCTGACAGAGTGATCTCTGACCCATGAAGTGACCAAGCTGACAGAGTGATCTCTGACCCGTGAAGTGACCAAGCTGACAGAGTGATCTCTGACCCGTGAAGTGACCAAGCTGACAGAGTGATCTCTGACCCGTGAAGTGACCAAGCTGACAGAGTGATCTCTGACCCGTGAAGTGACCAAGCTGACAGAGAGATCTCTGACCCGTGAAGTGACCAAGCTGACAGAGTGATCTCAGAGTGACCCCCGTGAAGTGACCAAGCTGACAGAGTGATCTCTGACCCATGAAGTGACCAAGCTGACAGAGTGATCTCTGACCCGTGAAGTGACCAAGCTGACAGAGTGATCTCTGACCCGTGAAGTGACCAAGCTGACAGTGATCTCTGACCCGTGAAGTGACCAAGCTGACAGTGATCTCTGACCCGTGAAGTGACCAAGCTGACAGAGTGATCTCTGACCCGTGAAGTGACCAAGCTGACAGAGTGATCTCTGACCCGTGAAGTGACCAAGCTGACAGAGTGATCTCTGACCCGTGAAGTAACCAAGCTGACAGAGTGATCTCTGACCCGTGAAGTAACCCAGCTGACAGAGTGATCTCTGACCCGTGAAGTGACCAAGCTGACAGAGTGATCTCTGACCCGTGAAGTGACCAAGCTGACAGTGATCTCTGACCTTTAAAGACACAGGCAACAACTCCCCAACCACCACTCTGACCATCACCACCACTGTTACAATCCACTATAACAACTAGACATACAATGACAGAAGTCGACGAGTAGGAATAGAAAGACTGGCAGCAGAGGATCCTTCTAATACAACGGTTAACACGACGTTTCATCTTAAACGAAACGCTGTAGTAAAGGATCCTCTGTTATCAGTGTATTTAAATCCCACGAAGACAACCACCACCACATTGACCATAACCACCACCACTACCACCGCATTCATCCACCACTACTACCACCGCCTTCATCCACCACCACCTCCATCCACAACCACCGCTTCCATACACTACCACCACCACTACCACCGCTTTCATCCACCACCACCACCACTACCACCGCTTCCATCCACCACCACCACCAACAACAACAACAACACCAAATGCAGTTCATTCAAATATTGGTTAATTAACAACGCCGCCGAAAAAGATTGCACATTACAACGTTGCGATCAACTAGACTCCTCTTAAATTAGTCCACTGTTAATTAACCTTGTTAAACAAGCCTCCAGGAGGATGGTGGGGAGGGACGGGGAGGGACGGGGATGGTAGTAATACAAGAGGGGATGGGGTAGGGGTGTGAGGGAGGGTAAGAAGCTTCCGGTACAGCTTGCAAGGCAGTCCATTCATCCTGGATACAGCTGTACTTGTTGCATCTTGCTCTTACTCTCATCTCCACACGTGGAGGGTCGAGACGAGCCACACTGGTGTGACCAAGCATACTCAGGCTGGTAGCAGAGTACACCAAGTTGCATGAGCAAGTGGTGCACACAAAACCAATCGTTTCAAAAGTGGATATGATGAAGTCCCAGAGGACACAAACCAGTATTACCGGTCAAAGTAGCTTAATCAATAAGCACAAATAAGTGAGCACACACACACACACACACACACACACACACACTACGCGCGCGCGCACACACACACACACAATTCTTGTCTTACTAACTTGTTAGATTTCTGTGACAGTAAAAGATGTGTGACAAGAGAGGGATGGGTGGACTGCATTTTCTTAGGCTACAATAAGGCGTTTGATATTGTACTTCACATGAAGCTGGGCCAAAAACCTGAGATACAGGCAGTAATAACAGGGCACGTACCCCGGTGGATCAAAGAGTATCTTAGGGAAAGGGAGCAAACAGTGACTGTCAGGAAAGAGACGTCAGAATGGGAAAAAGTAACCAGCATGGTCCTGCAAGCGCAGAAGTATGCAACAAGGCTTGGTTCTGATCTAAGGGTCATGGGCTACGAGGAGACGCTAACGGAATGGGACCTATAAACATTTGACAGAAAAACGAGGGGGGACATTATAATAAAAAATAAACAGGAGAACTGATAAGGCAGACAGTGATGGGCTGTCTGAGAAGCGAGAAACAGGAGCTAGGGGACACAGTTGGGAGTTGAAGACACAGATGAGCCAAGGGAATGTTAGGAAGTATTTCTTCAGTCTCGGAGTGGTAGGGAATTGAGTCATCCTGGTGAGGAAATGGTTGGAGGAAGGCTTCACACATTGTTTTAAGATCAAGTACAATAGGGTCCACACGGTGACGAAGGCATAAATCTGGAGAGTGACAAGTTAAGAGGCGGGACCAGGATCTGAAAATCAATCCCTGCAACCACAAATAAGTGACTGCAAATAGGTGAGTACACACACACACATATTCACAAATAACAAAATAAGTGATGATACTATCAAGGGAACCTGATGTAACAAAAGCAATGGGAGCCAAACAACATATCTTCAAGGGTGCTGAAAGAAAGAGCAAGACCACGGTGACACAACTGCATTTATCTTCAATCAATGCCTCCAATCAAGGCAACTACCAGAAAATTAAAAAAAAAAAAGCAAATGTGGTCCCTATATATTACCGAGGGGAGGCAGACGAAGGTAAATGGATTACAGGCGAGTATCTTTAACATGCATACCGTCAAAAATTCTATGGAAGATTAGGAAGACTGGGCATTAGGAGAGAAATTCCTGTCTTACAAATTTGCTGGAGTTCTATGGTAAGAATCACAGAGATGTAACAAGACAAGGTTGGGTAGAGCGACACATCTTGGACTGCAAGAAATCATTTGATATAAAGATTAATCCAGAAATTAGAGAACCAAGGAGGGTTAAAAAATCAAGAGTGCCCGAGTGAATAAGGTGATCCTTGAATTATAAAAGGAAGACAGTAACAGTAAGGAATGAGACATCATAATGGGAGAAAGAGTAATGAGCGGGGTTCCGCAAGGATCAGTATTAGGATCACTACTGTTTCCAGTATACGAAAACGACCTACAAAAGAGTCTTGTGCGTCACTGTTTACTTATGACGTAAAACTAGTGAGAAGAATAAGAACAGGAGAGGACAATGATAAACTGCACGGAGACGTCAACAGACTGCAAATGTGCTCAAACAAACGGCTTCTCGAGTTCATCCCAAATAAATGCAAGATCATGCGATTGGGACGTAAGAGAAGACCGGACACCGAGTGTAGAATGTGAAGAATGGGAAGAGAGAAGCTGTAAATATCAGAGAGCGCAAAGTGCCTGGGGGTAAATATAACACGAAGCATATCGTCAGACTTACACATAAACAGCATAGCATCAGTGACAATCACAAGATTAGCAAACTTCAAAACAGCTTTCAGGAATTTAACAAAGAACCTTCAGAACGTTATGGACGACACAGTCCAACACCAGGTCAAACATCCGTAAAATCTCGAAAGATTGCAAAGGTTTGCAGCCAGACTAGTACCAAAACTGAGAAGACTGAAATATGAGGAGAACTTGGAGGAGCTGAACCTGACGACTTTGACGGAGAGAAAGACAAGGGAATACATGATTACGACAAACAAAATCTTAAGAGAAACAGATATGTCAAGAGGACACAAGTGGAAACCGACGACATGCGAAGCATAGTGATATAAGTAAGAATTTCTTTAGTCTTAAGGCGATTGAAAAAAAATGACCTGGATAAGGTAGTGGTGGAGGCAAACTCAATACATAACTTGTGTTTTTGACTTACACTGTGTTGTGCAGCGTTGTATGACCCCTGTGGGTTTAGTGCTAAATTATGATTATAATAATACGTTGTTTTGCAACTGTATGTCACCTGTACCCAACCAACTTATTGCTCACAACAAATTTAGCGTGTATATATATATATATATATATATATATATATATATATATATATATATATATATATATACATGGGGAAGTGGAACAAAATTCTTCCTCCGTAAGCCATGCGTGTCATAAGGGGCAACTAAAATGCCGGGAGTAAGGGGCTAGTAACCCCTTCTCCTGTATATATTACTAAATTTAAAAGGAGGAACTTTCGTTTTTCCTTTTGGGCCACCCCGCCTCGGTGGGATACGGCCGGTACATTGAAAGAATAAATATATATATATATATATATATATATATATATATATATATATATATATATATATATACACATATTAGCTTATTGGCGATTAACGTAAAATAAATACAAATAATGTTTATTTTTTAGCAGGTTTAAAATGTTCAGAAAGTGACGCATATAAATACGTAAGATAACGAACGCTGGAATTCGAGAATGGGTAGACTGCGTGGCGAGGAGACAACAGATAGACAAAATTCGTGGAAATGAATTGATTACGAGGTAGAGATTTCAACGCTGACGTGCAGAGTGATCCTCTGGTGGGAGTGACATCATTGTCTGGGGAGGGGAGGGGAAGGGGAGGAGGGGGGAAAATGACGGGAGGGGGGAGGTGGTAGTGAGGAGTGTAGGGATGGATGTGGAGGGTGTGAGACTAAGGAAGGGAGGGAAGGAAATGAGTGGAGGCAAGGGAGGTCAGGTTTTAAGGTGGAGGAAAAGAATATACATGTACACGGGCCATAGGAGGATGAAGTGGGAGATGTGTGAGATGGAGGGAAGAGGAAGCTAGTTGTCTGACCTGAAGTAACACAAACTTTACGTTGTTTGACCTAGAGTAACACAACCTTTACGTTGTCTGACCTGGAGTGACCCAAACTTTACGTTGTCTGACCTAGAGTAACACAACCTTTACGTTGTCTGACCTGAAGCAACACAAACTTTACGTTGTCTGACCTGGAGTAACACTCTTTACGTTGTCTGACCTGGAGTAACACAAACTTTACGTTGTTTGGCCTGGAGTAACACAAACTTTACGTTGTCTGACCTGGAGTAACACAAACTTTACGTTGTTTGACCTGGAGTAACACAAACTGTGGCATGCAAAGAGTATGTTACAATTTCTTCGGTGTATGTCACACTCCCATATAGGCTGCCTCCCAACCAGCAAACTGCGTGCTAAGGGTTTAACGATCGACAGGGTACTCGTCGTTAAATCAGTACCTTGGTTCATTGGCTAATCACAGGCAAGCCCGCCAAAGCTGAAGTAACGTGGTTCACTAGCGATAAGCATTGGCAGACTTGCCTAGCTGATGGTTGAGCACGGTGCACTCTCACTGGCTTCTGCTGTGCCATCTGTCACCGTGGTGTACACTTGCTATTTTATATGTACATATTGAACATACTTGCATATATCATCTGGTGATATATGCAAGTATTATAGTCTAATGCTTAGTTTTGTTTGCGCCGTTTCCCATTACAACCAGATCTCACAGGCCATTCTTTCCTGTGTTCGTAACACGAACTTTACGGTGTCTGACCTGGAGTAATACAAACTTTATGCACGACCTTTGGAAACCAACACTTAACACTGGCTCACACTTTCAAAGAACGTAACACTTTTCATTTAAAAATATAAAAAAAAATATCTTAAACATATATTTTAACACTTGAGATTTCAAATTAAAAAAAATATACACAATGATTTGGTTTTTAACATATGATAGCAATATACGATACACACAGGTTTAGCGAATTTTTATATAATACAGTTTCGAGACTTCCTACTCTGGCGATCCAGCCTCGGACCAGGCCTGCCTGCCTACAGTCTTGTCAACTAGGCTGGTGCTATTGCATGACTGATCTACCACACCACGTAGGTAGTGTTCCGGTTTCTTCTTGAATATTTTCATACTTGACCCGGTAATCTTAATGATATCTCCTGGTAGCAGGTGAATAGCCGAGGCTTTCAGAATCTGACAGGGCGTACTCTTGTTCCCATGCCTCCACTGTTTTTCATTGGGTCTGTCTTATACTGCCTCCTATATCTCTAGGGTAGTATGCAAATTTGGGACCAGGCCCTCCAGCATTCTCCTTGTGTATATTATCATGTATTTCTCTCATTATCACGTATCTCTCTCGCCTTCTCTCTAGAGAGAATTTTCCATTATTAAGAGTCGTCCTCATTAGTTTAAATATTTCAATAGAAGTAAACACTGTATTTTTTTCCAGCTCTATCTCTGTTACCTTGAACGGAGCTATCCACATTGAGCAGTTCTAAACGAGAGAACACATTATTTATCTTGTTTTGAAGGTACTTATTATCCACCCTGTCATTTTCCTGGCTTTCCTCAGCGTTTGTTTTATTGTCTTTCATAAAGTATAGATCAGCTGACATTATTATACCCAGATCTATTACATATTCTTTTCGTTTTATGGGGGTAACCTTGTGCTTCGTAGTTTTCCCTTTTAATTGTTCATCCTTTTCATTTTTGAGCAATAAGAATTTGCCTCTATTGATTATCATGTTATTTTTCTACCGCCCACTGGAAGACTCTGTTTACATTGTCTTGAACTTTTCTTCAGTGTCCTCTACTAGGGTAACTGTCACGCTAATTTATATATCGTACACAGAGGATGACACAAGGCCTGAGTAGATCCGTATTCTTATCGGTTTGCTATGAGGGTGAGAAAGAGTAAAGGTGCTTGGACTGTGCATTGGCATACTGAATTTGTAACTTTGCTCTGGCTAAATATACCTTATTTACTGCTGTTATGTTGGCCTTATTTTATATGTTATCACTCGATGATATGCATTTTGGAATTCTTCCAAAGAATTCGCAATTTTGTTATAATGATCCACCGGTTGTGATAAACATAATGTTCCTGTTCCAAATTCATAGTGACATGGGTTGTGCAGATCATGCGCTTCCATAAAATTTGTAATCTGTCGTTTCAACACCCTCTCAAGATTTTTTGTGTGATGCTAGAGCTACTGGCCGGCAGGGTTCTACTACTTCCTTTGTGCAGAGGAGCTATATATCTTTTTAAGACTTCCGTGATTTCACCTAGATCTAAGCTATGTTGAGTGCTCGTGATATTGGATGTCTATATTTCTTTATAAACAGAGTTTCGTGACTCTGGTCCCGGTGCTGCATGTTTTCTATTCCCCCTCTCGTACTATAAAGAAGTTGTGCTTATATGAGATGTATGGTTTGTCAGATGACCAGAGATAACGAAAACACTTTTCTGTATCCTCCACTCTCCTGTAGATGAGTAAGACTCATGTGCAACAGTGGGGTATCTTTAATGCTAAAATGTTTCGTCTACTGTGTAGGCGAATGGTGTCAACATTAAAGATAGCCAACTGTTGCACATGTCTTACTCATCAACTTGTCGGTGCTTTATACCATTTTCAACACTCTCCTGTTGTTGAGTAGATCGCTTCGATTCTTACCGATCTTGCTAAGTTTCGCTCACTTTTTTCTCGTCGCCGGTGTATAAACCTCCTGTTAGAAACGGGACAATTCTAGAAATGGGATTTTGCGTATGTATAGAAATATTTAGTTTTTCCTATTTCTTAATAATATCTCTGGCGTATAATAATTCATCCCTTGACATGCGATTAGGTATTGAATTGCTTACAATAATTTAGCCACATTCCTACGATAATTTAACTTCTCAATAACAATATTTTAACCCCTCATGAACAATAACCTACGATAATTAATCCATCACTTATGATAATTAACCCCCCTCATTTACGATAATTAATCCCACACTATAAATATTACCCATGATTAGGAGGTGGAGTACAAAAATGCATAGATGTAGAAAGCGGAAGCGGAGGTGGAAGATGCATAAGCAACAGACAAGGAGGAGGAGTGGTGGTTCCCGTCCCCCTAATCCCCCATCCCTGCAGTTGCAACTTACCTCAGCAGCGAAAGTGAGCGTCTCGTCGGTCAAGAGAGTGACTGCTACACACTTGTGGTGAGGAGAGACCGTACCGCCGCCCACCACACTCCCAGAGATCATACTGCTACCTGCCCATGCTCACGGCCTGCGGGGAGGAGGAGGAGGAGGAGACACATTATCATGCTGCCAGCCCACCAAGGATCAACCACTTCTCGTGCTGAATGACCCACAGTGCTACACCGCTTTACACACAAAAATAAAAAAAAAATGACAGCATAGTACATGACTGGTGGTGAAGTTACATGCAGCTTTAATGACCATTGTGTACTCGATAGGCTTTAAACCAAATTTACCAGCATTTGCTAATCTACTATATAACCCACAACCGAACATGAAAGCTGGACGATGTTTAAACTGTCCTAGACCCATATCTAGAAACGGAATTTTTGGGGATTAGTTGTGAATAGCTAGTACAAAGGTACAGAGAAAAAGATAAAAGGGGAAATACATTGAGTTGTAGAATCTTACGTAAAAGTGAGATCAAATTATGCATTTACAAATCTTTACAAGAACAGATCACCTTGAGAAAGCGTTGAGGAAGGTTTAATATATAACAAAACCTGAGTAAACACTACTGGTATTAAATGAGAAATTTCAAAGGATGCAATTATAATTCAGACATAGATACAGAAAATAATACAACTTATGTTCAACAGTACAGAAATAACACATCTTTCGTCTACTTGAGACTCTCCTCAGACATCTCTACAATTGCAGATCATGTTATCTGTGAACTGCTGAAAGTGGGTTACTCATATGTATTATCCATAAGGTCAGTGTATGGCTCTCTCTCTCTCTCTCTTTTCCTCCCTTATATATATATATATATATATATATATATATATATATATATATATATATATATATATATATATATATATATATATATATATATATATATAAGGTGCCAAATAGGTAAAATTGGTCAATTAGCAAGAACTCACTTAAAATTAAGTCCTTTAAAAATTTTTCCCTTATACGTATAAAGATATATATATTTATTTATGTTAATGCAAAAGTTAATAACTTTGTACCAAAAGAACCTTAGAAAACTTACCTAACCTTATTATAACAAGTGCAATTTAATTTAGCCTAATCCAACAAAATATATTCTAGATAACTTTACAATTTAATAAACACAATGAAATATGTTTTCTTCGTTGTGTTCAGAATGATTTCTGCGAAATTATTGCATACACAAATTTTAGCTTGCCTTATTCGGCAACAACAGTTACTATTTAAGCCAAAATCACAAGTTTTACCTATTCGGCACGACACACACACGCACACACGCACGCACACACACACACACACACACACACACACACACACACACACACACACACACACACACATACACACACACACGCCAAACTATAAAAGGGGGGACTACCCAGGTATGAGAAACTTCCTGCAGGAGGTTCAGTGGGACAGAGAAATGGTAGGAAAATCAGTAAAGGAGATGATGGAATATGTGGCAACAAAGTGCAAGGAGGCAGAGGAAAGGTTTGTTCCCAAGGGAAACAGAAATAATAGGAAGACCAAAACGAGTCCTTGGTTTACCCGAAGGTGTAGGGAGGCAAAAACTAAGTGCAACAGAGAATGGAAAATGTACAGGAAGCATAGGACCCAGGAAAACAAGGAGATTAGTAGAAGAGCCAGAAACGAGTATGCACAGATAAGGAGGGAGGCCCAGCGACAGTATGAAAACGACATAGCATCGAAAGTCAAATCTGACCCGAAACTGCTGTATAGCCACATTAGGAGGAAGACAACAGTCAAGGACCAGGTGATAAGGCTGAGGAAAGAAGGTGGAGAACTCACAAGAAACGATCAAGAGGTATGTGAGGAGCTCAACACGAGATTTAAGGAAGTATTTACAGTAGAGACAGGAAGGACTCTGGAGGGACAGATCAGATGGGGACACCAGCAAGGAATACACCAACAAGTGTTGGACGACATACATACAGATGAGGAGGAGGTGAAGAAACTGCTAAGGGACATCGATACCTCAAAGGCAATGGGACTGGACATCTCCCCGTGGGTCCTTAGAGAGGGAGCAGATATGTTGTGCGTGCCACTTACCACAATCTTCAACACGTCCCTGGAAACTGGGCAACTACCTGAGTTATGGAAGACGGCAAATGTAGTTCCCATTTTTAAAAAAGGAGACAGAAAAGAGGAACTAAACTATAGACCTGTGTCATTGACGTGTATAGTATGCAAAGTTATGGAGAAGATTATCAGGAGGAGAGTGGTGGAGCACCTGGAACGGAACAAGAGTATAAATGCCAACCAGCACGGATTCATGGAAGGCAAATCCTGTGTCACAAACCTTCTGGAGTTTTATGATAAAATAACAGAAGTAAGACACGAGAGAGAGGGGTGGGTTGATTGCATCTTCTTGGACTGCAAGAAGGCCTTTGACACAGTTCCTCACAAGAGATTAGTGCAGAAGCTAGAGCATCAGGCGCATATAACAGGAAGGGCACTGCAATGGATCAGAGAATACCTGACAGGGAGGCAACAACGAGTCATGGTACGTAATGATGTATCACAGTGGGCACCTGTGACGAGCGGGGTCCCACAGGGGTCGGTCCTAGGACCAGTGCTATTTTTGGTATATGTGAACGACATGATGGAAGGGTTAGACTCAGAAGTGTCCCTGTTTGCAGATGATGTGAAGTTAATGAGGAGAATTAAATCTGATGAGGATCAGGCAGGACTTCAAAGAGACCTGGACAGACTGGACACCTGGTCCAGCAAATGGCTTCTCGAATTTAATCCTGCCAAATGCAAAGTCATGAAGATAGGGGAAGGGCACAGAAGACCACAGACAGAGTATAGGCTAGGTGGCCAAAGACTGCAAACCTCACTCAAGGAGAAAGATCTTGGGGTGAGTATAACACCGAGCATGTCTCCGGAAGCACACATCAATCAGATAACTGCTGCAGCATATGGGCGCCTGGCAAACCTGAGAACAGCATTCCGATACCTTAGTAAGGAATCGTTCAAGACACTGTTCACCGTGTATGTCAGGCCCATACTGGAGTATGCAGCACCTGTTTGGAACCCGCACTTGATAAAGCACGTCAAGAAACTAGAGAAAGTACAAAGGTTTGCCACAAGGTTAGTTCCAGAGCTAAGGGGAATGTCCTATGAAAAAAGATTAAGGGAAATCGGCCTGACGACACTGGAGGACAAGAGGGTCAGGGAAGACATGATAACGACATATAAAATACTGCGTGGAATAGACAAGGTGGACAAAGACAGGATGTTCCAGGGAGGGGACACAGAAACAAGAGGCCACAATTGGAAGTTGAACACACAAATGAGTCAGAGAGATATTAGGAAGTATTTCTTCAGTCATAGAGTTGTAAGGCAGTGGAATAGCCTAGAAAATGACGTAGTGGAGGCAGGAACCATACACAGTTTTAAGACGAGGTTTGATAAAGCTCATGGAGCGGGGAGAGAGAGGGCCCAGTAGCAACCGGTGAAGAGGCGGGGCCAGGAGCTAAGAATCGACCCCTGCAACCACAAATAGGTGAGTACACACACAGGCCTAGTGTCTAATCAACATGCGCCTAGGACACAATCGTAACTAACACACATACATTCAAGGAAAAAGGTCTTGGGGTGAGTATAACACCGGGCACATCTCCTGAGGTGTACATCAACTAAATAACTGCTGCAGCATACGGGTGCCTAGCAAATCTAAGAACAGCATTCCCACATCTTAATAAGGAATCGTTCAGGACTCTGTACACTGTGTACGACAGACCCATATTGGAGTACGCAGCACTAGTTTGCACCAAGACCAGTCCCGGAGCTCAGGGGTATGTCCTACGAGGAGAGGTTAAAGGAAATCGACCTGACGACACTGGAGGACAGCGCATCCAGCGGAACTGGATGTTGTACTCGTTACCCAAGGACATACGTTGGTGTGGATGACTCTAGGCTAATTTCATTCTCCTCCCTGTTTGGTATACTAGTACAACAAGCAGTATTTTATATTATTGTACCCACGAACAAGTGGCGAACAGGGAGGAGAATGAAATTAGGCAAGAGTCATCCACGGGGGTGGAAATCTTTAGCTCAAGTACTTTCACACTTCTCATTGTATCAGGAGCTATGCAATGTTGCAAGGGCAGCAACTGAAGAAATGGCTTGTCTTGCATGCATTTTATAATATATATATATATATATATATATATATATATATATATATATATATATATATATATATATATATATATATATATATATATATATATATTGTGTGTGTGTGTGTGTGTGTGTGTGTGTGTGTGTGTGTGTGTGTGTGTGTGTGTGTGTGTGTGTGTGTGTGTGTGTGTGTGTGTGTGTGTGTGTGGGCGCGCGCGTGTGCATCAATAACAACATTGCGACTAGCCGAGGATTTGAACCCATGTCGTTTTCACCCACCTCATGGTGAGATGGGGCAAAACGACATGGTTTCGAATCCTCGGCTAGTCGCAGTGTTGTTAGTGATTAATACCACTCGTTCGTGGTTACATATACATGTGTGTGTGTATATATATATATATATATATATATATATATATATATATATAAACACTGATCTCTGGCCGAAGGAGACTCGAACCTACGAACCTTGGAACAAGGTACGCAGTGCTTTACCATCCTCACCACACTGGAACAATACCTTGGCGCCCAGCTCATGCTAGACGTTTTTGATCCAAGGCAGCCAGCTTTCAGTGAGGAGGCTTACAGCTGGGCTGGGCGCCAAGGTATTGGTCCATTGTGGTGAGGACGGTAAAGTACTGCTTACCTTGTTCCAAGGTTCGTAGGTTCGAGTCTCCTTCGGCCAGAGATTAGTTTGTGTATATTTCGCCTGCTCTTGCGAATTCCTTGCATATATATATATATATATATATATATATATATATATATATATATATATATATATATATATATATATATATATATATATATAATGTCGTGCCGAATAGGTAAAACTTGAGATTTTGGCTTAAACAGCAATGCTCTTCTTGCCGAATAATGCAATCGAAAATTTGTGTATGCAATAATTTCGCAAAAATCATTCTGAACCTAACGAAAAAAATACATTTCATTATGTGTGTTTATTACTAAATTATTGTAAACTTATCTGCACTCTGAAGGAGGGGTGTTAATGTTGCAATTTTATAACTGTAGCGTAAGCGCGCCTCTGGCAAGACAGGGATGAAGTGAATGATGAAAGTTTTTCTTCTTCGAGCCACCCTGCCTTGGTGGGAGACAGCCGGTGTGTTAAAAAAAATAATATATTATATATATACACTAAGCGACACAGTCCTCATGGTGTATGTAACCTGTAAGCAACCATTCCTAAATATAGGGATTCTATGTTAGTTTCCTGTAGATGTCTTATCTCTACGCTGCCAGTGTGGTTCTGTTGGTTTCCGTAGTAGCTACTGTTATGTTGTCAGGTCCTATTACTTTAGTTCTCTCCAATTCCATTAGTAACTTCTTCATTTCCTCCTTCGTTGTTCGGACGCCTCTTAGTGATACACCCGTGGAGGAGTGCCTGCAAGGTCACCGGTTACTTTTCCAGCATTGGAATCCCCAGCACTGAGGTCCCCAGCACTGCCATCCCTAGTACTGTGTTCCCCAGCACTGCGGTCTTCTACATTGCGGAACCCTACACTGTGGTCCCTAGCACTGCGGTCCCCAGCATTGCAGTCCCCAGCATTGCAGTCCCCAGCAATGCGGTCCCTTTGCACTGCAGTCCCCAATATTTACACAATTTATTACCAACACGATGTAACGAAATGCTCATTTGAGTCCCTGTCATGTTCCCAGGCATCATTTCTTGTTGCCATATTCCCAGGCATCACTTCCTGTTGCCATGTTCCCAGGCATCACTTGTTGCCATGTTCCCAGGCATCACTTCTTGTTGTCATGTTCCCAGGCATCACTTGTTGCCATGTTCCCAGGCATCACTTCTTGTTGTCACATTTCCAGGCATCATTTCCTGTTGTCATGTTCCCAGGCATCATTTCTTGTTGCCACATTCCCAGACATCACTTCTTGCTGCCATGTTCCCATGCATCACTTCTTGTTGCCATGTTCCCATGCATCACTTCTTGTTGCCATGTTCTCATGCATCACTTCTTGTTGCCATGTTCCCAGGCATCACTTCTTGTTGTCACATTCCCAGGCATCACTTCTTGTTGCCATGTTCCCATGCATCACTTCTTGTTGTCATATTCCCAGGCATCACTTCTTGTTGCCATGTTCCCATGCATCACTTCTTGTTGCCATGTTCCTAAGCATCACTTCTTTTTGTCATATTCCCAGGCATCACTTCTTGTTGCCATGTTCCCATGCATCACTTCTTGTTGCCATGTTCCCAAGCATCACTTCTTGTCATATTCCCAGGCATCACTTCTTGTTGCCATGTTCCCAAGCATCACTTCTTATTGCCATGTTCCCAGGCATCACTTCTTGTTGCCATGTTCCCAGGCATCATTTCTTGTTACTATGTTCCCAGGCATCATTTATTGTTGCCATGTTCCCAGGCATCACTTCTTGTTGCCATGTTCCCAAGCATTACTTCTTGTCATATTCCCAGGCATCACTTCTTGTTGCCATGTTCCCAAGCATCACTTCTTGTTGCCATGTTCCCAGGCATCATTTCTTGTTACTATGTTCCCAGGCATCATTTATTGTTGCCATGTTCCCAGGCATCACTTCTTGTTGCCATGTTCCCAGGCATCACTTCTTGTTGCCATGTTCCCAGGCATCATTTCTTGTTACTATGTTCCCAGGCATCATTCCTTGTTGTCATATTCCCAGGCATCATTTCTTGTTGCCATATTCCCAGGCAACACCTCTTGTTGTCATGTTCCCAGGTATCATTTCTTGTTGCCATGTTCCCAGGCAACACCTCTTGTTGTCATGTTCCCAGGCATCATCTCCTGTTGTCATGTTCCCAGGCATCATCTCCTGTTGTCATGTTCCCAGGCAACACCTCTTGTTGTCATGTTCCCAGACATCACTTCTTGTTGTCATGTTCCAGGGAATTATTTCTTATTCCTGTATCAATATCTCTCCACAGTTCTTGTTTAGCCCATGCCATGCCTGTCTGCCATCTAGAGTGAGTATTCCTCTCTCCTTCATTCATACTTCATGATGTTGGGCACTCATTTTCCTTCTCGACTACCCATGAAGCAAGTGTGGTTCCCTGTCGTCTTTTCCTGTTGTATGCTTGCGTATGCAAACAAGAACCGTCAGAGTTGCGTCTATGTGCGTATAGATGTAGCTGCACGCATGCCCGCGGCCGTGTGTGTGTGTGTGTGTGTGTGTGTGTGTGTGTGTGTGTGTGTGTGTGTGTGTGTGTGTGTGTGTGTGTGTGTGTGTGTGTGTGTGCGTGTCTGTGTGTGTGTGCGCGTGTCTGTTTGTGTGTGTGTGTGTGTGTGTGTGTGTGTGTGTGTGTGTGTGTGTGTGTGTGTGTGTGTGTGTGTGTGTGTGTGTGTGTGTGTGTGTGTGTGTGTAACAGGTTGTGAGTCAGTACGCAGGAATGCTTGGATCACGACACTGGGGCCCCCCAACTCGTCCAAATGCCTGCACACCCCCACCGCTTGCGGCCTCCCTCCCCACTGCCCCCCCCTCCCCCACCCGCCCGCCACCTCCCCATCGCCATCTTTCCCCAGTCCCCCACAGTATGTATAGAAGGGTCAAGCTGGGTCATAAGTAAGCGTATGGTAGCGATTATCAATCCGACAGTCTGTATCACCAACAGCCACCCAGCACACACCTCTAACTTGTCCACAGCATGTCTCAGAGTATCTCAATAGTGCCTTTAGCAAATCTCGAGAGTACCTTCAGCATATTTCTAGAGTATCTGCAGGATGTTTTAAGAACATCTGCATCACAAAGTCGCAATGATTATCAGTGACTAAACAGAAAATCACCATGGCTGAATAGTATAGCAACAGACCTCCTACTTACAAAACCTCAGTTCGATTCCATGTCCATATTTTCTTTATTAACTGACAACTCCGTGTGTTGTGTAGTTGTATATTAAATGTTTATGCTACTCAAGAGACTATATGAAATTTAAAAAAAAAAACTGTCACCATACTAGTTAATGAATTAGGGAGATAATTAAATTAAATAATACTGAAAGAGGTAGAGCAAGGGTGAGGACAAGGTCTAGAACAAGGACAAAGACGAATCAGGATCAAAGACGAAAAGAAGCACAGAACAAGGACGAGAACATGGGCAAGGAAGAGAAAGAGAACAAGAACAATAAACGATACGAGTTCATACAATAAATGGGTAAAGGAAGTAATGAGGTTTAATGCCAGAAAAGAAAAGGGTAGCTCCAGTGCTAACTCTTTACACCGTTAAGAGAGGCCCAAGAGCTGGAGGGTGACCCTGGCAATCTGAGCTGAATGAACGCAGGAAAGTAAACACACGTACACACACACAAACACAAAAATACACACAGATACACACAGCAAGAAACTGGAGAACACACACACAGATATACACAGCAAGAAACTGGGGAAAGAACAAGCTAGCAACGAGCTAACAGTACGACCTAAGTGGAAAACTAAAGGAATTGAATCTAACGACCCTGGAGGACAGAAGTACCAAGGGGGACATGATAACATACAAAATACTAAAGGGAATTGATATGGAAGACAGGGACAGGCTGTTCGAGAGCGGGAAACAGGTACTCGGGAGAAGCGCTGAAAGCTAGACAGATGTGTCACAGGGCGGTCGGGAAGTGGCATGATTTCGATGAAAAAGTGGTGGAGGCAGACTACACAGTTTTAAGAATAGGATAATAGGGCTCATGAGGCCAGAAGAATGAATCTGCCAAGCGGCAAGTTGAGAGGTAGGGTCAGGATCGATCCCTGCAACCACATATAGCTGTGTTCATATAGGCGATTAAAGACACACACACACACACACACACACACACACACACACACACACACACACACACACACACACACACACACACCACACACAAATCTAAGATTAGTTTTCAGGAATCTCAACACAGTCGTGTACGGTACTACATATGACACAGATCCATTCTTAAACACCACCAATATGGAACCCTCACCTGAGCAAGCAAATCAAGAAACTGAAAAAAGATGTCAGGCGTTGCAACAGGAACAATCGAGGAAGACTAAAAAAGTTTAGCCTGATGACATATGACAGAAAAACTAGGGTAAAAATATAATGACGATGTAAAAAATACTTAGAGGAATTGACAGTGAACAGGGACAGGCTATTTCAGATGCGGAAAAAAGGTACACGAGGGTACGGGTTGAAATTAAAAACAAATGTGAGTATAAGGTTGCTAGGAAGCATTTCGTCAGTCTCATAGTGGCAAGGAAGTGGGATAACCTGGATAGAACAGGTACGATACGTCTCACGAAGTCATGCGAGAATGCACTCTAACTGTTAAGGAGTACCTATATGACAGACGGCAGAGAGTAACAATAAAAGATCAGTAATAGGACTGTTATTGTTCCTTATAAACGTGAATAACATACCATAGAGGGATTAAATCCTACATGCCACTGTTTGCTGGAGATGTGAAACTAATGAGAAGAATAAGAACAGGCGATGAAGTGATGAACGCCAGAGAGATCTCAACAGACTGCAGATGTTGTCAAACAGGTGGCTTCTCAAGTATAACCCAAGTAAATGCTTTCTGAGGAAAGGGAAGACCAGACATGGAGTACAGCATGGACGGAAAGAATTTGCAATTATCAGAGACGAGGGGAGTGAATAACACTTCGTACATCACTAGAACTGCACATAAGCCGTACAACGTCAGCGACACGTATAAGGTTAGCAAACCTCGGAATATCATTCAGGAACTTGAATAAAGAATCTTTCAAAACCTTATACAAGACATAAATTAGATCAATCATTGAGTATGCAGCCCTAACATGGAAGGCACACCTGGTCAAGGAAGGAAAGAAAGTTGAAATTGTGGAAAGGTTTGCAACCACGCTAGTACCAGAGCTGAGAGGAATGCACTATGAATAGAGGTTGAAGGAATTAAGGAGAAGAGGAGGAAAGGGAAGCATGATTACAACGTACAAAAATCTAAAGAGGAATTCACAGGGCTGACAGGGACGGGATAGGCCCGTTTGAATTAAGAGGACCAGGATCAAAAGGACACAGGTAGAAACTGAAGACAGATAAGCCTAGGTATGAAAGGAAGTATTTCTTTAGTCTCATGGTGGATGAAAAATGGAATGACTTAGTTGAGGCTTTGAAGGCAAAATCAATACACAGCTTCAACAGTAAATATGATAAGGTCCAAGAGGCGAGCCAGTGATGCCGACCAAAGTGGTCTATGTGGCGGAACACACACACACACACACACACACACACATCTTGCGGTGAGTATAACACCAGGCACATCTCCTGAGGTGCACATCAACCAAATAACTGCTGCAGCATATGGGCGCCTAGCAAACCTAAGAATAGCATTCCGACTTCTCAATAAGGAATCGTTCAGGACCCTGTACACCGTGTACGTTAGGCCTATATTGGACTATGCAGCACCAGTTTGGAACCCACACCTAGCCAAGCACATAAGGAAATCAGAGAAAGTGCAAAGGTTTGCAACAAGACTAGTCCGGGAGCTAAGGGGAACGTCCTACGAGGAGAGGTTAAGGGAAATCGACCTGACGACATTGGAGGACAAGAGAGATAGAGGGGATATGATAACGACATATAAAATACCGACAGGAATCGACAAGGTGGAGAGAGACAGGATGTTCCAGAGGTGGGACACAGCAACATGGGGTCACAGTTGGAAGTTAAAGACTCAGATGAATCACAGGGATGTTAGGAAGTATTTCTTCAGTCACAGAGTTGTCAGGAAGTGGAATAGTGTGGGAAGTGATGAAGTGGAGGCAGGATCCATACATAGCTTTAAGAAGAGGTATGATAAAGCTCATGGAGAAGGAAGAATGACCTAGTAGCGGCCAGTGAAGATGTGGGGCCAGGAGCTGTGAATCGACCCCTGCAACCACAACTAGGTGAGTACACACACACACATACACGGGGTCGCTGGCCACGCAGGCTGGGAGGCTGACACAAACATCTCTCAAAAACACGGCCGCACTTGGCATTCTTTTCTGATGACGTCACCGCCATCAGGCCTTCCCTCACCGCCGCTGCTTCCAACAACGCAGCCGCCGTCTGCCCTAACGACCATGTCTCCTGAACGACCTCGAAAACTTCCCAAAGACCACTTGCGTTTTTATGGCATTTTTAAGTTTCACGTATTTAGTGATCCTCTCAGCATGGTTTTACAAAGGGACGTTCCTGCCTTACGAATTTATTAACTTTTTTCACTAAGGTATTTGAGGAGGTAGATCATGGTAACGAATATGATATTGTGTATATGGACTTCAGTAAGGCTTTTGACAGGGTCCCACATCAGAGACTATTGAGGAAAATTAAAGCACATGGAATAGGAGGAGAAATTTTTTCCTGGATAGAGGCATGGTTGACAAATAGGCAGCAGAGAGTTTGCATAA
Source organism: Cherax quadricarinatus (assembly GCF_038502225.1). NCBI lineage: Eukaryota > Metazoa > Arthropoda > Malacostraca > Decapoda > Parastacidae > Cherax > Cherax quadricarinatus. Next base: position 10,813,149 of record NC_091319.1, on the reverse strand, counting down.
ATGGGGAGAAATCAGAGTGGGGAAGCGTCACGAGCGGTGTTCCACAGGGGTCAGTGTTGGGCCCCCTGCTGTTCACAATCTACATAAACGACATAGATGAGGGCATAAAGAGCGACATCGGCAAGTTTGCCGATGACACCAAAATAGGCCGTCGAATTCATTCTGACGAGGACATTCGAGCACTCCAGGAAGATTTGAATAGACTGATGCAGTGGTCGGAGAAGTGGCAGATGCAGTTTAATATAGACAAATGCAAAGTTCTAAATGTTGGACAGGACAATAACCATGCCACATATAAACTAAATAATGTAGATCTTAATATTACGGATTGCGAAAAAGATTTAGGAGTTCTGGTTAGCAGTAATCTGAAACCAAGACAACAGTGCATAAGTGTTCGCAATAAAGCTAATAGAATCCTTGGCTTCATATCAAGAAGCATAAATAATAGGAGTCCTCAGGTTGTTCTTCAACTCTATACATCCTTGGTTAGGCCTCATTTAGATTATGCTGCACAGTTTTGGTCACCGTATTACAGAATGGATATAAATTCTCTGGAAAATGTACAAAGGAGGATGACAAAGATGATCCCATGTATCAGAAACCTTCCCTATGAGGATAGACTAAGGGCCCTGAAACTGCACTCTCTAGAAAGACGTAGAATTAGGGGGGATATGATTGAGGTTTATAAGTGGAAGACAGGAATAAATAAAGGGGATGTAAATAGTGTGCTGAAAATATCTAGCCTAGACAGGACTCGCAGCAATGGTTTTAAGTTGGAAAAATTCAGATTCAGGAGGGATATAGGAAAGTACTGGTTTGGTAATAGAGTTGTGGATGAGTGGAACAAACTCCCAAGTACCGTTATAGAGGCCAGAACGTTGTGTAGCTTTAAAAATAGGTTGGATAAATACATGAGTAGATGTGGGTGGGTGTGAGTTAGACCTGATAGCTTGTGCTAACAGGTCGGTTGCCGTGTTCCTCCCTTAAGTCAGTGTGACCTGACCTGACTAGGTTGGGTGCATTGGCTTAAGCCGGTAGGGACTTGGACCTGCCTCGCATGGGCCAGTAGGCCTTCTGCAGTGTTCCTTCGTTCTTATGTTCTTATGTTCTTATATTGTACAGCCAGTCATATACTCAGGACAGTTTCGTCTCTTGTACCTTTTATTGAAAAAATCGGGACGCTAGTTTCTTTGCAGTAACCTGCGAATGCCACTTCTGCTTGGCTTCAAATCTTTAACGGTGATTTAACAGCATTACAAACCTACGCTCCCCAGATACCTCCACGTGCTTTTACCATCCTATGGAGAGGGAGCATGGACACAGGAGTCGTCCCACAGTTACTAAAAACAACAGACATAGCCCCACTCCACAAAGGGGGCAGTAAAGCAATAGCAAAGAACTACAGACCGATAGCACTAACATCCCATATCATAAAAATCTTTGAAAGGGTCCTAAGAAGCAAGATCGCCACCCATCTAGATACCCATCAATTACACAACCCAGGGCAACATGGGTTTAGAGCAGATCGCTTCTGTCTGTCCCAACTACTGGATCACTACGACAAGGTCTTAGATGCACTAGAAGACAAAAAGAATGCAGGTGTAATATATAAAGACTTTGCAAAAACCTTCGACAAGTGTGACCATGGCGTAATAGCGCACAAAATGCGTGCTAAAGGAATAACAGGAAAAGTTGGTAGATGGATCTATAATTTCCTCACAAACAGAACACAAAGAGTAGTAGCCAACAGACTAAAGTCTGAGGCGGCTACGGTGAAAAGCTCTGTTCCACAAGGCACAGTACTCGCTCCCATCTTGTTTCTCATCCTCATGTCTGACATAGACAAGGATGTCAGCCACAGCACCGTGTCTTCCTTTGCAGATGACACCCGAATCTGCATGACAGTGTCTTCCATTGCAGACACTGCAAGGCTCCAGGCGGATATCAACCAAATCTTTCAATGGGTTGCAGAAAACAACATGAAGTTCAACGATGAGAAATTTCAATTACTCCGATATGGTAAACATGAGGAAATTAAAACCTCATCAGAGTACAAAACAAATTCCGGTCACAAAATAGAGCGAAAAACCAACGTCAAAGACCTGGGAGTGATCATGTCGGAGGATCTCACCTTCAAGGACCATAACATTGTATCAATCGCATCTGCTAGAAAAATGACAGGATGGATAATGAGAACCTTCAAAACTAAGGATGCCAAGCCCATGATGACACTCTTCAGGTCACTTGTTCTATCTAGGCTGAAATACTGCTGCACACTAACAGCACCTTTCAAGGCAGGTGAAACTGCTGACCTAAAAAATATACAGAGAACCTTTACGGCGCGCATAACGGAGATAAAACACCAATTACTGGGAGCGCTTGAGGTTCCTGAACCTGTACTCCCTGGAACGCAGGCGGGAGATACATGATTATATACACCTGGAAAATCCTAGAGGGACTAGTACCGAACTTGCACACGAAAATCACTCACAACGAAAGCAAAAGACTCGGCAGACGATGCAACATCCCCCCAATGAAAAGCAGGGGTGTCACTAGCACGTTAAGAGACAATACAATAAGTGTCAGGGGCCCGAGACTGTTCAACTGCCTCCCAGCATACATAAGGGGGATTACCAATAGACCCCTGGCTGTCTTCAAGCAGGCACTGGACAAGCACCTAAAGTCGGTAACCTGACCAGCCGGGCTGTGCCTCGTACGTTGGATTGCGTGCAGCCAGCAGTAACAGCCTGGTTGATCAGGCTCTGATCCACCATGAGGCCTGGTCACAGACCGGGCCGTGGGGGCGTTGACCCCCGGAACTCTCTCCAGGTAAACATGCTCCTCATCCAACTTAGTCTCAACATACATTACTCGTTTTTCAGCATGTTTACGTAAGTTTATTTTTTAAACGTAAATAGCGGACAAGATTAAATATTAGTTATTTCAGCTTAGGTTAAGTTATATTAGCTTTGCTCTCGTCCTGCCTGGAATTGATCCCAGGTAATTTCGGTTGTGAGCCAGAAGCTCTGTCAAAGAGCTACGAGGTACACGTGTATTTCACAAATATTCTCAGTTCATTCTTGTATCACGAGTCATAAATGTTATGATCTGAACGTTTCTTGGTTGTTTTGGGCCACCTCGTTTCTTTGTTTTGGGCCACCTTGTTTCCTGGTCGTCTTGTGCCACCTTGTTTCCCTGTTGTCTTGGCCCATCTTGTTTCCTGGTTGTCTTGTGCCACCTTGTTTCATTGTTGTCTTGGGCCATGTTTTCTGGTCGTCTTGGGCCACCTCGTTTCCGTGTTGTCTTGAGCCACCTTGTTTTCTGGTCGTCTTGGGCCACCTCGCTTCCTTGTCTTGGGCCACCTTGTGACCTGGTCGTCTTGGGCCACCTTGTTTCCTGGTCGTCTTGGGCCACCTTGTTTCCTGGTCGTCTTGGGCCACCTTGTTTCCTTGTTGTCTTGGGCCACCTTGCTTCCTAGTTGTCTTGGGAGACCTCGTTTCCTGGTTGTCTTGGGCCACCTTGTTGTCGCAGTTAACGAGGGTATATTTTTCATCTTTGTGGTTAAATATAGTCTTTTATAGGTTCATTTAATATATTCTAGCATAACCTAACCTAACCTATTATACAGTAATCTAACATAAACTTTAACCTAGCCTAGCCTAACATAATTTAATCTAAGGTAACAATGTTAAGGCTTATATAGAGTTGTAGTAACTGAAGTACAATATACGGCTTATATAGAGTTGTAGTAACTGAAGTACAATATACGGCTTATATAGAGTTGTAATGTACTGTACTCCAACAACTGTGATGTTACACAAATAACCGCACATATGAGAGGGGAGCTTACGACGACGTTTCGGTCCGACTTGGGCCATTTACAAAGTCACACTAACAGGAAGGAGAGAAGGAGGGAGTATATATAGGCCAGCAGACAGATTCCAATGATCCAAGTCGGACCGAAACGTCGTTGGAAGCTCCACTCTCTTATGTGTGGATTATTTGTGTACTGTTCCAGTCACGGTATTGTGCCGTTTTGTTATTTATTAACTGTGATGTTCTTGTAGCCCCAAAACCTGTGACGTTCATGTTCCCCAACAACTGTGATGTTTTTGTGCACCAACAAATGTGACGTTCTTGTCCACAACAACTGTGATGTTATTGTCCACAACAACTATGACGTTCTTGTCCACAACAACTGTGACGTTCTTGTCCAAAACAACTGTGACGTTCTTGTCCAAAACAACTGTGACGTTCTTGTCCACAACAACTGTGACGTTCTTGCCCACAACTGTGACGTTCTTGTCCACAACTGTGACGTTCTTGCCCACAATAACTATGACATTTTTGCCCACAACAACTGTGATGTTCTTGCCCACAACAACTGTGACGTTCTTGCCCACAACAACTGTGACGTTCTTGCCCACAACAACTGTGACGTTCTTGCCCACGACAACTGTGACATTCTTGCCCACAACAACTGTGACGTTCTTGCCCACGACAACTGTGACATTCTTGCCCACAACAACTGTGACATTCTTGCCCACAACAACTGTGACGTTCTTGCCCACGACAACTGTGACATTCTTGCCCACAACAACTGTGACATTCTTGCCCACAACAACTGTGACGTTCTTGCCCACAACAACTGTGACATTCTTGCCCACAACTGTGACGTTCTTGCCCACAACAATTGTGACGTTCTTGCCCATACCAAATGTGACGTTCTTGCCCACAACTGTGACGTTCTTGTCCACAACTGTGACAGTCTTGCTCACAATTGTGACGTTCTTGCCCACAATAACTGACGTTCTTGCCCACAACAACTGTGACGTTCTTGTCCACAACTGTGACGCTCTTGCCCACAACTGTGACGTTCTTGCCCATAACAACTGTTACGTTCTTGCTCATAACTGTGACGTTCTTGTCCACAACAACTGACGTTCTTGCCCACAATAACTGTGACGTTCTTGCCCACAACTGTGACGTTCTTGTCCACAACAACTGTGACGTTCTTGCCCACAACAACTGTGACGTTCTTGCCCACAACTGTGACGTTCTTGTCCACAACAATTGTGACGTTCTTGCCCACAACAACTGTGACGTTCTTGCCCACAACAACTAGAACATAAGAAAGAAGAAACACTGCAGCAGGCCTACTGGCCCATGCGAGGCAGGTCCAAGTCTCCTAGCAGCTTAAGCCAATGCCCCAAGCTGGGGCATTGGCTTAAGCTGGTAGGAAACAAGCTAATCAGGTCCAACTCACACCCACCCACACTCGCTCATGTATTTATCTAACCTATTTTTAAAACTACACAACGTTTTAGCCTCTATGACTGTACTCGGGAGTTTGTTCCAATCACCCACAACTCTATTACCAAACCAGTGCTTTCCTATATCCTTCCTGAATCTGAATTTTTCCATTTTAAAACCAGTGCTGCGAGTCCTGTCTAGGCTAGATATTTTCAGCACGCTATTTACATCCCCTTTATTTATTCCCGTCTTCCATTTAAACACCCCAATTATATCCCCCTAATTCTACGCCTTTCTAGAGAGTGCAGATTCAGGGTCCTTAAGCATTTATATCCATTCTGTAATACGGTGACCAAAACTGTGCAGCATAATCTAAATGAGGCCTAACCAAGGATATATAGAGTTGAAGAACAACCTGAGGACTCCTATTATTTATGCTTCTTGATATGAACCCAAGAATTCTCTAAGCTTTATTGCGAACACTTATGCACTGTTGTCTTGGTTTCAGATTACTGATGAAATTAAGACACATGTGCAACATCTGGGTATCTTTATTGTAGACGTTTCACCATCCAGTGGCTTTATCAATACAAATTCCAGGACATAACTTGAAGACAGTAGATCTATGTACAGAAGATGAGGTAATCAGTCCCTCAACCTTGGAGTAGGTGCGAAGAGCACCGTAGTCGTGGAGATTAGGTGCTCTTCGCACCTACTCCAAGGTTGAGGGACTGATTACCTCATCTTCTGTACATAGATCTACTGTCTTCAAGTTATGTCCTGGTATTTGTATTGATAAAGCCACTGGATGGTGAAACGTCTACAATAAAGATACCCAGATGTTGCACATGTGTCTTAATTTCATCTTGTCGGTATTGTATACAATTCTTGTACAACTTTCAGATTACTGCTAATCAGAACTCCTAAATTTTTTTCGCAATCCGTAATATTAAGTTCTACATTATTTAGTTTATATGTGGCATGGATATTTTCCTGTCCAACATTTAGAACTTTGCATTTGTCTCTATTAAACTGCATCTGCCACCTCTCCGACCACTGCATCAGTCTATTTAAATCTTCCTGGAGTGCTCTAATGTCCTCGTCAGAATGAATTCGACGGCCTATTTTGGTGTCATCGGCAAACTTGCTTATGTCGCTCTTTATGCCCTCATCTATGTCGTTTATATAGATTGTGAACAACAGGGAGTCCAATACTGACCCCTGTGGAACACCGCTCATGACGCTTCCCCACTCTGATTTCTCCTCATTTATGCAAACACTCTGCTGCCTATTTGTCAACCATGCCTCTATCCAGGAAAAAATTTCTCCTCCTATTCCATGTGCCTTAATTTTCCTCAATAGTCTCTGATGTGGGAGCCTTACTGAAGTCCATATACACTATCATATTCATTACCATGATCTACCTCCTCAAATACCTTAGTGAAAAAAGTCAATAAATTCGTAAGGCAGGAACGCCCCTTTGTAAAACCATGCTGAGATTCGTTGATTAATTTATGCTTTTCAAGGTGGCTACGAACTGCCTCGGCAATTATTGATTCCATAAATTTTCCCACTATGGAGGTTAGGCTTATTGGTCTATAGTTCGAAGCTAAGGACCTGTCACCTGCTTTGAAAATAGGTATCACATTTGCCATTTTCCACTTATCTGGCACCATGCCAGTTTGTAGTGATATGTTGAAAAAATTAGCCAAAGATTTGCTAAGCTCCTTTAGAACCCTTGCGTACAGTTCATCAGGGCCTGGGGATTTGTTAGGTTTTAATTTATCTATCTGCCTAAGGACCATGTCATTTGTGACCCTAATCGTGACGTTCTTGCCCACAACAACTGTGACGTTCTTGCCCACAACAGCTGTGACGTTCTTACCCACAACTGTGACGTTCTTACCCACAACAACTGTGATGTTTGCGGCACAGACGTCACTGACAGGAACAAAGCGTCAAGTTTTTTAAGTAAAGGCTTTAGCCAGTAGTTTAGGCCGGAGCACTGTTGCAGTGCTCCTTCCTTCTAATGTTCTTATGTATTGAGTATTCACTCTTGGGAGTTGTGACCAATTTGGAAGGTGAGAGGTGAGAGGGGGAAGGGAGTAAATTGTTGGTGATCCTCTCCTCCCATCCAGGAGGTGGATGAGTAAATGGTTGGGGTAGAGAGGAGATACACATAGTGGGGGAATTTCACACTCCTCAAAGAGCGCTGGGGGGAAAAGTGAAGTTGGGGTCTCCACCACCACTGCTAGAGAAGACGGGTTCATGGTGGGGCTCCCCACCACTGCTAGAGACGGAGGGGTGAATCATGGTGTGAGCTGCCCACCACTGCTAGAGAGGGAGGGGTGGATCATGGTGGGATCTCCCTCACCCCTAATAGAATAATGCACGTGCGCTGAGGTGGGAAGGGGGTTGGGGAAGGGTAGGGGGTTACATCAGGTTATCATAGCCAATTATCACTAGCGTAGATAACTGTTATCGCTTGTAAACAACATTCTTTTCTACATACTCACCTGGAGGCTCCTCCGATCAGCGTGTATGTTGTGTGGTTGTGATTATTGTTTTTGTTGAGGATACTGCTTGTGTCTTTGTGTTGTGATTATCGTTCTTGTAGTGTTGCGGTGCTGCGGTGGTTGTGGTGTTGGCGCGGTTGTGGTGTTTGTGGTGCTGCAGTGGTTATAATGCTGGGGTGGTTGACGTGTTGGGGGTTGTAGTGTTGAGGCGGTTGTAGTGCTGGGATGGTTGTGAAGTGGCTGTGGTGTTGGGGTGGTTGTAGTGTTGGGATGGTTGTGGTATTGGGTGGTTGCAGTGTTGGGGTGGTTGTAGTGTTGGGATGGTTGTGCTGCAGTGGCTGTGGTGCTGGGGTGGTTGTAGTGTTGGGATGGTTGTGGTGTTGGGTGGTTGTAGTGTTGGGATGGTTGTGGTGAGTGGTTGTGGGCTGTAATGTTGGGGTGGTTGTAGTGTTGGGGTGGTTGTAGTGTTGGGATGGCTGTGGTGTTGGGTGGTTGTAGTGTTGGGATGGTTGTGGTGAGTTGTTGTGGGTTGTAGTGTTGGGTGGTTGTAGTATTGGAGGGTTGTAGTGCTGGGGTGGTTGTAGTGTTGGGATGGTTGTGGTGTTGAGTGGGTGTGGGTTGTAGTGTTGGGGTGGTTGTAGTGTTGGGGTGGTTGTAGTGTTGGGATGGTTATGGTGTTGGGTGGTTGTAGTATTGGGGTGGTTGTAGTGCTGGGGTGATTGAAGTGTTGGGTGGTTGTGGTGTTGGAGTGGTTGTAGTGTTGGGGTAGTTGTGATGTTAGGGTTATGTTGGTATAGATGTGGTGGTTGTGATGCTGGAGTGGTTGTAGTGTTGGGGTGGCTGTGGTGTTGGGTGGTTGTAGTATTGGGGTGGTTGTAGTGCTGGGGTGGTTGAAGTGTTGGGTGGTTGTGGTGTTGGAGTGGTTGTAGTGTTTAGGTAGTTATGATGTTAGGGTTGTGTTGGTATAGATGTGGTGGTTGTGATGCTGAAGTGGTTGTAGTGTTGGGGTAGTTGTGGTATTAGGGTTGTGTTAGTATAGTTGTGGTGCTGGAGTGGTTGCAGTAATGGAGTGATTGTTACTGAAAGGCTGTGGCTGTGATTTTATGGTTGTCGCGTTGGGGTGGCTCTAATTGTCTTATGTAGTGACTGTTGTGGTTGTTGGGGTATTATGTTATTTGTAGGGCATATGCCTGTGACATACCTGTTACTGGTTTCGAAAAGATTGTTTCTACTCTTGCAGGGCGTTTCTGCTGAGTGCCTCTTCAACCAGACTTTCTTTGTATTGGTATCAGTTTGAAGGGTCTGGGACCACATATACATAAACCAGGGTCTGGGACCACATAAGCAATGTTCTCTTATTGTGCCCATAATTCCCCCGATTTTCATTCGGTCTATTTTAGACTTTTTCCCCTATATCTCACTCTAGTATGTTATTATGGTAGTTGTGTAGACTAGGGACTAAGACTTCAAGTATTTTCCATGTATATATTATTGGGTAGCTCTCTTTTCTGTGCATCAGCGAGTACATTGCAAGTATTTTAAATATTATATTGGCTCTGTGCTGGCAGTAAACGATCTCTGTTTTTTCCAGCACTAGTCTCTCTCCATCCTAGTGTGGACGGTTACAAAGCATGGCTTGCTTCTGCAGTGTTTTAAAAATTGAGGTTGGAGAGTTGAAGGAGGAGGTCTTGCTTCTCCAGGAGGAGATTAGGAGGCTGAAGGTCCACCTCAATGGGTCTGGGAGAGAGTGTGAGGTGGCTGGAGTTGTGGGGAATGAGGCTTCTAGCAGCGAGGTGCAGTCTGTCTCTCGCTGTGAGGAGGCTGTAGTTGGGGAGGCAGCAACGGCTACCAGCAGTGAGGGGCAGCCCAGCACCTGCTACAAGTGGCGAGTAGTTCACAGTAATGGAAGGCGCATCAGAGTAAGGAAAGTTAAGAGTGAAGATCTGAAGGTAGGAAATCGCTTCTCTGTTCTTCAAGATGAATGTACTTCAGTGGCCAGTGAAGGTAAGGGTACTACTGCCCCTGCTAATGGAGGTAAGCGCATTCTTGTGGTTGGTGACTCTCAGGTAAGATACATTGACCGTGCTTTTTGTAATAGGAATAAGAAGATGAGAGATAGAGTGTGCTTCCCTGGAGCTGGTGTTGGGGACATTGTCAACAGGCTGGATAATATCATGTCAGGTAATGGGAGCAAGCCCATTATCTGTCTCAGTGCTGGTGGAAATGATATTGGGAAGGGTAGGAGAGAAGAGCTGCTAGATAAGTACAGGTCAGCTATAGATTTCATTAAGTCTAAGGGAGGGATCCCAATCATATGTAGCATCTTGCCTAGAAGGGGAGTAGGAAATGAATGGTTGTCTAGGGCAATTGGTGTAAATTGCTGGCTAGACAGATACTGCAAGGAACTTGCAATTCCATTCATTGACAACTGGAACAACTTTTATGGCAAACATGATATGTATGCAAGGGATGGGGTACATCTCTCTGGGGCTGGGGTGGTAGCACTTGCAGACTCGATTGAGAAGGCCATTGGTGAAATGCCTATGATTTTAAACTGATGGAAGATAGAGGTATGGGTGTGTGTGGGAAACAAGCAGGTTGCAACACTTGGGTTGGAAACAGTAAATGTATAAAAGGCATTCAGCATGAAGTTATAAATAAAGACAATAGATCAGGTCAGCAAACAAAGGGGGACAGCAGAGGGCAGCAAGGGACTAGCTCCCTTAAGGTTTACTATACTAATAGCAGGAGTGTAAGAAATAAGATAGATGAGCTAAGATTAATTGCAAGTGCAGGAGACATAGATATTATTGCTATAACAGAGACCTGGCTCAATCTGAAAGATAGAGAGATGCCCTCTGAATGTCACATACAAGGCTATAAATTATTCCACACTGACAGGGTCAACAGGAAAGGTGGTGGAGTAGCGATGTATGTCAGAGACAATTTAAATTGTTGTGTTAGACAAGATATTAAATTAGAAGCGTCAGCCACTGAATCTGTTTGGTTACAGCTTCTCGAGGGCCGAGAAAAACTAATTTTGGGTGTGATTTACAGGGCCCCAAATCTTGATAGGGAGTGCAGTAAACTTCTATGGGACGAAATTCGTAAGGCATCTACATACGAAAATGTTGTGCTAATGGGAGATTTCAACTATAGACAGATTGACTGGAGCAATTTGACAGGAAATTTAGAGTCAGGTGACTTTCTTGATACGATCCAGGATTGTTTTTTAAAACAGTTTGTGACAGAGCCAACTAGGGGAAATAACCTCCTTGACTTGGTTCTTGCCAGTAGGGAAACACTAATTAATAATCTTGAGGTTAATGATGAGCTTGGGGAAAGTGATCACAAATCACTCAGTTTTAATATATCATGGAATTCCCCTAATAATGGCAATCAAGTCTCCGTCCCTGACTTTCGCTTGGCTGATTTCATAGGACTGAAAAATTACTTAGGTGGGCTGAACTGGAATGACCTGACTAAGGGTCAGGTAGGTGGTGATGGTTGCCGATATGATGCTTTCCAGGGCATAGTTCTAGCTGCTCAGTCAAATTATGTTCCAAATAGGGAAATCAGATCAAACAAAAATGATCCTAAATGGATGAACAATAGATTAAAATATCTGATTGGTCAAAAGAGAGGCATATATAGGCAAATCAAAAGAGGAGAGGGGCAATTGAGAAATCGATATATTCAGTTAAAGAGAGAAATAAAAAAGGGAATTAGAAAAGCAAAAAGAGATTATGAGGTTAAAGTTGCAAGAGAATCGAAGACTAACCCAAAAGGATTCTTTCAGGTATACAGAAGTAAGATCAGGGACAAGATAGGCCCACTCAAAAGTTCCTCGGGTCAGCTCACTGACAGTGATAAGGAAATGTGTAGAATTTTTAACACATACTTCCTCTCAGTTTTTACACAGGAGGATACCAGCGATATTCCAGTAATGATAAATTATGTAGAACAGGACGATAATAAACTGTGTACTATTAGGGTCACAAGTGACATGGTCCTTAGGCAAATAGATAAATTAAAACCTAACAAATCCCCAGGCCCTGATGAACTGTATGCAAGGGTTCTAAAGGAATGTAAAGAGGAGCTTAGCACACCTTTGGCTAATCTTTTCAACATATCACTACAAACTGGCATGGTGCCAGATAAGTGGAAAATGGCAAATGTGATACCTATTTTCAAAACAGGTGACAGGTCCTTAGCTTCGAACTATAGACCAATAAGCCTAACCTCCATAGTGGGAAAATTTATGGAATCAATAATTGCCGAGGCAGTTCGTAGCCACCTTGAAAAGCATAAATTAATCAACGAATCTCAGCATGGTTTTACAAAGGGGCGTTCCTGCCTTACGAATTTATTAACTTTTTTCACTAAGGTATTTGAGGAGGTAGATCATGGTAATGAATATGATATTGTGTATATGGACTTCAGTAAGGCTTTTGACAGGGTCCCACATCAGAGACTATTGAGGAAAATTAAAGCACATGGAATAGGAGGAGAAATTTTTTCCTGGATAGAGGCATGGTTGACAAATAGGCAGCAGAGAGTTTGCATAAATGGGGAGAAATCAGAGTGGGGAAGTGTCACGAGCGGTGTTCCACAGGGGTCAGTGTTGGGCCCCCTGCTGTTCACAATCTACATAAACGACATAGATGAGGGCATAAAGAGCGACATCGGCAAGTTTGCCGATGACACCAAAATAGGCCGTCGAATTCATTCTGACGAGGACATTCGAGCACTCCAGGAAGATTTGAATAGACTGATGCAGTGGTCGGAGAAGTGGCAGATGCAGTTTAATATAGACAAATGCAAAGTTCTAAATGTTGGACAGGACAATAACCATGCCACATATAAACTAAATAATGTAGATCTTAATATTACGGATTGCGAAAAAGATTTAGGAGTTCTGGTTAGCAGTAATCTGAAACCAAGACAACAGTGCATAAGTGTTCGCAATAAAGCTAATAGAATCCTTGGCTTCATATCAAGAAGCATAAATAATAGGAGTCCTCAGGTTGTTCTTCAACTCTATACATCCTTGGTTAGGCCTCATTTAGATTATGCTGCACAGTTTTGGTCACCTTATTACAGAATGGATATAAATTCTCTGGAAAATGTACAAAGGAGGATGACAAAGTTGATCCCATGTATCAGAAACCTTCCCTATGAGGATAGACTAAGGGCCCTGAATCTGCACTCTCTAGAAAGACGTAGAATTAGGGGGGATATGATTGAGGTGTATAAATGGAAGACAGGAATAAATAAAGGGGATGTAAATAGTGTGCTGAAAATATCTAGCCTAGACAGGACTCGCAGCAATGGTTTTAAGTTGGAAAAATTCAGATTCAGGAAGGATATAGGAAAGTACTGGTTTGGTAATAGAGTTGTGGATGAGTGGAACAAACTCCCAAGTACCGTTATAGAGGCCAGAACGTTGTGTAGCTTTAAAAATAGGTTGGATAAATACATGAGTGGATGTGGGTGGGTGTGAGTTAGACCTGATAGCTTGTGCTACCAGGTCGGTTGCCGTGTTCCTCCCTTAAGTCAATGTGACCTGACCTGACTAGGTTGGGTGCATTGGCTTAAGCCGGTAGGAGACTTGGACCTGCCTCGCATGGGCCAGTAGGCCTTCTGCAGTGTTCCTTCGTTCTTATGTTCTTATGTATCATTATTCCCATTATTCTTCTTGCTTTGAGAGTTCTCATTATCCACCATGTCTTTTTATCTGGCTTTTGCGGCATTTGATTTATTGTGTTCCTAAATGATAGATCATTTGACATAATACCCAACACTTCTACATGTTTATTTCGTTCTAAGAAATAATCCTGCAATTTCTATGCAATATTCCTTCTGAGTTCTTCACTCCATATCCGAGCAGTTGGCATTTGTCACCAATGAACATAAAGTTATTTTCCATAGACCAATGGAAGATTTTGTTGATATCTGCTTGCAATTTTTCCGTGTTTTCAACCAAGGCAACGTTCATGTTTATTTTGGAATCGTCCACAAATGATAATACAAACCTGTGGCTAGGATTTTCAAGGCTTCCGAAGCAGCTGCCTATTTTCGTCTGTTCCATGAATTCTTCTCTCTGACAATGGTTTATATACAGTGATAATCACCAAGTTCTTGTTTTCCACTTTAATTGCCTAGTACTTTTGTTGTATCATTTGATTATTTAAACACTTCTATACAACAAGTAGAATCTTACAGAGTTTTACTCCTCCATGTGTTATGATTACAGTGTGTGTAGAGTTGGCGTGATTGGTGTGTTGTGACTGTTGTGATATTGTGATTGTTATGTGGGTCTGATTGTGGTGTTGTGGAGAGGTTATGTGATGGGGGATAGTACTGTTACATGTTATGCAAGTGGTTACTGTGGTTATGTTCTTGGGGCGATGGTTGAGGTATGGGGTACTGTGGTGGGGGGTAGATGTTGTGGTGCTGTTGAAGGGGAGAGGACAGTTGCATCTTGGTGCTTTCGTAGGGAGGCTTGTGGGAGTGGTTCTGGTGTTTGTGATGGTTGATGTTGTGGAGCTGGTTGTTGTGGGGGTGGTTGTGATGTTAGGGGTGGCTTTTGTTGGTGGTAGTTACCTTTAACAGTAATTTAGTTTAATAAAAGATGGTTTAAGAGGCGTCTGACCAGGCCTCAAGGTGGTCTGATCAATCAGGCTGTGGGTACTAGTCACACGCACTCGAATGTGTGCGCCACAGCTAGGTTGATCAGGAACTGATCTGAAGAATTTATCGTGTTCCCTCTTGAAGACAGTCAGGAGTTTGTTGGTAATTGCTCTTGAGGACTAGGTTTATTGAGTTATCTTAGTGTGTTCATTACACCTGTGCTTTTCATTGGCAGTATTATGCACCGTCTCTCGAGTGCTCGCTTTCATAGGAAGTGATTTTTGTGTACCGATTTAGGATCAGTCCCTCTAGATTTTTTCCAGGCGTAAATTTGATGCATCTTTCTCTTGTAGTTGCTTCCAGAGGTCACCTCCTCTACGGCCCGGTCCCAGACCAGGCCTCCTGATTGCTGGCTTCATCGATCAGGCTGTTGGTGCCCAGAGCCTGCGGCCCAACGAATGCACCACTGCCCGGCTGATCAAGAGCTACAATTCCCCCTGCCTTAAACGAGGTTGTTAGAGTACAATAAATGGACAGATGAATCCTGTGGATTTGTTTGCTAAATGTCGTGATACCTGTTAACAGTGGACGGGTTGTCCCAGACACAACCTTCCACACAGTCTCATAATGTTAATAGTGTACATGTTGTACCAGGCACAACCTTCCACACAGTCTCATAATGCTAAAAATGTACGGGTCGTCCCAGGCACAACCTTCTACACAGTCTCACAATGTTAATAATGTACGGGTCGTCCCAGGCACAACATTCCATATGGGCTCAATGTTAAGTGCTCGGGGTTGTCCCAGGCACAACCTTCCACATGGTCTCATAATGTTAAGTGCTCGGGTTGTCCCAGGCACAACCTTCCACATGGTCTCATAATGTCAAGTGCTCGGGTTGTCCCAAGCACAACCTTCCACATGGGCTCATAATGTTAAAAATGTACGGGTCGTCCCAGGCACAACCTTCCACACAGTCTCACAATGTTAATAATGTGCGGGTTGTCCCAGGCACAACCTTCCACATGGGCTCATAATGTTAAGTGCTCGGGTTGTCCCAGGCACAACCTTCCACATGGGCTCATAATGTTAAGTGCTCGGGTTGTCCCAGGCACAACCTTCCACATGGGCTCATAATGTCAAGTGCTCGGGTTGTCCCAGGCACAACCTTCCACACAGTCTCACAATGTTAATAATGTGCGGGTTGTCCCAGGCACAACCTTCCACATGGGCTCATAATGTTAAGTGCTCGGGTTGTCCCAGGCACAACCTTCCACATGGGCTCATAATGTTAAGTGCTCGGGTTGTCCCAGGCACAACCTTCCACATGGGCTCATAATGTCAAGTGCTCGAGTTGTCCCAGGCACAACCTTCCACATGGGCTCATAATGTTAAGTGCTCGGGTTGTCCCAGGCACAACCTTCCACATGGTCTCATAATGTCAAGTGCTCGGGTTGTCCCAGGCACAACCTTCCACATGGGCTCATAATGTTAAGTGCTCGGGTTGTCCCAGGCACAACCTTCCACACACATTCCTAACACACTTTTATCTGATAAACTTAACATTTTCATGTGCCTTTTTACACCTACTTCCTTGCAAAATACTTTTAAGTTTCTTTTTTACCTAAATGCTACTCATCCGTAACGTTGAATTTCAAGATGACGAGAGAATTCAAGTCTTTCTAAAATGTAAGTCGCCTATTTTTTTGCCGCATTCCGGGACATACATCTGATTTGAAATTGGTTTATGGAGAGCCGTGGCGAGCGCTGACCTTGAGACACTTGAAGAAGTGTTGCCTCAGCCACGGCAAGTAATGCCAAGCCAGACTCAGGCCCGTCACACGACGCCTTAATTGTCCCGAGGTGCGAAAACGGTCTTAGTTTTGAGCAGGTAACCCAGATCCTTGGGTGCGTGACGCGCCATCTGTCCGAAACGCCCAATTCTTGGCTTCCTTGAACTTACCCTGAGAATTTTTGTGGGTAGTAATTTGCATCTATCTACTATGGTTCCACTCTATATGAAAAAGTTCTGAAGAAACTGGCATTTGTATAATTGAAATTCCGCAAATATTTAATTCTAGCCAGTCGAAATAACCTGGCAAGAGTATAAGCCAGGGAGGTGGTCAGGGGTCGGGACGCAGTAACCCCCTGCAGCGAGACACAATGGCCGACCGTCCGCCATGCCACCCCCGCCACCCGTGCGCGGCCAAACCACATTTTTCTTATTTTTAAATGGCTTGGGCCTCTTCTTCTTCTGCGTCTGGGAGATAAATACTACTTGTGATCACTATTTAAACATGCTCGTGCAGCGAGAAGCGGTCTCAGGGTGAGGAGAATGAGCCAGGAATATGTAGGTGTGAGGCCCGTGAGTAGCTAGCGCGGGTCCCAGGAATGTGCTGGGCCGGGGTCACTTTGAGCGAGGTCAGGCGGCCCCAGCTCAACCGTATCGTATGACGCACACATATGCGCCCACCTTCATTTTTAATAATTTAATTCATAGTCTACATCCACAGCCGTAGCTTCTGTTGGGAGGGAGAGAAGGAGGCGAGGGAGGGAGGGAGGAGGAAGACACGACCAGGAGGCCAGGGGGCCACACTTGGTAACAACAGTCAAGAACACAAATTAAAGTTAAAAGAAAAAAAAACTGAGGCGCGAGGAAGAATGAACGCAAACGAAGGATGTACTAAGGAATGTGGGGGTAGATGGAAGAGGAATTTAGGAGGTGCGAAGGCAAAGATGTGTGAAGTTTGAACTTTGGTGTTTGTTTACTTTAGTTTACCTCTGTAATCAGGTAAACTACACAGTATACAGAGATAGCTGCGGTACATCATGCATAGGGAAAAAAGAACTGTGCTTCAACCTAAAAATTACAAATTGAATTTAATCATTATATACACAAATGATGTTGAATCATCTAGTGATTCTCTGTGAGGAAAGTCAACTAAATATATGTGCTTTTTATGCCCCAATTTTAATTAGTACTAAAACCAACTTACGTACGTACATAACGTGCGTGGTATTGCTAACCTAGGTACTTAACGTGATATTACTAACCTAAGTACCTAACGCGATATTACCAACCTAGGCATCTAACGTGATATTACTAACCTAGGCACCTAACGTGATGTTGCTAACATTTACTTATAATAAAACTGATAACTTTACCTAAGCTAAGAATGTACAGATTTACCTAAATTTTCCTTGTGAAGGTAAGAGAAAATTGTTCAGATGACCCATGCTATGTCAGGATGACATAGCATGGAGATAAAAAAATAATCCCCATTTTAGGGATCAAGGTATTCTTCACTGGGAGCGAACAGGTGACATTCTGCCTTAATGACCCTCTGAGTAGCCAACAGACTTTAAGCTCAATTAACCAACCATAAGTCTGGCAGATTCAAGATTATTATATACATCAGAGGCGTATGTCTCAGTGTATTTTCAAATTAGTTTTCTTTAATACGGTTTAAAAAAACTACAGTATTGTTGACTGGTGTTGACCAGGTTACATGCAGCCTTAATAACCCTCGTGTGGTTAATCTTTATATTCCGTTAATCAAGTAACATGTCAGATGATATACACAAGAGGTGTATGTCTGTCAGAATATATACACTGGGTTTACGTCATATTTTAGGGATTAAAGTATTCTTGACTGGTGGTGAACAGGTTACAAGGAGTTTTAATGAGCCTTTGTGTAGTCAGTAGACTTTAAAACAATTTACCAAGGTAGGCTCTCACTTCGTATATATTCTGATAAGTATATCGCTCTTGATGTGTATGCACTGAGAGCAGCAGTGATTGTACACTATATTAGGACTGAAAGAATCCTTTTAATGCTGGAGTACAGGTGACTTGAAGCCTTAATGACCCTGTGTGTAGTCAATAGGCTTTAAACCTAATAAACCAACCAAACAGCAATGAGACCGACACAAGATAATCAATTAGGAAGGCAGCAACTCTAAGAGATGGAACAAGGGATCATTATATCAATGGTACACAATAGCCACAAGTAAATGAGCAAGACACTTACAACAGTTGTCTATCTTTATTGACGAGAGGTTTCGTCTGCTCAGTAAGCTTCTTCAGTCGGAAGGCATCGAAGCTCTCGAGGTGACCACACACCAAGGCTGAGAGACTGAACACTTCAAACGTGCTTCTTCTCTAGACTGAGGGACTGATCACCTCATACCTACATCCTCAAGACGTCTGCTGCCTCTTCTGTATTGTGACTGAAGAAGTCTACTGAGTAGGGGAAACGTCTTGCTAACAGAGATACTAAGCTGCTGCTCGTATGTCTTACTCAAGGTGACGGAGCTGAGGATAAACTTCATACAGAAACTGTGTCTGGAGACACATGTTACCCGTATGACATCACAGAAGATTAGTCCAGGAAATGCGGGCACTGAGCTACGAGGGGACTAAACGAGACTAACTGTAATGGCCTACAAAGACACATGAACAAGGGGATCGTAGTACATTTATAGCAACGTTTCGCTAACATGTATTTTTAATAGCTCCCCTGTGGGCGAAACGCTGCAATGTATCTGCTTTACCTTTCGGAATCTGTCTGTCCTACAAACCAGGACTGGGGGAAACATGATCACGACCTACGAGACACAAGAAGTGAACAGGGACAGGGACAGACTTTTAAATGCAAGGAACTAGAGCAAGGGTATATAAAAACTCAAAACAGACAAGCTATAGGGTCAATTAGGAAATGCTTTTTCATTCTTAAAGTGGCAAGAGAGTGTAATGAGACAGATAAGGGTGTGGTAGTAATAAATTCCGCACACAGTTTCAAAAGTAGGTATGACAGGATCCAAGAGGCCAGGAGCCTCCCCATCCCCACACACATTTATATTCCTTGCCGAACTATCAAAGAATTCTAGGAATGAGAGCTTACGACACCAGCAAGATGTGTGCTGCGAGCATGTGACACAGCAGTGTGTGGAGTGGCTTCATGCACACACACACATACACAGGCCTTAATACACACACACACCAGCCAGGAGCTGTAAATCGACCCTGTAACCACATGTAAGGACCCACTGCTCTAGGGCACTATTCCACCCACTGATATATACAGAATTGACTGGTTTCATAACACGGATAATGGCAGGAACTTAAGACTTAACATTTACCATTATAAACTTAAATCAAATGAAGTTATTGTACCAGGATGGTGGAAGTTAAAAAGTTAAGAAATAGGAAAGATCAAGAGAAATAAAAAGGAGGGAGGGAGGGAGGGAAGCGAAGATGTGTGTCTGTGACAGAACCGGATATTCACTGGAACTAGATGCAAGACAGAAGACTGGGTAAGAAAGTTAAATGATCTTCAGAAGGTGATGGAGGAAATGATGAAAAAAAGTATTCAAAGAAAGCAAGGAACATGAGAAAATCGCACTAGCAACTGAAGAGTATGTGCAATACCTGGAAAAAGATCTAGGGGTACTGAAGAAGGAACAAGAGGAAATGACGGAAGAGGGAAAAGAGGCAGAGACAACAATGGAAACAACAGGAGAGGAGAGGAAGGCAATAAGTTTCTTTGGAAATGCTCCCAGGAGCTAGGGAGGTGAGATTATAAGAACAACACCTAAGGAACCGTTAAAACAAACGCAAGACAATCTGGAGGAATATAAGTATAAAGAGGAAAAAGTTAGATCTCTGGTGATCCATGGTCTTCATGAGGCTATTAGGACACTTGACGAGAGATGGCTGGCACAGTAATACGAGATTAAAGCTACCACTAAAATGGCAGGTTGAGAGGACGATTTACAACAGGTTACAAGATACGGGATAAAGTACATCCAAACTGACCACTGCAACAGAAATGGCAGGAAACAAGTTTATGAGGCAGAAACTACTTAAAAAGGATGGCAAAGTATCAACATGTGTACCTCGATCGAAACAGACTAGAAGAGAGAACAGCTGAGGGAGTGAATGTAACACCAACACAGGAACAAAGAACATGGGAGGCAATAATAGCTGTAGAATATTGGCCTCCAGTGTCACACCATGCAAAGACTCAAATCCCTGTCAAGTCCCAATCTCTCTTCCAACTTACAATAACTATAAACCAACCATGCCCTAGTGCCCAACATCTCTCACCTGTACTCACAGTCCTATCCTTTCCAGTGCAAGAACCTTCCCTACACCCACCACTCACCCTAACCCTCAACCTCCCCCCTCCCTATTTTTATCCCCTTTCTGCCTTGTGATCCATGAGTAATGGCCAGGACACCGCCATATCAAAAACAAAAGACAATAAAATGGAGAAAATTGAGTGTGGTAAACATATGCAGATGGAATAACAAACAAGAATGAAGAGCAAATCGTAAAGGTATCTCCAAACATCATAGCACTCACAGAGACAAAATTCACAGAGGAAGGATAGAGGAAACAGGAACAAGTGGACTGTTGATACGAGAGCAACAAAGGGGAGTCAAATGACTAAATAGTAGACATGCAGGCACAATCAAGACAGAGGAACCCAAGGTAGTGAAAGAGGTGATATACAATCCACCACTTAACAGGAAGAAGCCAAAACAGTTACTAATCATGAGAGACTTTAACTACAATGAAACAGACTGGGAGAACAGGGATTCATATGGGACTGGAAACATAGTAGGCTAAAATGATGGAAGTGGTGATGGGAAACTAAGTGTCAGAGAGCAGGGAATGAACCAGTAAGGCTGGACTTAGTATTCACCCTAAGCGAATTTGACGTAGGTGATGTAGAATATGAAAGGCCCTTGGTTGCTAACGATCACACAATACTGAATTTTGATTACTTCGTGAAAGTAGACATGTCGAGAAACATAGCACGGAAGAGAGTCACTGAGAGAAGTGTCAGAATGAAAAGAATAACAATTACCACAAGGTTCAGTTCTTGGGCCCACGCCGATCGTGATATGAATAAATGTAGCATCAGGTGAAGTAGATTCTTACATGTCAATGTTTGCGGATGACGCAGCGTTAATGGTGATAAAAAGGGGCAGAAGAGGATTGCAACGTACCACATGACATGAAAACTTGAACAGGCTACAAGAAAGGTCCAAGACGTGACTAGTTTAATTCAACCCAAACAAATGTCATTTTATGAGGATGTGTATATACCACCTGAGAGAAAAGCAACTTATAGAAACAACGAGAAAGAGGGATGTAAAGCTCCAATAAATAAAATATATGAGAGATTATGTTTAATTAACATAGCGCCAATTTGTCCTTCCTGGACCTGCCGTTGGGACAAATCCTTGAAAGCATGAAATATGTTGACAAGCTTACTGTTATATACAAGGTTAGTGATCTCAAGATTTCCCAGTTGGCTGTACTTCACGGACGCAGGTTATCCAACACAAAGACGGCCACTGGCAGTTTGCTTGTGGTTGTACTTTCAAGAGGATATTACTTCACCGGCATCCTTCATTCCTCGACTGACTGGCATAAGAAAACATGTTCTCGTGTTAAGCAGATATTTGAAAAATCAAGTCAACTGTTCAGATGAATGGCTTCAAATGGCGTCTACCTGGAGGGTGTTCCAGGGGTTAACTTCCCCGCGGCCCAGTCTTGACCTACAATAGTAAGAAAAAAAATGTTGCTGCAGAACAAACATTTACTAGGACAACGTTTCACCCTATGTAGAGCTCTACAAGGTCATAACTTGATAAAGCTCTACACAAAGACTTGAAAGACTGCGTCAATAAAAGCTTGTTCTGCAACGTTAGTCTTATGCACACATGAAGGTGGCTCACAGATGTTTCTAACTTTATCTTAGAGCCAACATGAATGTTAATTAACATTAAAAAAATATACGCCTATAAAATCACAAAACAAATGCTCGAGTGGGTTTTTAAGATGATGAAAAGTAAGACAGCAGCTCTTAGCTTGTATCATACAAGAAAATTAATTGAAACACAGAGGGTGAGGGTTCTCTACCTTAATATTGTGCACATGTTTAGATGTTAATGTGTGTGTGTGTGTGTGTGTGTGTGTGTGTGTGTGTGTGTGTGTGTGTGTGTGTGTGTGAGAGAGAGAGAGAGAGAGAGAGAGAGAGAGAGAGAGAGAGAGAGAGAGAGAGAGAGAGAGAGAGAGAGAGAGAGAGAGAGAGAGGGAGAGAGAGGGAGTGACGGACCGGGGTTGGAAAGGGGTTGAGTGCCCCAGCAGTGTGGCAGACAGGAGGGTGTGGCAGGGCAGCAGGAGAGTCTGTAAGCCAGTTACCATGTTGGGCACTACCACCAGGAATGCGATTCACAGTGGCTTTCATGGGCTAGGAGCCAAGACTCAACCCCCAACAAACACAAATCGGTGAATACACAGGCTCTCGATGAGGGAGAGGTAAACTATTCATTTTACATATATAAAATTTTTTGCAAGACGATATATTACTTACAGTTTGAAAACAAATGATATAATAAGGCCCCTAAGGTCAAGAATAAAATGTTACCGTTTACGAACAATTCAGCAGCGGGGCCAGGAGCCAAAAATCTACTCTCGCGGCCACAAACAGGTGTGTAAGTGCACAAACATATAAGTTCGGAGAATCTTGGAGTATCCGGTGCCAGCAAGGAACCCGAACATGATCAAGTATATGAAGATACTAGAAAAGATCTAAGGTCAGCAGCAGAGACAGTATTAACAGCCAAGAATATCCCTGGCAGAGAATAAGTATCCCTGGTGATTCCAGGATGACTGAAATGAAGTACCACACAGCTCTCTACTTCGGATGATTGTGTATCATTGCTAATGATTGTGCATGAGTGTTATTAATGATTGTGTCGTATACAGTCAGAATGTAGTTTGTCGTAGTCCACTTTGTTCCATGTGTAATGTGGATGCATATGTGCTAGTGTTGTTCGTCAGTGCACGCGTGTTCATCTCTGCAAGCGTGTGCACAACGTGTGTGTGTGTACCTGGAGTTTACCTGGAGAGGGTTTCGGGGGTCAACGCCCCGAGACCAGGCCTCATGGTGGATCAGGGTCTGATCAACCAGGCTGTTACTGCTGGCCGCACGCAAGCTGACGTACGAACCACAGCCCGGTTGGTCAGGTACTGACTTTAGGTGCCTGTCTAGTGCCTTCTTGAAGACAGTGTACTCACGAAGAAAGGTTAAGGGAAATCGTCAGGCCGATTTCCCTTAACCTTTCTTCATAGGACATTCCCCTTATCTCTGGAAAGCCTTGTTGCATACCTTTGCACTTTCTCTAATGTCTTGACGTGCTTTGACCAGGTGTTGGTTCCAAAATGGTGCTGCATACTCCAGTATGGGATTCACATATACGGTGAATAGTCTTGAACGATTCCATACTGAGGTATCGGAAGGCTATTCTCAGGTTTGCCAGGCGCCCATATGCTGCAGCAGTTATCTGGTTGATGTGCGTCTCAGATGTGCTCAGTATTATACTCACCCCAAGATCCTTTTCCAAAAAGTGAGGTTTGGACCTAGCCTATACTCTCTCTGCGGTCTTCTTTGCCCTTCCCCGTGTGTGTGCGTGTGTGTGTGTGTGTGTGTGTGTGTGTCTGTGTGTGTGTGTGTGTGTGTGTGTGTGTGTGTGTGTGTGTGTGTGTGTGTGTGTGTGTGTGTGTGTGTGTGTGTGTGCACTCATCTAGTTGTGGTTGCTGGGGTAGATTCACAGCTCCTGGCCCTGCTCTTCACTGGTCGCTACTAGGTCACCCTGCTCCATGAGCATTATCATACCTCTTCTTAAAGCTATGAATGGATCCTGCCTTCACTACATCATTTCCCAGACTATTCCACTTCCTAACAACTCTGTGACTGAAGAAAAACTTCCTAATATCCCTGTGATTCATCTGAGTCTTCAACTTCCAGTTGTGACCCCTTGTTGCTGTGTCCCATCTCTGGGACACAGCAACAGTAACACACACACGTGTGTGTGTGTGTGTGTACGCTCATGTGCGCGTGAGCAGTGTGTGAGCCTGTGTTTGTGTGTGGATCAGTGAAAGTCAAGGAGTAGCAGACGGAGGGGCTCAGGAATGCGAGGATGGACCCCCCCATCACATCCCCCTCAACCCCATCCCAGCACCCTCTACCCTGGAGCCAACCCCAACACCCCTACCCATGAGCCAACCCCAACATCCATTACCCCTCCCCTCAGAAACACCCGAACACCACTACCCCTGAGCCAACCTCGAACCCCCCACCCTTCCCTTAAGACACCCACCCCACACAAGAGGCATAAGCCACACTGGGAAAAGGTCACTACCAAGCAACGCTGCAAGGTACACAAATAGGTAAGCGCAAACACATATACACATAAACATATACAAACACACAACAATATATATATATATATATATATATATATATATATATATATATATATATATATATATATATATATATATATATATATATATATATATATACCACCTCTAGAACTGTTATAGGGACCCTCATCCTCAGAGAAAAGAATAAACTTGCTTCAGGGAAAACTCAAGGTTCTCCCTGATATATATATATATATATATATATATATATATATATATATATATATATATATATATATATATATATATATATATATATATATATATATGTGTGTGTGTGTGTGTGTGTGTGCAAAACAACCACTCTGAAAGAATAGAGAAATTCAAAGCGCTTTCGTGACTACTCACATTATCAAGGAACATAGTTCCTTGATAATGTGAGTAGTCACGAAAGCGCTTGGAATTTCTCTATTCTTTCAGAGTGGTTGTTTTGCATATTCTGAAATCACCTGTTTACTGTGATCTTATTGCATATATATATATATATATATATATATATATATATATATATATATATATATATATATATATATATATATATATATATATATATATATAAGATTTAAGAGATACATTGTTGATATAAAGGTGGCATATACGGTACATGTTGTTACGTGTGTATCACCGATTATATATATATATATATATATATATATATATATATATATATATATATATATATATATATATATATATATATATATATATATATATAAACACATCGGCCGTTTCCCACCAAGGCAGGTTGGCCCGAAAAAGAAAAACTTTCATCATTCACTCCATCACTGTCTTGCCAGAGGCGCGCTTTCACTACAGTTATAAGACTGCAACATTAACACCCCTCCTTCAGAATGCAGGCACTGTATTTCCCACCTCCAGGACTCAAGTCCGGCCTGCCGGTTTCCCTGAATCCCTTCATAAATGTTACCTTGCTCACACTCCAACAGCACGTCAAGTCCTAAAAATCACTTGTCACAATTTGCTCCTATCTAACACGCTCACCCATGCTTGCTGAAAGCCCAAGCCCCTCGCACACAAAACATCCTTTACCTCCTCCCTCCAACCTTTCCAAGGCCGACCCCTACCCTGCCTTCCCTCCACTACAGATTTATACACTCTCAAAGTCATTCTATTTTGTTCCATCCTCTCTACATGTCCGAACCACCTCAACAACCCCTCCTCAGCCGTCTGGATAATAGTTTTGGTAATCTCACACCTCTTAAATTCCAAACTATGAATTCTCTGCATTATATTCACACCACACATTACCCTCAGACATGACATCACTGCCTCCAGCCTTCCCCTTGTTGCAATATTCACCATTCGTGCTTCACACCCATATAAGAGCGTTGGCATAACTATACTGTCATTCATTCCCCTCTTTGCTTCTATGGACAAAGTTCTTTGTCTCCACAAACTCTTAAGTGCACCACTCACCTTTTCCCCCTCATCAATTCTATGATTCGCCTCATCTTTCATAGACCCATCTGCTGACACGTCCACTCCTAAATATCTGAATACATTCACCTCGTCCATGCTCTCTCCATCCAATCTGATATCCAATCTTTCGTTACCTATTTTTTTGTTATCCTCATAACCTTACTCTTTCCTATATTCATTTTTAATTTTCTTCGTTTACATACCCTACCAAACTCATCCACTAACCACTGCACCTTCTCTTCAGAATCTTCCAAAATCTGTCATCAGCAAAAAGCAACTGTGACAACTCCCACTTTGTGTTAGATTCTTTATCTTTTAACTCCACACCTCTTGTCAACACCCGAGCACTCACTTCTCTTACAACCCCATCTATAAATATATTGAGCAACCATGGTGACTTCACACATCCTTGTCTAAGGCCTACTTTTACTGGGAAATAATCTCCCTCTCTCCTACATACTCTAACCTGAGCCTCACTATCCTCGTAAAAATTCTTCACTGCTTTCAGTACCCTACCTCCTATTCCATACATTTGTAACATCTGCCCCACTGCCTCCCAATCCACCCTGTCATAAGCCTTTTCTAAATCCATAAATGTCTCTCTCTCTCTCTCTCTCTCTCTCTCTCTCTCTCTCTCTCTCTATATATATATATATATATATATATATATATATATATATATATATATATATATATATATATATATATATATATATATAGAGAGAGAGAGAGAGAGAGAGAGAGAGAGAGAGAGTAAAATCTGATAAGGGTAAGGAAAGGCTACAAATGGATCCGAGCAAATTGCAAGACTGGTGAGATAAGTGGTTGCTTACTTGAATTCAACCTTAGTAAATGCAAGGTTATGTAGACTGGGGAAGGGGCAAAAAGACCAGACACGGAGTATATAAATACGGAGGACAGAGGCTGCAGACCTCGCTCAAAGAGAAAAAACCTAGGTGTGAGCATAATGCTTCGTTCATTGCTGATGTGAGACAAGAGGCTCACATCAGCTGAATAACCTCTGCAGCCAATTCTCGTCTGGCAAATCTAAGTCAACAAAGAGTTGTTCTGAGTCCTTTATACAATATACGTTCGACCCATCCTGAAGTACGCAGCACCGTTATAAAACCCTCACGTGATAATCTTTTCAAGAAACTGGAGAAAGTGCAGACAGTGCAATAAGGCTGGTTCCAGAGATAGGGGGGTATGACTTACGAGGGGAGGATAACGGAATTTGGAGGATAGAGGAATCAGGAGAAACATGATAACAAACAAATGCTCAAAGGAACTGATAGGGTAGAGAGGGACAGGCTGCTTGAGAGGCGAGAAACAAGTACTAGGGAGCACAGCCAGAAGCTAGAGACACAGATGAACCACAAGAATATAAGGAAATATTTCTTCATTCGGAAGTGGAACGACCTCAAAGTGGGGAAGGCAGGCTCCATGCATAGTTTAAAGAGTAAGTACAATAAAACCTACAAGACTATGAGGGCGTGAATCTGTCAGGTAACAGGTTAAGAGGCGCAGCCAGCAGCTTAGACACAGTAAGTAAGTTCATTCAGGTATACACAAATACAGTTACATAGATTATCATACATAGCAGCATAAGTGTAGAGAACCTAGGATAACCCCAAAAAGTCAGACAGAGGGACTTATTTCCATTGAGGTCCTTTATAGCTGAGAATACAACAGATCAAGTGTCCATCGACAAGTTTCTCTGATAACTAGTAACTAACCCACACATAGAACTAGGAGCCGAGTTTCAACAAGTGGCTGCTGGAGATCATGCTAATAAATGTAAGTTCGTGTGGACTGGAGATGAGAGTAGACCAGACACACGGTACTGTATGGGTTACATGTAGTAGCTTCTGGGGATCACCGCTC
>NC_091319.1:10597638-10782638 GCF_038502225.1 Cherax quadricarinatus | reverse complement strand
CGAAGGTGTAGGGAGGCAAAAGCTAAGTGCATTAGAGAATGGAAGAGGTACAGAAGGCAAAGGACCCAGGAAAATAAGGAGATCAGTCGAAGAGCCAGAAACGAGTATGCACAGATAAGGAGGGAGGCCCAGCGACAGTATGAAAACGACATAGCATCGAAAGTTAAGTCTGACCCGAAACTGCTGTATAGCCACATTAGGAGAAAGACAACAGTCAAAGACCGGGTGATCAGGCTAAGGAAAGAAGGTGGGGAACTCACAAGAAACGATCAAGAGGTATGCGAGGAGCTCAACAAGGGATTTAAGGAAGTATTCACAGTGGAGACAGGAAGGACTCTGGGAAGACAGGACAGAGGGGAACACCAACAGGGAATGCACCAACAAGTGCTGAATGACATACACACAACTGAGGAGGAGGTGAAGAAGCTAAGTGACCTTGATACCTCAAAGGCAATGGGACCGGACATCTCCCCGTGGGCCCTTAGACAGGGAGCAGAAATGATGTGTGTCCCATTAACCACAATCTTTAACACATCCCCTGAAACTGGGCAACTACCTGAGGTATGGAAGACGGCAAATGTAGTTCCCATTTTTAAAAAAGGAGACAGAAATGAGGTGCTAAACTACAGACCAGTGTCACTGACGTGTATAGAATGCAAAATCATGGAGAAGATTATCAGGAGGAGAGTGGTGGAGCACCTGGAACGAAACAAAAGTATAAACGACAACCAGCACAGTTTCATGGAAGGCAAATCCTGTGTCACAAACCTTCTGGAGTTTTATGATCAAGTAACAGAAGTAAGAGACGAGAGAGAGGGGTGGGTTGATTGCATCTTCTTGGACTGCAAGAAGGCCATCGACACAGTTCCTCACAAGAGATTAGTGCAGAAACTAGAGGATCAGGCGCATATAACGGGAAAGGCACTTCAGTGGATCAGAGAATACCTGACAGGGAGGCAACGAATCATGGTACGTGATGAGGTATCACAGTGGGCACCTGTGACGAGCGGGGTCCCACAGGGGTCGGTCCTAGGACCAGTGCTATTTTTGGTATATATGAATGACATGATGGAAGGGATAGACTCAGCGGTGTCCCTGTTTGCAGATGATGTGAAATTAATAAGGAGAATTAAATCAGATGAGGATCAGGCAGGCCTTCAAAGAGACCTGGACAGGCTGAACACGTGGTCCAGCAATTGGCTTCTCGAATTCAACCCTGCCAAATGCAAAGTCATGAAGATCGGAGAAGGGCAAAGAAGACCGCAAACAGAATAGAGGCTAGGTGGCCAACGACTGCAAACCTCGCTCAAGGAGAAAGATCTTGGCGTGAGTATAACACCGAGCACGTCTCCGGAAGCACACATCAACCAGATAACTGCTGCAGCATGTGGGCGCCTGGCAAACCTGAGATTAGCATTCCGATACTTAAGTAAGGAATCTTTCAAGACACAGTACACCGTGTACGTCAGGCCCATACTGGAGTATGCAGCACCAGTTTGGAACCCGCACCGGGTCAAGTACGTTAAGAAATTAGAAAAAATGCAAAGGTTTGCGACAAGGTTAGTTCCAGAGCTAAGAGAAATGTCCTACGAAGAAAGGTTAAGGGAAATCTGCCTGACGACACTGGAGGACAAGAGGGATAGGGAAGACATAACAAAATACTGCGTGGAATAGACAAGGTGGACAGAAACAAAATGACTCAGACAAAATGACTCAGATGAGTCACAGGGATGTTAGGAAGCATTTCTTCAGTCATAGAGCGGTCAGGAAGTGGAACAGTCTGGCGAGCGATGTAGTGGAGGCAGGAACCATACATAGCTTTAAGACGAGGTATGATAAAGCTCATGGAGCAGAGAGAGGACCTAGTAGCGTTCAGTGAAGAGGCTGGGCCAGGAGCTGAGTCTCGACCCCTGCAACTACAATTAGGTGAGTACACACACACAAATACACACACACACACACACACGCACACACGCACACACACACACACACACGCACACACGCACACACACACACACACATATACAACAGGCCTAGTGTCTAATCGACATGTGCCTAGGACAAAATGGTAACTAACACACACACAGGAAGTGGAATAGTCTGGCAAGTGACGTAGTGGAGGCAGGAACCACACATAGTTTTAAGACGAGGTATGATAAAGCTTGTGGAGCAGGGAGAGGACCCAGTAGCGATCAGTGAAGAGGCAAGGCCAGGAGCTATGAATCGACCCCTGTAGCCACAAACAGGTGAGTACACAAAACACACACACACACACACAAAGATGCAAGGAGGCAAAAACCAAGTGTGCTAGGGAATGGAAGAAATATAGAAGGCAAAGGACCCAGGAGAATAAGGAGAGCAGTCGTAGAGCCAGAAACGAATATGCACAGATAAGAAGGGAGGCCCAACGTCAATATGAAAACGACATAGCAGCAAAACCCAAATCTGACCCGAAGCTGTTATACAGCCACATCAGGAAGAAAACAACCGTCAAAGACCAGGTAATCAGGTTAAGGAAGGAAGGAGGAGAGACAACAAGAAATGACAGTGAAGTATGTGAGGAACTCAACAAGAGATTCAAAGAAGTGTTCACAGAGGAGACAGAAGGGGCTCCAGAAAGACGGAGAGGTGGGGTACACCACCATGTGCTGGACACAGTACACACAACCGAGGAAGAAGTGAAGAGGCTTCTGAGTGAGCTAGATACCTCAAAGGCAATGGGGCCAGATAACATCTCTCCATGGGTCCTGAGAGAGGGAGCAGAGGCACTATGTGTACCCCTAACAACAATATTCAATACATCTATCGAAACAGGGAGATTGCCTGAGGCATGGAAGACAGCAAATGTAGTCCCAATCTTTAAAAAAGGAGACAGACATGAAGCACTAAACTACAGACCAGTGTCACTGACATGTATAGCATGCAAAATCATGGAAAAGATTGTCAGGAGAAGAATGGTGGAACATCTAGAAAGGAATGATCTCATAACCAGCAGACAACATGGTTTCAGAGAAGGGAAATCCTGTGTCACAAACCTACTGGAGTTCTATGACATGGTGACAGCAGTAAGAGAAGAGAGAGAGGGGTGGGTGGATTGCATTTTCTTAGACTGCAAGAAGGCGTTTGACACAGTACCACACAAGAGATTAGTGCAAAAACTGGAGGACCAAGCAGGAATAACAGGGAAGGCACTGCAATGGATCAGGGAATACTTGTCAGGAAGACAGCAGCGAGTAATGGTACGAGGCGAGGTGTCAGAGTGGGCACCTGTGACCAGTGGGGTCCCACAGGGGTCAGTCCTAGGACCAGTGCTGTTTCTGGTATTTGTGAACGACATGACGGAAGGAATAAACTCCGAGGTGTCACTGTTTGCAGATGACGTGAAGTTGATGAGAAGAGTTCATTCGATCGAAGACCAGGCAGAAATACAAAGGGATCTGGACAGGCTGCAGACCTGGTCCAGCAACTGGCTCCTGGAGTTCAATCCCACCAAGTGCAAAGTCATGAGGATTGGGGAAGGGCAAAGAAGACCGCAGATGGAGTACAGTCTAGGGGGTCAGAGACTACAAACATCACTCAAGGAAAAAGATCTTGGGGTGAGTATAACACCAGGCACATCTCCTGAAGCGCACATCAACCAAATAACTGCTGCAGCATATGGGCGCCTGGCAAACCTCAGAACAGCATTCCGACATCTTAATAAGGAATCGTTCAGGACCCTATACACCGTGTACGTTAGGCCCATATTGGAGTATGCGGCACCAGTTTGGAACCCACACCTAGCCAAGCATGTAAAAAAACTAGAGAAAGTGCAAAGGTTTGCAACAAGACTAGTCCCAGAGCTAAGAGGTATGTCCTATGAGGAGAGGTTAAGGGAAATCAACCTGACGACACTGGAGGACAGGAGAGATAGGGGGGACATGATAACGACTTACAAAATACTGAGAGGAATTGACAAGGTGGATAAAGACAGGATGTTCCAGAGACTGGACACAGTAACAAGGGGACACAGTTGGAAGTTGAAGACACAGATGAATCAAAGGGATGTTAGGAAGTATTTCTTCAGCCACAGAGTAGTCAGGAAGTGGAATATTTTGGGAAGCGATGTAGTGGAGTCAGGATCCATACATAGCTTTAAGCAGAGGTACGATAAAGCTCATGGTTCAGGGAGAGTGACCTAGTAGCGACCAGTGAAGAGGCGGGGCCAGGAGCTTGGACTCGACCCCTGCAACCTCAACTAGGTGAGTACAACTAGGTGAGTACACACACACACACACACACACAAAATGGCAAGTTGAAAGGCAGGGCTAGAAGCTAAGGCTAGATCTCTTCAACCACATGTAAAGACATATAAACGAGTATACACACACGCACACACAATATCTATGGAAGGAGAAAATCTTATAAAAACAGTTAAGTAAAATCTTTGGAGCAACTATTGCTGTAAAAATGTCCCCTGAAGCATACACCTAACAATGACATCAATGACTTACAGGAACCTACAAAAAATACTTGTTCAAAACGTTCTTTACCTAATATATACGACCCGTTCTTGAGTATGTAGCACTGGTGTGGAGCCCTCACCCTCACTTAGTGGAACTTCGAGGAGCACGGAGTGCATGGAGATTAGCGCCTGAGTTGAGAGGAATGACTGATGAGAAAGAATGTGAACTAGGCCTCATGTCAGTGGAGGAGTGAAGATCAAGAGAGGATATGATTACTATATACAAAATACTGCAGCGCACAGACATGGTAGACAAATATCATGCTCTTTATCAGAGATGCACAAGAACAAGGTGATATAGTTGAAAATTACACGGCAAATGAGTCGGTGACATCACGAAACATTTCTTCAGCATAAGTTAGGTAAAGAAGTGGAATAAGTTTAACAATGAAACAGTAGAAGTGAACACCACACAGGAGTTCAAAAAATAATAGATATGAAGGACTATTTCACATCAGTCGATTGAAATTTAAGAGACAGAGCCAAGTGCTAAAGTATACCCCCTATACTCCCAAGAAACTAAAACTGGCAATTCCTCAGTTCCTCGCAGCACTCCCTGACTTGTTAGGTAAGACACATATGCAACAGTTAGACAACTTTATTCCGAAACGTTTCGCCTACACAGTAGGCTTCTTCAGTCGAATACAGAAAGTAGGCAGGAACAGTAGAGATGTGAAGACAATGACATTTTGATGTTCATCTTGTCAGACACTGCAACACGTGGCATCTTGGTACAGAAAACACCTTGGACAAGCTTTTCAAGTGAGAAGTGTTGGATCTGAGAGGGACATGACCTCTCAATGGCCTCTCACTACTACTACTACTACTACTACTACTACTACTACTACTACCCTGCACCTCTCCTTCCGACAGTATTTAAGTCTCCGCACTGTCGCTTGATCTTCAGATAGTTCCTGACTATGGAACTGAACTTCTCCAGGCCGAGGGACTGACAACCTCAAATTCTACGACTTTAAGGGTGATGGACTGAT
The DNA here is from genome assembly GCF_038502225.1 of Cherax quadricarinatus. Taxonomy (NCBI): domain Eukaryota; kingdom Metazoa; phylum Arthropoda; class Malacostraca; order Decapoda; family Parastacidae; genus Cherax; species Cherax quadricarinatus. The sequence goes on along the minus strand of NC_091319.1, from coordinate 10,777,142 downwards.
TACATTGTCTTCACATCTCTACTGTTCCTGCCTACTTTCTGTATTCGACTGAAGAAGCCTACTGTGTAGGCGAAACGTTTCGGAATAAAGTTGTCTAACTGTTGCATGTGTCTTACCTAACAACCTGTCGGTATTGTATACCATTTTGATGTTCACTCCCTGACTTCCACCCTACCTCCCCCCCCCCCTTCACAAGAAGCATAACATAAGAAACAGCTCTTCTCCCCCTTCCACAACATCCACACAACTCGTAATGTCTACCCATCACTCCCCACCCCCTCAACGCATTCTACCCAACTAACATAACCCCTACCACAAGCATCCGATCACTAGAAACACTATAGCCCTACACACAAACCACCGCGGAACTGCACCCTATCTCTACCTATTATCCAAACTCCTACTCCCTACCATCCTACATCAACAGGAGCCCCCTTTCCCTGAATACCTTCCAGAACAATAACCACAACCCCTTCCCCAAACACCCATACCCAAACTCCAACTACTAGCACTGAATCTCAACTAGCACGCAGGAACTCTTCACATCCCACAATTGAAGATGCCTCATTTGTTCTCTCAAAACACCTCAAGATGAACATAGAGAAGGAAAGATCAAACTATGGTGCACAAATACAGATAAAATATCAAACAAAAGTGGTTAATTAAAAGAACTAATAGCAGATATGTCAGTAAAACATATTATCCATCTTGCACATGAAAATAACAGGAACAATATTTCCAGCAGGGTAACAAATAACATGGTAGACACGAGCAAACAGACGAGATGGAGGAGTGGCACTGTTGGTCAAGAATATGCGGAGCGTCGAGCTGAGAACACAACTGCAAGAATAGCAACTACATACCGGGTACAATCACAACTACAGGACCCAAGGTAGTAGTAGCAGAATTTCACACACACACACACACACACACACACACACCATAAAACAGTAGGAAACCAAGACAGGAGAATAAAGATCACAACAGACATGATAAACACTATTAAGGAAGTAGCTAGGAGAGTTGGCAGAGCCAAGGTGAAACTATTTATTATGGGAGAATTTAACCACAAGGAAATAGACTGGAGAGAACTGGAATATGCATGGAGGACACAACATCTGGAAGGCTAAACTGATGAGGATGGTGATGGAGAGCTTCCTGTGCCAGCATGTCAAGGACGCGACGAAAGAGAGAGAAGACGAACCAACAAGACTAGACCTGGCTTTTAAGCAAATCATACACAGAGAAAATAGAGTACGGGGAGTCTCTGGCTGCCAGCAACCACCCAATTTTGATCTTTGACTACCTGGTAGAAGTGAATCCGGAAAGTACAGGAGGCGGGGAAACACTTAAACCAAACAGCAAAAAGAGAAAACTACAGAAAGGTGACAACTTTCCTGAACACAGGACAGTGGGAGAGGAAAATAGAAAAAATAATGAGTTGATATCTTTGGAATCAAGAATAAAACCAGACAGACGAAGAGACAGGGAAAGACCAATATAGACTGGACAATATCCACACAACATAGGAAGAAGAAACGTGAAAAAATGGACGTATCAAAACAATGGGACCTGGCAATATATCACCATGTGTTTTGAAAGAAGGAGAAAAAGCACTAAGTGAACCACTAGTAAAAATCTACAAGTCACTGGAAATGCAGCAACTGCCAAAACATTTGAAAACAGTTATTGTAATCCCAGTATTTAAGCGAAGGGGCAGACAGGCAGCTCTATACTGCAGGCACCCCTCAAGGAAGGTTCCTTGATGTTGGTGAGGGGCTCTTGATTCAGGGAATTGGATCTGTGCTCCAGTTCCCCGAATTAAGCCTGAATGCCTTCCACATCCCCCCCCAGGCGCTGTATAATCCTCCGGGTTTAGCGCTTCCCCCTTGATTATAATAATAATAATATACTGCAGGCATATATTCTTGACACGTTTATGTAAACTAATGGAGAAGATAATCCGAAGGAGAATGGAAGAGCATCTAGAGAACAGAGTATCCATACGAAAATAACCCTCTTCCTTCCCCCGCCCCCTCTCGTATGTATTCTGGCCCCCTTCTCCTCTTGCTTCTCCGTGTGACTTGTTAATTTTCTTAAGTGCGGGTTATTTATGTACTGTTCCATGCATGGTATCGTAATTTTTTATTCTTTAACAGAGGATCCTTAAACGACAACCAGCACTGGTTTAAAGAAGGAAACTCTTGAAAGTTCTAATTGATTTCTAAGAGAGAGAGTATCAGAGATAAACGGATGGTAGAATTTAAGGTAGACAAGTTCCACATAAATGATATGAAAAATCGGTAACGTTGGTTGGTTAATGGGGTTTAAAGCCTATCGATTACACGAAAATCATTAAGACTGCACGATAACCTTTTCAAGAGAAGAATACTTAAATCACACAAAAAAATAGAGATTAAAAGAAACTCGGCATATACACACTGAGAGAAATACACCCTTCAGTACGATGGCCAAGTTTACACGGCTGATCCTTAAATATTTGAAAGCCTCAGGAAGGAGAGGAATCCAGGAGTAATTATATTAGTATTATAATAATAATTATATTGTATTATATTAAAATATAGTATACTATATTAATTATATAGTATAAATTATATATTAATAACATTATCAGTTATCACTGGCATACGGCTGAAGGAGTGGGTGTAACTGTGGGGAGAGGAAGAAAGGTTGGAAGGTAGAAGTGAAGGAGGGGTACAGACTGAGGGAAGGGGGATATGGGAAGAGTGGGGAGGGAAATGATAAAAGAGGGGGTGTAGACTGTAGGGAGTGGGGGTAAGACGCAATGAAGGAAGGGGTGTAGACTGTTGGAAGGGGATAAGGGAGAGTGGGGGGATGGGTTGGGAGTGGTGAAGAAGTTGGGGATATTTACAATGTTGGATGGTGGTATGCGAGTCTATCCTAGTGAAGATGGCTGTGAGGTAGTGGTAGTGGTGACTGTGGTACCTGTGGCACTGACGGTGGTGTGATGGTGTTGGTAGTCAGGTGAAGGTAGCTGTGGCAGTGTGATGATGTTAGTAGTGATTCGGTGGTAGTTGTGCGGTAGTGATGTAATGGTGGTGGTAGTAGTAGTGAGGTTGTGGTAATGTCGCAATGATGGTGGTACAGTTGTTGTGGGGGGTGGCAGGATGCAAAGGTAGAAAAAGGAAATCCACAAACAACTCACCGGACACAAACCTAGCAGGTTATGCAGAGTTTTGTGGTGAAGAACTAGATACAAACCTAGCAGAATATTGAGTTTAGTGGTGGAGACCTAGACAAACCTAGCAGCATATAGAGTTTAGTGGTGGAGCGGACACAAAACTAACAGGTTATACAGTTTAGCGGTGGAGAACTGGAAACAGGCCTAGCAGCTTATGGAGTTTGTGGTGGTGAACTAGCCACAAACCTAGCAGCTTATGGAGTTTGTGGTGGTGAACTAGCTACAAACCTAGCAGCTTATGGAGTTTGTGGTTGTGAACTAGCCACAAACCTAGCAGCTTATGGAGTTTGTGGTGGTGAACTAGCAACAAACCTAGCAGCTTATGGAGTTTGTGGTGGTGAACTAGCCACAAACCTAGCAGCTTATGGAGTTTGTGGTGGTGAACTAGCCACAAACCTAGCAGCTTATGGAGTTTGTGGTGGTGAACTAGCCACAAACCTAGCAGCTTATGGAGTTTGTGGTGGTGAACTAGCCACAAACCTAGCAGCTTATGGAGTTTGTGGTGGTGAACTAGCTACAAACCTAGCAGCTTATGGAGTTTGTGGTGGTGAACTAGCCACAAACCTAGCAGCTTATGGAGTTTGTGGTGGTGAAGTAGCCATAAACCTAGCAGCTTATGGAGTTTGTGGTGGTGAACTAGCTACAAACCTAGCAGCTTATGGAGTTTGTGGTGAACTAGCTACAAACCTAGCAGCTTACGGAGTTTGTGGTGGTGAACTAGCTACAAACCTAGCAGCTTATGGAGTTTGTGGTGGTGAACTAGCTACAAACCTAGCAGCTTATGGAGTTTGTGGTGGTGAACTAGCCACAAACCTAGCAGCTTATGGAGTTTGTGGTGGTGAACTAGCCACAAACCTAGCAGCTTATGGAGTTTGTGGTGAATTAGCCACAAACCTAGCAGCTTATGGAGTTTGTGGTGGTGAACTAGCCACAAACCTAGCAGCTTATGGAGTTTGTGGTGGTAAACTAGCCACAAACCTAGAAGCTTATGGAGTTTGTGGTGGTGAACTAGCCACAAACCTAGCAGCTTATGGAGTTTGTGGTGGTGAACTAGCCACAAACCTAGCAGCTTATGGAGTTTGTGGTGGTGAACTAGCCACAAACCTAGCAGCTTATGGAGTTTGTGGTGGTGAACTAGCCACAAACCTAGCAGCTTATGGAGTTTGTGGTGGTGAACTAGCTACAAACCTAGCAGCTTATGGAGTTTGTGGTGGTGAACTAGCCACAAACCTAGCAGCTTATGGAGTTTGTGGTGGTGAACTAGCCACAAACCTAGCAGCTTATGGAGTTTGTGGTGGTGAACTAGCCACAAACCTAGCAGCTTATGGAGTTTGTGGTGGTGAACTAGCCACAAACCTAGCAGCTTATGGAGTTTGTAGTGGTGAACTAGCTACAAACCTAGCAGCTTATGGAGTTTGTGGTGGTGAACTAGCCACAAACCTAGCAGCTTATGGAGTTTGTGGTGGTGAATTAGCCACAAACCTAGCAGCTTATGGAGTTTGTGGTGGTGAACTAGCCACAAACCTAGCAGCTTATGGAGTTTGTGGTGCTGAACTAGCTACAAACCTAGCAGCTTATGGAGTTTGTGGTGGTGAACTAGCTACAAACCTAGCAGCTTATGGAGTTTGTGGTGGTGAACTAGCCACAAACCTAGCAGCTTATGGAGTTTGTGGTGGTGAACTAGCCACAAACCTAGCAGCTTATGGAGTTTGTAGTGGTGAACTAGCTACAAACCTAGCAGCTTATGGAGTTTGTGGTGGTGAACTAGCCACAAACCTAGCAGCTTATGGAGTTTGTGGTGGTGAACTAGCCACAAACCTAGCAGCTTATGGAGTTTGTGGTGGTGAACTAGCCACAAACCTAGCAGCTTATGGAGTTTGTGGTGGTGAACTAGCCACAAACCTAGCAGCTTATGGAGTTTGTGGTGGTGAACTAGCCACAAACCTAGCAGCTTATGGAGTTTGTGGTGGTGAACTAGCTACAAACCTAGCAGCTTATGGAGTTTGTGGTGGTGAACTAGCTACAAACCTAGCAGCTTATGGAGTTTGTGGTGGTGAACTAGCCACAAACCTAGCAGCTTATGGAGTTTGTGGTGGTGAACTAGCCACAAACCTAGCAGCTTATGGAGTTTGTGGTGAATTAGCCACAAACCTAGCAGCTTATGGAGTTTGTGGTGGTGAACTAGCCACAAACCTAGCAGCTTATGGAGTTTGTGGTGGTGAACTAGCCACAAACCTAGCAGCTTATGGAGTTTGTCGTGGTGAACTAGCTACAAACCTAGCAGCTTATGGAGTTTGTGGTGGTGAAATAGCCACAAATCTAGCAGCTTATGGAGTTTGTGGTGGTGAACTAGCCATAAACCTAGCAGCTTATGGAGTTTGTGGTGGTGAACTAGCTACAAACCTAGCAGCTTATAGAGTTTGTGGTGGTGAACTAGCCACAAACCTAGCAGCTTATGGAGTTTGTGGTGGTGAACTAGCCACAAACCTAGCAGCTTATGGAGTTTGTGGTGGTGAACTAGCCACAAACCTAGCACCTTATGGAGTTTGTGGTGGTGAACTAGCCACAAACCTAGCAGCTTATGGAGTTTGTGGTGGTGAACTAGCCACAAACCTAGCAGCTTATGGAGTTTGTAGTGGTGAACTAGCTACAAACCTAGCAGCTTATGGAGTTTGTGGTGGTGAACTAGCCACAAACCTAGCAGCTTATGGAGTTTGTGGTGAACTAGCCACAAACCTAGCAGCTTATGGAGTTTGTGGTGGTGAACTAGCCACAAACCTAGCAGCTTATGGAGTTTGTGGTGGTGAACTAGCTACAAACCTAGCAGCTTATGGAGTTTGTGGTGGTGAACTAGCCACAAACCTAGCAGCTTATGGAGTTTGTGGTGGTGAACTAGCCATAAACCTAGCAGCTTATGGAGTTTGTGGTGGTGAACTAGCTACAAACCTAGCAGCTTATGGAGTTTGTGGTGAACTAGCTACAAACCTAGCAGCTTATGGAGTTTGTGGTGGTGAACTAGCTACAAACCTAGCAGCTTATGGAGTTTGTGGTGGTGAACTAGCTACAAACCTAGCAGCTTATGGAGTTTGTGGTGGTGAACTAGCCACAAACCTAGCAGCTTATGGAGTTTGTGGTGGTGAACTAGCCACAAACCTAGCAGCTTATGGAGTTTGTGGTGAATTAGCCACAAACCTAGCAGCTTATGGAGTTTGTGGTGGTGAACTAGCCACAAACCTAGCAGCTTATGGAGTTTGTGGTGGTGAACTAGCCACAAACCTAGCAGCTTATGGAGTTTGTGGTGGTAAACTAGCCACAAACCTAGCAGCTTATGGAGTTTGTGGTGGTAAACTAGCCACAAACCTAGCAGCTTATGGAGTTTGTGGTGGTGAACTAGCCACAAACCTAGCAGCTTATGGAGTTTGTGGTGGTGAACTAGCCACAAACCTAGCAGCTTATGGAGTTTGTGGTGGTGAACTAGCCACAAACCTAGCAGCTTATGGAGTTTGTGGTGGTGAACTAGCTACAAACCTAGCAGCTTATGGAGTTTGTGGTGGTGAACTAGCCACAAACCTAGCAGCTTATGGAGTTTGTGGTGGTGAACTAGCCACAAACCTAGCAGCTTATGGAGTTTGTGGTGGTGAACTAGCCACAAACCTAGCAGCTTATGGAGTTTGTGGTGGTGAACTAGCCACAAACCTAGCAGCTTATGGAGTTTGTAGTGGTGAACTAGCTACAAACCTAGCAGCTTATGGAGTTTGTGGTGGTGAACTAGCCACAAACCTAGCAGCTTATGGAGTTTGTGGTGGTGAACTAGCCACAAACCTAGCAGCTTATGGAGTTTGTGGTGGTGAACTAGCCACAAACCTAGCAGCTTATGGAGTTTGTGGTGGTGAACTAGCTACAAACCTAGCAGCTTATGGAGTTTGTGGTGGTGAACTAGCTACAAACCTAGCAGCTTATGGAGTTTGTGGTGGTGAACTAGCCACAAACCTAGCAGCTTAAGGAGTTTGTGGTGGTGAACTAGCCACAAACCTAGCAGCTTATGGAGTTTGTAGTGGTGAACTAGCTACAAACCTAGCAGCTTATGGAGTTTGTGGTGGTGAACTAGCCACAAACCTAGCAGCTTATGGAGTTTGTGGTGGTGAACTAGCCACAAACCTAGCAGCTTATGGAGTTTGTGGTGGTGAACTAGCCACAAACCTAGCAGCTTATGGAGTTTGTAGTGGTGAACTAGCTACAAACCTAGCAGCTTATGGAGTTTGTGGTGGTGAACTAGCTACAAACCTAGCAGCTTATGGAGTTTGAGGTGGTGAACTAGCCACAAACCTAGCAGCTTATGGAGTTTGTGGTGGTGAACTAGCCACAAACCTAGCAGCTTATGGAGTTTGTGGTGAATTAGCCACAAACCTAGCAGCTTATGGAGTTTGTGGTGGTGAACTAGCCACAAACCTAGCAGCTTATGGAGTTTGTGGTGGTGAACTAGCCACAAACCTAGCAGCTTATGGAGTTTGTGGTGGTAAACTAGCCACAAACCTAGCAGCTTATGGAGTTTGTGGTGGTGAACTAGCCACAAACCTAGCAGCTTATGGAGTTTGTGGTGGTGAACTAGCCACAAACCTAGCAGCTTATGGAGTTTGTGGTGGTGAACTAGCTACAAACCTAGCAGCTTATGGAGTTTGTGGTGGTGAACTAGCCACAAACCTAGCAGCTTATGGAGTTTGTGGTGGTGAACTAGCCACAAACCTAGCAGCTTATGGAGTTTGTGGTGGTGAACTAGCCACAAACCTAGCAGCTTATGGAGTTTTTGGTGGTGAACTAGCTACAAACCTAGCAGCTTATGGAGTTTGTGGTGGTGAACTAGCCACAAACCTAGCAGCTTATGGAGTTTGTGGTGGTGAACTAGCCACAAACCTAGCAGCTTATGGAGTTTGTGGTGGTGAACTAGCCACAAACCTAGCAGCTTATGGAGTTTGTGGTGGTGAACTAGCCACAAACCTAGCAGCTTATGGAGTTTGTAGTGGTGAACTAGCTACAAACCTAGCAGCTTATGGAGTTTGTGGTGGTGAACTAGCCACAAACCTAGCAGCTTATGGAGTTTGTGGTGGTGAACTAGCCACAAACCTAGCAGCTTATGGAGCTTGTGGTGGTGAACTAGCCACAAACCTAGCAGCTTATGGAGTTTGTGGTGGTGAACTAGCTACAAACCTAGCAGCTTATGGAGTTTGTGGTGGTGAACTAGCTACAAACCTAGCAGCTTATGGAGTTTGTGGTGGTGAACTAGCCACAAACCTAGCAGCTTATGGAGTTTGTGGTGGTGAACTAGCCACAAACCTAGCAGCTTATGGAGTTTGTAGTGGTGAACTAGCTACAAACCTAGCAGCTTATGGAGTTTGTGGTGGTGAACTAGCCACAAACCTAGCAGCTTATGGAGTTTGTGGTGGTGAACTAGCCACAAACCTAGCAGCTTATGGAGTTTGTGGTAGTGAACTAGCCACAAACCTAGCAGCTTATGGAGTTTGTGGTGGTGAACTAGCTACAAACCTAGCAGCTTATGGAGTTTGTGGTGGTGAACTAGCTACAAACCTAGCAGCTTATGGAGTTTGTGGTGGTGAACTAGCCACAAACCTAGCAGCTTATGGAGTTTGTGGTGGTGAACTAGCCACAAACCTAGCAGCTTATGGAGTTTGTGGTGGTGAACTAGCCACAAACCTAGCAGCTTATGGAGTTTGTGGTGGTGAACTAGCTACAAACCTAGCAGCTTATGGAGTTTGTGGTGGTGAACTAGCTACAAACCTAGCAGCTTATGGAGTTTGTGGTGGTGAACTAGCTACAAACCTAGCAGCTTATGGAGTTTGTGGTGGTGAACTAGCCACAAACCTAGCAGCTTATGGAGTTTGTGGTGGTGAACTAGCCACAAACCTAGCAGCTTATGGAGTTTGTGGTGGTGAACTAGCTACAAACCTAGCAGCTTATGGAGTTTGTGGTGGTGAACTAGCCACAAACCTAGCAGCTTATGGAGTTTGTGGTGGTGAACTAGCCACAAACCTAGCAGCTTATGGAGAGCTTCATTAATAGAAGTATGTTGTGTCACTGGACTAAAATGTCCGCTGAGTTTAATAAAACATTAAAATACTGGTATATTTAAAATATATTTATATTTTTTTTCTCAATCAAGATTGTAATATCCTTTTAATACTTATACTGTCACCTCATAATTTTTGAACTACAAGATTGAATGAATTCAGTTCTTCTACAAGGGGTTTAACTTTGAATTCTTCCTCAATCTTAAAGAGTTCGAATAAGTAAAACTTGTTATTTTGGCTTAAATAACGCACTTCTTGCCGAATAGGACAAGCGAAAGTTTGTGTATGCAATAATTTCGCAAAAATCATTCTGAATCTAACGAAAAAACATATTTCATTGTGTTAGTCTATAATTAAATTATTGTAAACTTATATAAAATATATTTAGTGGTATTAGGCTAAATTAAACTGCGCTTGTTATAATAAGGTTAGGTAAGTTTCCTAAAGTTCTTTCGGTACAAAATCATTAATTTTTATATTAACATAAATGAAAAAAAAATATATATTTAACTGTATAAGAGAAAATTTTAGAAAGGGCCTAATTTTAAGTGAGTTCTTGCTAAATGACCAGTTTTACTTATTCGGCACAACATATATATATATATATATATATATATATATATATATATATATATATATATATATATATATATATATATATATATATATATACTGCAATACGTACACTTTCTGGGCTACAGGTATACGAGTATTTTTACGACTCTGAATTTAAAGACTAAGATCTGATATTCTACCTCAGGATGCAGCCCACAACAGGCAGTAAACACCCAGGTACAGTACCTATTTACTGCCAAAGATCATAGCCAACAACTGTAAGGGAAGTTTCTACTACGCCTCTGCTCACCTAACACTGAATGTGGATAATTTGGTTGCGAGCCGAAAGCGCTACTACTCGGCTATGAGTCACCTTAGGTACCACCGTTACTTTAGTCACTTTCTTGACTCACTTTCACTACCTCCAAGTTCTTCATACGTTACCTTGTCTTCTAATTTCCGTTTCCGATATTAATTACTTCTAGATAAAGAAATTTATTAGATGTTTAATTATCCTCATTGTTATCTAAGGAGACTCTCAATCTTTGAGTTACAATTTGTGGTGTAATTTTCTTAACTAAGTTTAGTCAGCGGTGAATTTTGATATGGTAGAGCACTGGCCATTATGGATGTGATCAATGTATACTGCGAGTAGAACCGGTCCGCAGACGGACCCTTGTGGCACGCCACTTGTTACGTCTGCCTGCGTGATGCACTTCCGTTCGGGACTTCTACCTCTAGTTTACCTCCACTTACCTGTGCCTACATGCTAATGAAGGGCTCTTCATCCAAAGAATTAAAACCACCTTGAAGAACAAAAAGGCACAATACTGTGACTGGAACAATACACATATAACCCGCACATATGAGAGAGAACCTTATGATGACGTTTCGGTCCGACATGAACCATTGACAAGTCAGTGTGATTTGTAAATGGTCCAAGACGGACCGAAACGTCGTCATAAGCGTCTCTCTCTCTCTCAGTGCGGGTTATTTGTTTAATGAAAAGCACCTTCCCTCTACATCAAACACATGTATGATCCCTACGGGTTTATAACTTACGTACGACTTGACAAATAACCTACACTTAGATAAAATAGACGTTTCAGTGGGACATGGACCATAATCAAACTGATTGATAATGGTCTGGGACGGACCGAAACGTCGCCAGTTTACCTGCGATTTTGGCTTAAATAGCAACCGCTCTTCTTGTGTTCTTTACCATATCAGGGATGACATGATAAAGACGTACAAAATACTGAGAGGATTGACAGGGTGAACAGGGATAAAATGTTTCTTAACTGGGAAATAGAAACAAGATGATACAACTCTAAGGCTGATGTATTTCTTCAGCCTTAGAGTTGTCAGGACGTGGAACAATCTGGAAAGCGAAGTGGTAGAGGCGGGATCCATACATAGTTTAAAGAAGAGGTACGACAAGGGTCTTGAAGTCGGGAGTGTGACCCTGGTAGCAACCACCGAAGAGGCGGGGCCAGGAGCTATGAATCGACTCCTGCAACCACATATAGGTGAGTACACACACACGCGCGCACACACCTTTGACTCGACCCCTGCAACCACAATTAGATGAGTACACACACACACACACACACACACACACACACACACACACACACACACACACACACACACACACACACACACTACACACACACACACACACACACACACACACACACACACACACACACACACACACACACACACACACACACACACAATTTTTAAGAAAGGTGACAGAAACGAGACATTAAACTGCAGACCTGTGTCACTGACGTGTATAGTATGTAAAGTCATGGAAATAATCATCAGGAAAGAGTGGTAGAGCACCTAGAAAGACACAAGCTTATAAATGACAACCAGCACAGTTTCAGGGAAGGAAAATCCTAATGTCACAAACCTAATGAAATTTTATGACAAGGTAACAGAAGACACGAAAAAGAAAGGGGTGAATCGACTGCATTTTCTTAGACTGCAAGAAGGCCTTCGACACAGTTCCTCACAAGAGGTTAATTCGAAAGCTAGAGGATCAGGCACGCATAACAGGAAAGGCACTGCAATGGATCAAAGAATATCTGACAGGGAGGCAACAAAGAGTCATGGTACGTGACGAGGTGTCAGAGTAGGCAACTGTGACGAGCGGGGTTCCACAGGGGTCAGTCCTAGGACCAGTACAGTTTTTGGTATGTGAATGTCAGAACACTCAGATGTGTCCCTGTTTGAAGATGAAGAGAATTAAATCGGTCGAGGATCAGGCAGGACTACAAAGAGACCTGGACAGGCTACAAGCTGGGTCCAGCAACTGGCTCCTTGAATTTAACCCCGCCAAATGCAAAGTCATGAAGATCGGGAAAAGGATCTTGGGGTGAATATAATACCGAGTACATCTGAGGCGCACATCAATCAGATAACTGTTGCAGCATACAGGCGTCTAGCAAACCTAAGAATAGAGTTCCGATACCCCAATAAGGAATCGTTCAAGACTCTGTCCACCATATACATCAGACTCATATTGGAGTATGCAGCACCAGTTTGGAATCCACACCTGGTCAAGCACGTCAAGAAATTAGAGAAGATTAATCCCAGAGCTAAGGGGACTGTCCAACGAAGAAAGGTTAAGGGAAATCGGCCTGACGACACTGGAAGACAGGAGGGTCAGGGGAGACTTGATAACGACATATAAAATACTGCGAGGAATTGACAAGGTGGACCAAGACAAGATGCTCCAGAGACGGGATACAGAAACAAGGGGTCACAACTGGAAGATGAAGACTCAGATGAGTCACAGGGATGTTAGGAAGCATTTCTTCAGTCATAGAGTTGTCAAGAAGTGAAATAGCCTAGGAAGTGGCGTAGTGGAGGCAGGATTCATACATAGTTTTAATTCGAGGTTTGATAAAGCTCATGGAGTATGGAGAGGGAGGACCTAGTAGCAATCAGTGACGAGGCGGGGCCAGGAGCTATGACTCGACCCCTGCAACCAAAAATAGATGAGTACACCACACACAGAGTGGGCGCCTGTGACGAGCGGGGTTCTAGAGGGGTCAGTCCTAGGACCGGTGCTGTTTCTGGTATTTGCGAACATGACGGAAGGAATAGACTCAGAAGTGCCCCTGTTTGCAGATGATGTGAAGTTGATGAGAAGAATTCAGTCGGACGAGGACTAGGCAGAACTACAAAGGGATCTGGACAGGCTGCAGGCCTGGTTCAGCAACTGGCTCCTGAAATTCAACCCCACCAAGTGCAGTCATGAAGATTGGGGAAGGGCAAAGAAGACCGCAGACGGAGTACAGTCTAGATGGCCAGAGACTACAAACCTCACTCAAGGAAAAGGATCTTGGGGTGAGTATAACACCGGACACATCTCATGAGGCGCACATCAATCAAATAACTGCTGCAGCATACGGGCGCCTAGCAAACCTAAGAACAGCATTCCAACATATCAATAAGGAATCGCTTAGGACCCTGTACACCGTGTACGTTAGGCCTATATTTAAATATGCTGCACCAGTTTGGAACTTACACCTAGCCAAGCACGTACGGAAATCAGAGAAAGTGCAAAGGTTTGCAACAAAACAAGTCCCGGAGCTAAGCCGCATGTCCTACGAGGAGAGATTAAGGGAGATCAACCTGACGACACTGGAGGACAGGAGAGATAGGGGGGATATGATAACGACATATAAAATACTGAGAGGAATCGACAGGATGGACAGATACAGGATGTTCCAAAGATGGGACACAGGAACAACGGGTCAAAGTTGGAAGCTGAAGACTCAGATGAATCACAGGGATGTTAGGAAACATTTCTTCAGTCACAGAGTTGTCAGGAAGTGGAATAGTCTGGGAAGTGATGTAGTGGAGGTAGGGTCCATACATAGCTTTAAGAAGAGGTATGATGAAGCTCATGGAGTAGGAAGTGACCTAGTAGCGACCAGCGAAAAGGCGGGGCCAGGAGCTGTGACTCGACCCTGCAAAAACTAGGTGAGTACACCCCTTTACTGCCACAGTCGATTTAATCTCCAGGAATATAAACAAAGACTTACCAATAATTCACAGTACACATCCAGCACATTTACCAGAAAGTCACACAGATGCATGGTACACCTAGCAGGTACAGCAATATCACACAGGTATATGGTGGCAGATACAACAATGTCACACAGGTGTACGGTACACTTGGCAGGTACAACAATGTCACACAGGTGTATGGTACACTTGGAAGGTACAACATCACACAAGTGTATAATACAGTTGACATGCAATATCACACAGGTATATGGTACACTTGGCAGGTACATCACACAAGTGTATAATACAGTTGGCAGATGCAATATCACACAGGTGTATGGTACCTGGTAGATACATTATACAGGTGTATGGTACAATATCACACGGGTGTACGGTACACTTAGCAGGTATAACAATTTCACACAGGTATATAGTACACCTAGCAGGTACCACAATGTCTCACAGGTATATGGTACACTTCGCAGGTACAACAATGTCCTGGAGTTTACCTGGAGAGAGTTTCGGGGGTCAATGCCCCCGCGGCCCGGTCTGTGACCAGGCCTCCTGGTGGATCAGCGCCTGATCAACCAGGCTGTTGCTGCTGGCTGCACGCAAACCAACGTACGAGCCACAGCCCGGCTGATCAGGAACTGACTTTAGGTGCTTGTCCAGTGCCAGCTTGAAGACTGCCAGGTATATGATATACCTAGCAGGTACGACAATGTCACACCAGGTGAATGGTACACCTAGCAGGTGTAGTAAATAATCAACACGATTACATAACTGAAACACGCCTGTAACAGGTTTCTATGGTTCTAACCCTCGCAGCCCAGTCTGAAGCCAGGTTTCCGGTTCTTAGGCCAGGTTTTCGGCGTGAAGCTAAGCCTCCCGGCCTGAAGCCACACTGCATTATTCCCACTCATGCACTAGTCAGTCTTATTCTTAAAGCTATCTAAAAGCTTTGTGCTAGTTACACTACTTGACAGTTCCACTCATCTACAACACTTGACTGACTTACACTGCTTGACAGTTCCACTTATCTACAACACTGGACTGACTTACACTACTTGACAGTTAGTTCCACTCATCTACAACAGTGGACTGAATTACACTATTTGACAGTTCCACTCATTTACAACACTGGAATGACTTTCACTACTTGACAATTCCACTCATCTACAATACTGGACTTAATCAATTCCTGTCCTAGACTTTACTGCAGTGTCTTTTTCACTACTGCTGAAGCGGTGAATGCCAGTACTAGTGGCGCCATATACACCTTCCGCCACGACATAAACACAAACCTTGCAAAGACAAACAAAAACAAACCTCATATATGTATGCAGAGAGGATAAATTTAGTAAAATAAATAAATAGTGGCTCAAGTACTCATGACGTCACAGTTTACCTGACAACACAATCACAGGTCATGTGATACAAACGAGCAACTTGCAACGGTAAAAGGACACTTGTGTACAGTTCAGAACATTTATTAAAAAAAACGTTTCGCCATGAGTGGCTCTATCAGTCCTAGGACTAATACAGCCACTCACGGCGAAACGTTTCCTTTAATAAATATTCTGAAGTGTACACAAGTGTCCTTTTCCACTGTTTGTTGGTATCACCAGACCATTTACAACATTAGAACACTAAGGTGTATCTCACACTTGAGTGACAGCAGTTGCTACAACACTACATGAGTCACCAATCCGCTCTCACCTCAAGTGTCGTCTTCTTTACTATCCTGGACATAAACGCCTAGATAATAATGCATGACAGTCCTTAATCTAAGTAGATGTAGACAGCTCTTCTCAGTAGGTAACCTCGATGTGAACTTCCTAGTCCTCTACTAACTGACTTTCTCATGTACTTCTGTACAAGGTAAACAACCATAAAAGGTAATTCATCTCAAGGATCGATTCATCATGGCTGACTCTGGCACGCTGCAAAATTCAATACCCGAGAGATGTTTATTTAAGAGGCACGTAAGTACCCATGTCTTCTAATAACATGTTCATTTTTCCACTATAATCAACCTTGTCTAAAATTACTATCGCATTTGCTTTGTATATTTCGTAAGGTGAAGTCTAGGATCTTTCCTTAATTCATGGTATAACTTGAATCTTTGATAACAATTGTGTTGCAGAGGTCTTAGCAAAGCTCAAACCTCTGCAACACACTTGTCCTCAAAGATCTGTTAAGTTATACCACGAATTAAGGAAAAATCCTAGACTTTACCTTACGAAATATACAAAGCAAAAGCGATAGTAATTTTAGACAAGGTTGATTATAGTGGAAAAATGAACATGTTATTAGAAGACGAGGGAACTTACGTGCCCCTTAAGGAAGGCGCCTTGATGCGGGTGAAGTGTGTATGTACCCTCCAGATAGATGGGTGGTCATGATGCTGTTGAATTGCTGTTCATCTAGAGTTACCCCTCTCACCTTCGGATCAAACCTGATTCCTCTTCATTCCCCAGGCACTGTATGATCCCAACGGGTTTGGCGGTGTGCCTGTGAGGCCCGCTCTGGACCAGGCTTTTCCGTTGATTTCCTGATCAACCAGGCTGTTGCTGTCGGCGGCCCGCTGGCCCATATAGGCATCAGCCTAGATTATCTGGTACTTCGCAGAGGTAGTTATCCAGTTTTCTCTTGAAAAGTTCTACACTCTCTCCACTGCTAGTGGCAGGCTCAGTATTCCTGTACCACGGATATTAATACAGTTTTCTTGTGTCCAAGGTGCCCCTCATTTTCACCGGGATTTTATTTTACGCTTCCTCCCATATCTCTGGTTTAAGTACGTAGTTATGGTAGCGTGTAGGTTTAGGACCACGCCGTCACGTATCTCCCATCACGTCGTATGTTTCTCTCGTCCTCTCCAAAGAGTAAATACATATTCTATAACGTAATAAGGACCAGAAATCTAGATTACAAACATTATTTTTTTTTTTATTATCACACTGGCCGATTCCCACCAAGGCAGGGTGGCCCGAAAAAGAAAAACTTTCACCATCATTCACTCCATCACTGTCTTGCCAGAAGGGTGCTTTACACTACAGTTTTTAAACTGCAACATTAACACCCCTCCTTCAGAGTGCAGGCACTGTACTTCCCATCTCCAGGACTCAAGTCCGGCCTGCCGGTTTCCCTGAACCCCTTCATAAATGATACTTTGCTCACACTCCAACAGCACGTCAAGTATTAAAAACCATTTGTCTCCATTCACTCCTATCAAACACGCTCACGCATGCCTGCTGGAAGTCCAAGCCCCTCGCACACAAAACCTCCTTTACCCCCTCCCTCCAACCCTTCCTAGGCCGACCCCTACCCCGCCTTCCTTCCACTACAGACTGATACACTCTTGAAGTCATTCTGTTTCGCTCCATTCTCTCTACATGTCCGAACCACCTCAACAACCCTTCCTCAGCCCTCTGGACAACAGTTTTGGTAATCCCGCACCTCCTCCTAACTTCCAAACTACGAATTCTCTGCATTATATTCACACCACACATTGCCCTCAGACATGACATCTCCACTGCCTCCAGCCTTCTCCTCGCTGCAACATTCATCACCCACGCTTCACACCCATATAAGAGTGTTGGTAAAACTATACTCTCATACATTCCCCTCTTTGCCTCCAAGGACAAAGTTCTTTGTCTCCACAGACTCCTAAGTGCACCACTCACTCTTTTTCCCTCATCAATTCTATGATTCACCTCATCTTTCATCGACCCATCCGCTGACACGTCCACTCCCAAATATCTGAATACGTTCACCTCCTCCATACTCTCTCCCTCCAATCTGATATTCAATCTTTCATCACCTAATCTTTTTGTTATCCTCATAACCTTACTCTTTCCTGTATTCACCTTTAATTTTCTTCTTTTGCACACCCTACCAAATTCATCCACCAATCTCTGCAACTTCTCTTCAGAATCTCCCAAGAGCACAGTGTCATCAGCAAAGAGCAGCTGTGACAACTCCCACTTTGTGTGTGATTCTTTATCTTTTAACTCCACGCCTCTTGCCAAGACCCTCGCATTTACTTCTCTTACAACCCCATCTATAAATATATTAAACAACCACGGTGACATCACACATCCTTGTCTAAGGCCTACTTTTACTGGGAAAAAATTTCCCTCTTTCCTACATACTCTAACTTGAGCCTCACTATCCTCGTAAAAACTCTTCACTGCTTTCAGTAACCTACCTCCTACACCATACACTTGCAACATCTGCCACATTGCCCCCCTATCCACCCTGTCATACGCCTTTTCCAAATCCATAAATGCCACAAAGACCTCTTTAGCCTTATCTCAATACTGTTCACTTATATGTTTCACTGTAAACACCTGGTCCACACACCCCCTACCTTTCCTAAAGCCTCCTTGTTCATCTGCTATCCTATTCTCCGTCTTACTCTTAATTCTTTCAATTATAACTCTACCAGGTACACTCAACAGACTTATCCCCCTATAATTTTTGCACTCTCTTTTATCCCCTTTGCCTTTATACAAAGGAACTATGCATGCTCTCTGCCAATCCCTAGGTACCTTACCCTCTTCCATACATTTATTAAATAATTGCACCAACCACTCCAAAACTATATCCCCACCTGCTTTTAACATTTCTATCTTTATCCCATCAATCCCGGCTGCCTTACCCCCTTTCATTTTACCTACTGCCTCACGAACTTCCCCCACACTCACAACTGGCTCTTCCTCACTCCTACAAGATGTTATTCCTCCTTGCCCTATACACGAAATCACAGCTTCCCTATCTTCATCAACATTTAACAATTCCTCAAAATATTCCCTCCATCTTCCCAATACCTCTAACTCTCCATTTAATAACTCTCCTCTCCTATTTTTAACTGACAAATCCATTTGTTCTCTAGGCTTTCTTAACTTGTTAATCTCACTCCAAAACTTTTTCTTATTTTCAACAAAATTTGTTGATAACATCTCACCCACTCTCTCATTTGCTCTCTTTTTACATTGCTTCACCACTCTCTTAACTTCTCCCTTTTTCTCCATATACTCTTCCCTCCTTGCATCACTTCTACTTTGTAAAAACTTCTCATATGCTAACTTTTTCTCCCTTACTACTCTCTTTACATCATTCCACCAATCGCTCCTCTTCCCTCCTGCACCCACTTTCCTGTAACCACAAACTTCTGCTGAACACTCTAACACTACATTTTTAAACCTACCCCATACCTCTTCGACCCCATTGCCTATGCTCTCATTAGCCCATCTATCCTCCAATAGCTGTTTATATCTTACCCTAACTGCCTCCTCTTTTAGTTTATAAACCTTCACCTCTCTCTTCCCTGATGCTTCTATTCTCCTTGTATCCCATCTACCTTTTACTCTCAGTGTAGCTACAACTAGAAAGTGATCTGATATATCTGTGGCCCCTCTATAAACATGTACATCCTGAAGTCTACTCAACAGTCTTTTATCTACCAATACATAATCCAACAAACTACTGTCATTTCGCCCTACATCATATCGTGTATACTTATTTATCCTCTTTTTCTTAAAATATGTATTACCTATAACTAAACCCCTTTCTATACAAAGTTCAATCAAAGGGCTCCCATTATCATTTACACCTGGCACCCCAAACTTACCTACCACACCCTCTCTAAAAGTTTCTCCTACTTTAGCATTCAAGTCCCCTACCACAATTACTCTCTCACTTGGTTCAAAGGCTCCTATACATTCACTTAACATCTCCCAAAATCTCTCTCTCTCCTCTGCATTCCTCTCTTCTCCAGGTGCATACACGCTTATTATGACCCACTTCTCGCATCCAACCTTTACTTTAATCCACATAATTCTTGAATTTACACATTCATATTCTCTTTTCTCCTTCCATAGCTGATCATTTAACATTACTGCTACCCCTTCCTTTGCTCTAACTCTCTCAGATACTCCAGATTTAATCCCATTTATTTCCCCCCACTGAAACTCTCCTACCCCCTTCAGCTTTGTTTCGCTTAGGGCCAGGACATCCAACTTCTTTTCATTCATAACATCAGCAATCATCTGTTTCTTGTCATCCGCACTACATCCACGCACATTTAAGCAACCCAGTTTTATAAAGTTTTTCTTCTTCTCTTTTTTAGTAATTGTATACAGGAGAAGGGGTTACTAGCCCATTGCTCCCGGCATTTTAGTCGCCTCATACGACACGCATGGCTTACGGAGGAAAGATTCTTTTCCACTTCCCCATGGACAATAGAAGAAATAAAAAAGAACAAGAGCTATTTAGAAAAAAGAGAAAAACCTAGATGTATGTATATATATATATATGCATGTGCGTGTCTGTGAAGTGTGACCAAAGTGTAAGTAGGAGTAGCAAGATATCCCTGTTATCTTAGCGTGTTTATGAGACAGAAAAAGAAACCAGCAATCCTACCATCATGCAAAACAGTTACAGGTTTTTGTTTCACAGTCATCTGGAAGGACGGTAGTACTTCCCTGGGTGGTTGCTGTCTACCAACCTACTACCTATTACAAACATGACGTTTATAAAAGTTACCATATGGCGAAATTTCGTAGATATAATTGCTATTTTATTGTAAGACGGGCAGCCATCAGTACTCTCACTCTGTGATGGTGCCGTAAGTCCTGGTGTTAGCAGTACGAGCCCTGGCGACAGTGATATGAACCCTAGTCATGGTGACATTTCAACCCTAGTGATTACCTGGAGGTTATTCCGGGGATCAACGCCCCCGCGGCCCGGTCCATGACCAGGCCTCCCGATGGATCAGGGCCTGATCAACTAGGCTGTTACTGCTGGCCGCACGCAGTCCAACGTACGAGCCACAACCCGGCTGGTCCGGCACTGACTTTAGGTATCTGTCCAGCTCTCTCTTGAAGGCAGCCAGGGGTTTATTGGCAATTCCCCTAATGCTTGATGGGAGGCTGTTGAACAGTCTTGGGCCCCGAACACTTACGGTGTTTTCCCTTAGTGTACCAATGGCGCCCCTACTTTTTATTGGGGGCATTTTGCATCGCCTGCCCAGTCTTTTACTTTCGTAAGGAGTGATTTCTGTGTGCAGATTTGGGACCATTCCTTCCAAGATTTTCCAAGTGTAGATTATGATATATCTCTCCCTCCTGCGTTCCAACGAGTACAAGTCAAGTGCTTCCAAGCGTTCCCAGTAGTTAAGGTGCTTGACAGAACTTATACGTGCAGTAAAGGATCTCTGTACACTCTCTAGATCTGCGATTTCACCTGCTTTGAATGGAGATGTTAATGTACAGCAGTATTCCAGCCTAGAGAGAACAAGTGATTTGAAAAGGATCATCATGGGCTTGGCATCTCTCGTTTTGAAAGTTCTCATTATCCATCCTATCATTTTCTTTGCACGTGCGACCGTGGCAATGTTGTGATCCTTGAAAGTGAGATCCTCAGACATTACTACTCCCAGGTCCCTTACATTATTTTTTCGCTCTATTGTATGGCCGGAGTCAGTAGTATACTCTGTTCTAGTTATTATCTCCTCCAGTTTTCCATAACGGAGTAGTTGGAATTTGTCCTCATTGAACATCATATTGTTTACCGTTGCCCACTGGAAAACTTTGTTTATATCTTCTTGGAGGTTAACCGCGTCCTCAGCAGATGACAGCCTCATGCAGATCCTAGTATCATCCGCAAAGGATGATACGGTGCTGTGGTGTATATCTCTGTTTATGTCTGATATGAGGATAAGGAATAAGATGGGGGCGAGTACTGTGCCTTGTGGAACAGAGCTCTTCACTATGGCAGCCTCCGATTTAACTCTGTTGACCACTACTCTTTGTGTTCGATTTGTTAGGAAGTTGAAGATCCATCTCCCCACTTTCCCAGTTATTCCTTTAGCACGTATTTTATGGGCTATTACGCCATGATGGCATTTGTCAAATGCTTTTGCAAAGTCTGTGTATATTACATCTGCATTCTGATTTTCTTCCAGTGCATCCAAGGCCATGTCATAGTGATCCAGTAGTTGTGAGAGGCAGGAGCGACCTGCCCTGAACCCATGTTGCCCTGGATTGTGCAGATTTTGGGAATCCAGGTGATTTGCAATCCTGCTTCTTAGCACTCTTTCAAAGATTTTTATGATGTGGGACGTCAGAGCTATTGGTCTACAGTTCTTAGCTAATGCTTTGCTGCCACCTTTATGGAGTGGGGCTATATCCGTTGTTTTAAGTGACTGTGGAATTTCACTCATGTCCAAGCTCCTCCTCCATAGTGTACTTAGGGCACACGAGAGGGGTTTCTTGCAGTTCTTAATGAAAACAGAGTTCCACGAGTCTGGGCCCGGGGCTGAGTGCATAGGCATGTTGTCAATGGCTTTTTCGAAATCTATCGGAGTTAGGATAATGTCGGAAATCTGGCATACATTTATGGAGCTTTGAGGCTCATTCATGAAGAAGTCATTTGGGTCGTCGATCCTCAGACCGATTAGTGGTTCACTAAACACAGAGTCGTACTGGGATTTCAATATTTCACTCATTTCCTTGTTGTCATCTGTGTAAGTCCCATCCTGTCTGAGTAAGGGCCCGATACTAGATATGGTATTTGCCTTGTTTTTGGCATATGAAAAGAAATATTTTGAATTTCTTTCAATTTCACTAATAGCTTTAAGCTCCTCCTGCCTCTCCTGGTTCCTGTAAGAGTCATTTAGCTTAAGTTCGATAGTTTCCACTTCCCTCGTCAGCGCCTCCTTTCGTGTATCAGATATTCTAGCACTCCTGAGGAGCTCAGTGACTCTTCGTCGTCTTCTGTAGAGGGAGCGTCTTTTTCTCTCCAGTTTACTCCTGCTCTTCTTCTTTCTTAGGGGAATATGCCTAGAACATGCTTCGGCTACCAGGAAGTTGATCCTTTCAAGGAACTGGTTTGGATCCATGTCATTTAAGACATCTTCCCAACATGTTTCGTTTAGGACATGGTTTACCTGGTCCCAGTTGATGTTCTTGTTGTTGAAGTATTTTGTGAAGACACCTTCACAGGTACATGCATTCTGCTGATCAGGACCCCTATGCATGTACGTCTGGACTTCGATTAGATTGTGATCGGAATTAGTTGTTTTTGATATTCTTATGTCTCTTATCAGGTCCTCATTATTTGTGAAGATAAGGTCAAGTGTGTTTTCTAGTCTTGTTGGCTCCACTATCTGCTGGCTTAAGGTGTGTTTTTCGCAGAGACTTAGTAGCTCATGTGTGTGTGACCTTTCATCTGCGCTACCTCCGGGGATTGTTTCAGCTATAACATTATTTGCTACATTCTTCCATTTTGTATGCCTTAGGTTGAAATCACCAAGCAGTAAGATGTTTGGGGATGGAGCTGGAAGGTTTTCCAAACAGTAATCAATTTTCAGTAGCTGTTCCTTGAACTGTTGTGAGGTTGCATCTGGTGGCTTGTATACAACCACAATGACTAGGTTTTGGTTCTCGATCTTTATTGATAGAACTTCAACTACCTCATTTGTGGTGTTCAGCAACTCCGTGCAGATAAGGGACTCTTTGACATACAGGCCAACCCCTCCCCCTTGTTGCCTGTTTCTTCTGTCGCATCTAAAAAGGTTGTAACCACTTATCCATATTTCACTGTCAAAGTGATCTTTTGTGTGAGTCTCTGTGAAGGCTGCAAACATTGCATTAGACTCCTCTAGAAGTCCACTGATAAAAGGTATTTTGTTGTTGGTGGATGGCTTAAGGCCCTGTATATTAGCAAATATGAACGAGGTTGTATTCTGTGTTTGTTGGGGGGATTTTGTTACTGGCATCAGTAGTTGTAATTCTGGAGGGCCATGGGTGGCCACTGGCTGCGCCTCCAGTCCAACAAGGCTCCAAGGTGGTGGACTATTTTTGTTATTTCCTTCCATTTTCTTTTCTCGTTTCCTGCCACTAAAAAATCACCTGGAGTTGGGTTGTCGTAGCTACTATTGTTTGTCTTGTGGGGTCTGTGCCTCCTGGTCCCTTTTAGATGGTATGCAGGGCACTCGATGTTGTAACACTGCTTCTGGAGGACCGAGGAGTGGCACATTTTTGGGTGAAAGAAAGTACAGGAAGAAGAACGACACACTCCTTTAGACAGGAGGTCGCTACATTTTTTGGGATGGTCAAAATTGCATGTCCCATTTTTTCCCCTGTTATTCCATGCTTACAGATGCCCCAAGCATAATATTTGCACATTTTAACTCTAGTGATGGTGATATTAGCTCTAGTGATAATGATAAGCCCTAGTGATGGTGATATTAACCCTAGTGATAATGATGAGTCCTAGTGATGGTGATATTAACCCTAGTGATGGTGATATTAACCCTAGTGATGGTGGTATGAGCCCTAGTGATGGTGTTATGAACACTAGTAATGATGATGAGTATTAGTAATGGCTTTAAGAACAATAGTGGTGGTATAAGCAGTAGTGGTCGTGGTATGAGAAACAATGATGGTGATATAACACCAGTGATAGTGGTATAAGCACCAGTGATGGTATAACCACCAGCGATAGTGGTATGAACACCAGTGATAGTGGTATGAGCACCAGTGATGGTGGTATGAGCACCAGTAATGGTGGTATGAGCACCAGTGATGGTGGTATGAACACCAGTGATGGTGATATGAGAACCAGTGATGGTAAGAATGGTGAGTGTGAGGGAGGGAGGGAGGTGAAAGGGATAGTGAGACAAGGAGATGGAGGGAGAAGGTGAAGAGAGATAATGAGAGGATGGGGTGAGGGGTAGGGGGGATGGCTAAGGGGAGAGGGGAAGGGGGGAGGGTAGCAGGCACAAGCAGGGCAGTCAACACCCGTGTTTGGCAGACTGTGGAATGTTGCCTGGTCACTTGCTCGTCTCTTACCCCCTTCCTCCTCTCCCTTCTCCCTCCTCTCGTCCCCTCCTTCCCCCTTCCTCTCCCCCCTCCTCCCCACTCGCACCCTTTACATGTCTCCCTTACCTCTTCCCTTCACGCTAACTACCCTCCCTCAACCCTACCCTCCTTCACCTCTTCCCTCCCTCACCGTACTCCTTGCCCTCACCCCATCTCCCCTCAACCACCCTTAAAATCCCCCACTCAACCTCCAATCAGGTTCCCCACTCATTCAGTCACCACCAGTCACTCAGTCACCCAGACAATGTCAGTCACCAGTCAGTTACCCAGTCAGTCATCAGTCAGTGAATCCTCCAGACACTATAAGTCACTATTAGTCAGACATTGATGACAAACTGCCAGTACAGTAGTCAAGAAACAGGTGTTGAGGCTTGCTAGTAAGGTAGTCAATAAACAGATGTTGAAGCTCGCCAGTTAGGTGGGATAAGATATAAGATTTTGTTTATTATTAACCCGGAGGGTTAGCCATCCAGCGTAATCCACGAGTGCGTTATCGGAGTCTTATTTCCACTGTGGTCCTTTAAATTAATCTTCTCTCCCAGGATGCGACCCACAGCAGTTGACCAACACGCAGGTACCTGATAAATTAGACACATGTGCAACTCTTGGGTATCTTTATTGAGGAAACGTTTCGCCACACAGTGGCTTCATCAGTCCATACAGGTTGAGGGACTGATTACCTCATTCTCCTCCTGTTCTTCAAGATTCTCCTCTGTATGGACTGATGAAGCCACTGTGTGGCGAAAAGTTTCCTCAATAAAGATACCCAAGAGTTGCACATGTCTAATGTATCAACATGTCGGTTCTATGCACCATTCATCTACAATCCTGTCAGACACTGCAACTTCTTGGGATCTTAATACTTGGGAATTCTTCACTTGCCTAACCTTTGGGCCCGGCCTACTTCCACATTGAACAAATGTGACACCACCTACGACTGCTGCACCTCTCCTGCCTACGGTTTATAAGCTCCTTCTCCACACTTATGCCGTATTCTATTCAAGAATGATAGACTGACCCCATCGGCTCAAGGTTGAGGGACTGATTACCTTATTCTCCTCCTGTTCTTCAAGATTCTCCTCTGTATGGACTGATGGAAGCCACTGTGTGGCGAAACGTTTCCTCAATAAAGATACCCAAGAGTTGCACATGTGTCTAATTTATCAATATGTCGGTTCTCTGAACCATTCATCTACATGCAGGTACTTATTTAGTGTCAGGTGAACAGGAGCGTCAGGTGTAAGGAAAAATGCGAAACGTTTCACCCGTGCAGGAGACTGGTCCCAGGTCAGTCAGTGTGTGACCCGAGGACGCTACCAACCGAACCTCGAGCACCTAAGAAACATCAAGGAAAATTTAATTCTTGACACCAGTGACTGCAGAACCTAACGTAAAGTACAAGTTTAGTCTCACCTGAAGTATGAAGGAGAATGAAGCTTATGACGACGTTTCGGTTCGACTTCGACCGAAGTCGGACCGAAACGTCGTCATAAGCTTCATTCTCTTTTGTGCGGGTTATTTATGTATTGTTCTGCTCACGTACTGTACAGTCATAATTTTCTTTTACACACACACACATGCATATATATATATATATATATATATATATATATATATATATATATATATATATATATATATATATATATATATATATATATATATATATATATATATGCATAACAACCACTGTGAAAAAATAGTGAACTTGCAAGGGCTTTCGTGATTTCTCATATTATCAAGGAACTACATCTGAGAGAAGCTGGTTGGTGTCACCACGCTACCTTACTTTGAGAAGTCTTTCTCTCATTTCTCCTGTTGCCACTCTTGAAACAGTGTATAGCTCCTGATGACGCACGGAGATGTGTGAAAGTCCTGGAGCTAAAGATTTCTATCCCCCAAGGTTTGTCCTGCATTAAGAACCCTGTCTGCGATTCAGGTCCCGCTAACCGGTTTCCCCTGAATCCCTTCATAAATGTTACCTTGCTCACATTCCAAAAACATGTCAAGTCGTCAAAATCAATTGTCTCCACTCACTCATATCTATTAGGCTTGTTTTATGTCCAAGCTCCTCGCTTACAAAACCTTCGCCCCCTCCCTCCAACCTTTCCTATGACGACCCCTACCTCTCCTTTTGCCCAACAAGCAGAGTGAAAATTTGTTCAAGCCACAACTCTGCTAAAATGAATTTGAACATAAGGAAAAAAATTATTTAGTAATATTTAATAAATCTAAACCGATCCATGATATATTTAGTAGAATTTGGCTAAAAAAAAGATAATTTAGGTTAGATTAGGTGATGTTTCTAAGTTACGTTTGGTCAAAAAAATCAATGTCGCTCAAAAAAAAGTCTTATCAATCTGTAAAAATATTTTGTGGAAAAGTACAATGTTTAAGGGAATTCTGCCTCGGCTTATTAGGCACGATATATATATATATATATATATATATATATATATATATATATATATATATATATATATATATATATATATATATATATATATATACACACACACACACACACACACCCACTTCCCAGCAAACCGCCCCGATGGGATCACCATCTACCCTTGGAGGAATGGTAAGCTCTTAGCATGGAACTATACCTGTGTGTCCACACTGGCTGACACCTATATCCATCACAGTGTCGGGTGACAGGGAGGAGCTGCTGACCACAGGGAGGAGTACAAGATCGGCAAGTACAGGGACATAAGTCAACAGTATCAATTTGTCCTAGTGAGATCAGAGACCCTAGGATCATGGATCTGGGTTCCAGACTCATCGACACCACCAGGAACCCAAGAGCAGCCACTTTCATGTTCCAGCGCTTGAGCGTGGCCATCCAGAGGGGAAATGCATGCTGCATACTGGGCTCGTGTCCAACTTCGGAAGAGCTGGAGGAGATTCATAACCTTTGATATATTGTGTTTTCTATCAATGTATTCTGTCTATTAATAAAGTTAGCATATAGCATAAAAATATGGGGGGTTGGTAGAAGAAAATGTTCAAACAGTTCCGGGGAGATCCTTGAGTTTTCCCTGAGGTACGTTTATTGTCTTCTCTGAGGATGAGGGTCCCCAGTAAAGTTCTAGAGGTGGTACCTCCTCATACATTATATATATATATATATATATATATATATATATATATATATATATATATATATATATATATATATATATATATATATATATATATATATATATATTTACTTAATTTGGAGGCGAACATTTTCATTAGAAAATCGTATACACGACTCTGCTATTGGTACACTTCACCTTGATATGCGTACACGACCTTGGTAATGGTATACATGTCCATGCCACTGATACATATCTGGATAATGATAATGACACACAACCTTGATAATGGTACACGTGATTTTGATTTGGTGCACATGTTCTTGATGTTTCTATATATGACCTTGACATTAGTACACATTACCTTACTATTGATGCACATAAGTTGTAAACTGGTGCATATGAACTTTGATATATATTGGTACATCTGACTGAAATTAGTGCACTGAGGAGGTAGATTATGGTAATGAATATGATATTGTGTATATGGACTTCAGTAAGGTTTTTGATAGAGTGCCACATCGGAGGGTATTGAGGATAATTAAGGCTCACGGAATAGAAGATTTTTTTTTTTTTTGGTAGAGGCGTGGTTGACAGATAGGCAGCAGAGTTTGCATCAATGGGAAGAAATCAGAGTGGAGGTGCGTCACGAGTGGTGTTCCACAGGGGTCAGTGTTGGGCCCTTTGTTGTTCACAATTTATATAAATGACATTGAAGGGAATAAATAGCGACATAAGCAAGTTTGCTGATGACACCAAAACAGGTCGCTTAATTCATTCAAATGAGGACATTAGAGCACTCCAAGATGATTTGAATAGATTGATGCAGCGATCGGAGAAATGGCAGATGCAGTTTAAAATACACAAGAAAATAACCATGCCACATATAAACTAAATAATGTAGATCTTAATATTACTGATTGCGAAAAGGATTTGGGAGTTCTGGTTAGCAGTAATCTAAATCCAAGACAACAGTGCATAAGTGTTTGCAATAAAGTGAACAGAATCCTTGGCTTTGTATCAAGGAGCATAAATAATAGAAGTCCTCAGGTTGTTCAACTCTATATATCTTTGGAAATAAATGGTATAAAATACCGACACAATGGAAATATAAACACATATGCAGTATAATGTGATCCTTTATTGACTACGTTTCGCCCACACAGTGGGCTTTTTCAAGTCACAAACAGATCTACCTGGGGTGGAAGGGACGCGAGTATTTATAGTCAGGTTCAGAATGCTGAGGTCAGGTGGAGAATGCTGCATCTGATGATGTACCGAGTGGGGTTATAGATTCTAAAATCTTGGGTAGCTTGGAAAGGAGATTGGATAAGTTTGTGAGCAGACCTTCTACAGTGTTCTTCCATTCCGTTCCAGCCAGCGATTTCATCGACCTTGTTGAACTATGTGTTGGCTTTACGTGTTTCTCTTTCAGCAGACTTTTGGACTACCCATGGGTTCGCCACTCAGTGCGGTCCTGGCGAACCTATACATGGAACATCTAGAAGCCGAACGTTTCTCCACCATTATTCCTTCGTCTGTCACCTGGCTCCGTTATGTTGACGACATTCTTCTCATAACTCCTAAACGCTTCAACGTTCAAGCTCTCCAAGACAAGCTCAACCAGGTCGAACCTTCAATCCAGTTCACACTTGAAGAAGAAGTCGACAACACTCTTCCTTTCCTTGATGTTCTGCTCTGCAAAGCTGACCACGAACTTCGTTTTAAAGTCTATCGAAAACCCACCAACCAAAACGATCTTCCCCACTTCTACTCTCACCACGACACCAAAACTAAACGTGGTGTAATTATAGGCTTCTTCCTGCGTGCACTCAGAATCTGCAGCAATGAGTTTCTTGAAGAAGAATGTACGATAATTGAACAAGTATTTTCTAAACTCCACTATCCTTGTCACTTCATCAGAGACTGCAGACGACGGGCATTAAACATCTTCAACACACCCAGAGAAGACACTGCCGAGAAGAGATACATAGTCCTCCCCACCAACTCCATTGCCAAACACGTTTCCAACATCTTTTCCAATACCTCATTCCACGTATCTACCTCCACAACCACGACCATCAAGGACAAGCTTCCACCCTCTGCAGGGGTATACATAATCCCTTGTAATGACTGCAACAAATTATACGTGGGCGAAACATCAAGGGACCTCCAAACACGTATTTCAGAACACCAGTACGCAAGCAGGTCTGACGACACAAGGAATGCCTGTGTACAACACCGTAATTCACACAACCACTTGATAAACTACAGAAACTCGAGACTTATCGCCACAGAAGACAACACTCAGTACCGAAGAATCCTGGAATCATCACTTATTTCTATATCCGACAACTTCAACCAGAATAGTGGCTTCTATAACATAGCTGAACCACTTGCCAAGAAACTTCTTCATCGCTATCCCACATAAGAACACAGGAATGGAAGAACACTGTAGAAGGTCTGCTCACAAATCTCCTTTCCAAGCTACCCAAGATTTTAGACTCTATAATCCCACTCGGTACATCATCAGATGCAGCATTCTCCACCTGACCTCAGCATTCTGAACCTGACTATAAATACTCGCGTCCCTTCCACCCCAGGTAGATCTGTTTGTGACTTGAAAAAGCCCACTGTGTGGGCGAAACGTAGTCAATAAAGGATCACATTATACTGCATATGTGTTTATATTTCTACATATCTTTAGTTAGGCCTCACTTAGATTATGCTGCACAGTTCTGGTCACCGTATTACAGAATGGATATGAATGCACTGTAGCACGTACAAAGGAGGATGACAAAGTTGATCCCTGGTATCATAAATCTTCCCTATGAGGATAGACTGAGGGCACTGAATCTGCACTCTCTAGAAAGGTGTAGAATCAGGGGTGATATGATTGAGGTGTATAAATGGAAAACATGAATAAATAGAATATAAATAGCGTGCTAATTTTTTATCACGCCAAGACAGGACTCGCAGCAGTGGTTTAAAGTTGGAAAAATTCAGATTCAGGAAGGATATAGGAAAGCACTGGTTTGGTAATAAGAGTTGTGGATGAGTGGAACAAACTCCCGAGTACCGTAATAAAAGCCGAGACGTTGTGTAGTTTTAAAAATAGGTTAGATAAATACATGAGTGAGTGTGGGTGGGTGTGAGTTGGACCTGACTAGCCTGTCCTAATAGGTCTGATGCCGTGCCCCTTCCATAAGTAGATGTGATCTAACCTGACTAGGTGGGTCATTGGTTTAAGTCGGGAGGTGACTTGGACCTGCCTCGCATTGGCCAGTAAGCCTGTTGCAGTGTTCCTTCTTTCTTATGTTATGACCTTGATATTGGTGCACATAAAGTTGATAGTGGTGCACCTGACCTTGACGTCAAGGTCATGGTCTTGATACTGGTGCACATAACTTCCGTAATGGTACACATTATCTTATCTTGATACTGGTGCAGATGACCTTGATATTTGGGCAACATGACATTGACCAACATATTTTGGTTCACATGACCTTGATATTGATGCATAACCTTCATATCAGTACATATGACCTTAATGAGGTTTTACATGACCTAGACATCGATGCATAACCATAGTGGTGCAACTGATATAATCCATGGCGCACATGGGTAACATAAATAGAGAACAGTCATCAGTCATCAATCCTGAAACGTGAAAAGCAATGAGAACAGGAGAGGGGGATAAAAAGACCAGTCACGGAGAAATGCCTGGAAGAAGTAATGCTTCAGACAAGTTACCTGTAGGTTACATGTGGTCGCTTCCGGGAGTCTCTGCTCCCGTGGCCCGATCCTAGACCAGGCCTCCTGTCTGCTCGTGATAAAAACATAAGAAAAAAGGAACACTGCAGCAGGCCTACTGGCCCATGGGAGGCAGATCCAATTTTCCTACCGGCTTAAGCCAACGCAATAACTTAGTCAGATCAGGTCACATTCATTTAATGAAGGAGCACGGCATCTGACCTAGTAGCACAAACTAGTCATGTCCAACTCACACCCACCCAAACCCACTCATGTATTTATCTAACCTATTTTTAAAACTACACAACGTCTTAGTTTCTATGATGGTACTCGGGAGTTTGTTCCACTCATCCGCAACTCTATTACCAAACCAGTGCTTTCCTATATCCTTCCTGAATCTGAATTTTTCCAACTTAAAACCAATGCTGTGAATCCTGTCTTGGCTAGATAAAAAATTAGAACGCTATTTACATCTCCTTTATTTATTCCTGTTTTGCATTTATACACCTCAATCATATCACATATAATTCTAAGCCTTTCTAGAGAGTGCAGATTCAGGGTTCTCAGTCTCTCCTCATAGAGAAGATTTCTGATACATGGGATCAACTTTATCATCCTCCTTTGTACGTGTTCCACGGCATTTATATGCATTCTGTAATACGGTGACTAGAACTGTGCAGCATAATCTAAATGAGGCCTAACCAAAGATATACAGAGCTGAGGATATATAGAGTTGATCGATAAGGCTGTTGGTGCTAGCAGCAAGCAGTCGAAAATAGGCACGAGATCCAGGTTGATCAGAAACAAACTTGAGGAACTTATCAAGTTCTCTCTTGAAGACAGCAAAGGGTCTGTATATAGAGGAGGGTGCTGAGTCTTGGGTACTCCAAACTAAACATCACACTAAACCTATCAATAAAGTGCACATCAACTGTACAACTTCAAAGGCATAAGAAAATATAGTTAACCAAACCAGTGTTTTAGAACATTTACAAATAAATATTTAGAATATTATAAACAGTTTAGGTTAGGCCTATCCTTCAGTATTCATCACCAGCACGAGCCTAGCTCGCAGTTCTCAGTTTGTCTCTATCCACTCTTTCAATCCCCTGAGTATTTTGAATGTCATGATAATATCCACCATGAGTTCCTCTCTTGTAGTGATGTTAGGCTGACTTCCTTAAGTCTTTCTTTGTAGTCTATTTAGCACCTGATAAGACCAAAACGAATTGGCTGGAATTACTACAAGGGGATACTTGATGAACTAAAAATACTATCGTAGTTGAAAAGAGGACCATGGGACACATGATCATGACATAAAATATTCAAAGGATTTGAGAGAGTGGCTCAGGGCAGACTGACTGAGATGACCGAGGAGGGAGCCAGGGGTCATAGATGGCAGCTAGAGGTAGATAAGCTACAGGGACGTTAGGAATTACTTTTTCAGTGTGAGGATGACGAGTGTAACTAGACGAAATGTAGGCAGGTGTGGAAGAGCAGGTGTGGAGGGGCAGGTGTGGGCCAAGATACAGAAGCACTGAGGCAGTCGGCCAAAAGGTACACTACCAAGGGTTCCTGCCCACCCGTTCCAACAGATGCCCTCACCCGTCCTACACACACACACACACACATACACACACACACACACACACACACACACACACACACACACACACACACACACACACACACACACACCTGCACACCCACTACGCTGAGAAATGCTGACACAGAAAGTAATAGGGGCTGCATAACGGGTAAAAATAGAGGCTGTGGCATGCATACAAAACATTACATGAAGGTGAACATCTGAGTACAAAGGTGTAGGTAGCGACAGCCATGACTGCCAGGAGTAGGCAGCGAGAGTCACTTCTGCTAGGAGTAGGAAAGGAGAGCCACCTTTGCTAGGATTATGCAGCGTGAGCCACCTCTGCTAGGAGTAGGAAGGGAGAGCCACCTTTGCTAGGAGTAGGAAGCGAGAGCCATGTCTGCTAGGAGCAGGAAGGGAGAGCCACCTATGCTAGGAGTAGGCAGCGAGAGCCACCTCTGCTAGGAATTGGAAGCGAGAGCCACGTCTGCTAAGAGTAGGCAGCGAGAGCCACGTCTGCTAGGAGTAGGAAGCGAGAGCCACGTTTGCTAGTACGAAGCGAGAGCTACGTCTGCTAGAAGTAGGAAGCGAGAGCCACCTCTACTAAGAATAGGAAGCGAGAGCCACCTCTGCTAGGAGTAGGAAGCGAGAGCCACCTCTGCTAAGAGTAGGAAGCGAGAGCCACCTCTGCTAGGAGTAGGAAGCGAGAGCCACCTCTGCTAGAAGTAGGAAGCGAGAGCCACCTCTGCTAGGAGTAGGAAGCGAGAGCCACTTCTGCTAGGAGTAGGAAGCGAAAGCCACCTCTGCTAGGAGTAGGAAGCGAGAGCCACCTCTGCTAGAAGTAGGAAGCGAGAACCACCTCTGCTAGGAGTAGGAAGCGAGAGCCACCTCTGCTAGGAGTAGGAAGCGAGAGCCACCTCTGCTAGGAGTAGGAAGCGAGAGCCACCTCTGCTAGGAGTAGGAAGCGAGAGCCACCTCTGCTAGGAGTAGGAAGCGAGAGCCACCTCTGCTAGGAGTAGGAAGCGAGAGCCACCTCTGCTAGGAGTAGGAAGCGAGAGCCACGTCTGCTAGGAGTAGGAAGCGAGAGCCATCTCTGATAGGAGTAGGAAGCGAGAGCCACCTCTGCTAGGAGTAGGAAGTGAAAGCCACATCTGCTAGGAGTAGGAAGCGAGGGCCACCTCTGCTAGGAGTAGGAAGCGAGAGCCACCTCTGCTAGGAGTAGGAAGTGAAAGCCACATCTGCTAAGAGTAGGGAGCGAGAGCCACGTCTGCTAGGAGCAGGAAGCGAGAGCCACGTCTGCTAAGAGTAGGAAGCGAGAGCCACGTCTGCTAGGAGCAGGAAGCGAGAGCCACTTCCGCTAGGAGTAGGAAGAGAGAGCCACTTCCGCTAGGAGTAGGAAGCGAGAGCCACTTCCGCTAGGAGTAGGAAGCGAGAGCCACCTCTGCTAGGAGTAGGAAGTGAAAGCCACATCTGCTAAGAGTAGGAAGCGAGAGCCACGTCTGCTAGGAGCAGGAAGCGAGAGCCACGTCT
Source organism: Cherax quadricarinatus (assembly GCF_038502225.1). NCBI lineage: Eukaryota > Metazoa > Arthropoda > Malacostraca > Decapoda > Parastacidae > Cherax > Cherax quadricarinatus. The sequence goes on along the minus strand of NC_091319.1, from coordinate 10,742,409 downwards.
GCTAAGAGTAGGAAGCGAGAGCCACCTCTGATAGGGGTAGGAAGCGAGAGCCACGTCTGCCAAGAGTAGGAAGCGAGAGCCACCTCTGCGAGGAGTAGGAAGCGAGAGCCACTTCCGCTAGGAGTAGGAAGCGAGAGCCACTTCCGCTAGGAGTAGGAAGCGAGAGCCACCTCTGCTAGGAGCAGGAAACGAGAGCCACATCTGCTAAGAGTAGGCAGCGAGAGCCACGTCTGCTGGGAGTAGGAAGCGAGAGCCACCTCTGCTAGGAGTAGGAAGTGAAAGCCACATCTGCTAAGAGTAGGAAGCGAGAGCCACGTCTGCTAGGAGCAGGAAGCGAGAGCCACGTCTGCTAAGAGTAGGAAGCGAGAGCCACCTCTGATAGGGGTAGGAAGCGAGAGCCACGTCTGCCAAGAGTAGGAAGCGAGAGCCACCTCTGCGAGGAGTAGGAAGCGAGAGCCACTTCCGCTAGGAGTAGGAAGCAAGAGCCACGTCTGCTAAGAGTAGGAAGCGAGAGCCACCTCTGATAGGAGTAGGAAGCGAGAGCCACTTCCGCTAGGAGTAGGAAGAGAGAGCCACTTCCGCTAGGAGTAGGAAGCGAGAGCCACTTCCGCTAGGAGTAGGAAGCGAGAGCCACCTCTGCTAGGAGTAGGAATCGAGAGCCACCTCTGCTAGGAGTAGGAAGTGAAAGCCACATCTGCTAAGAGTAGGAAGCGAGAGCCACGTCTGCTAGGAGCAGGAAGCGAGAGCCACGTCTGCTAAGAGTAGGAAGCGAGAGCCACCTTTGATAGGGGTAGGAAGCGAGAGCCACGTCTGCCAAGAGTAGGAAGCGAGAGCCACCTCTGCGAGGAGTAGGAAGCGAGAGCCACTTCCGCTAGGAGTAGGAAGCGAGAGCCACATCTGCTAAGAGTAGGCAGCGAGAGCCACGTCTGCTGGGAGTAGGAAGCGAGAACCACCTCTGCTAGGAGTAGGAAGCGAGAGCCACCTCTGCTAAGAGTAGGAAGCGAGAGATACCTCTGTTAGAAGTAGGCAGCGAGAGCCACGTCTGCTAGTAATAGGCAGCAAGAGCCACATCTGCTAGGAGTAGGCAGCGCAAGCCACCTCTGCTAGGAGGAGTAGGCAGCGCGAGCCACCTCTGCTAGGAGACCTTCAGGAGGGAGGAGGGTACAGGCGCACACCCCAGACGTTCCTCCAGTCTCTGGAATTTACCTCACGGGGAAACTTCGCTTGCCTCTCCCTATTCTCTTGTATAGGGAAGATTCAGTCTCTTACCTCCTCAGTTGCACAACACTACCTTCCCCCAAGTTGCACAACCCCACTCCACTGACAATCACAACAATTCCTTACCACTTTAAATAAACCTATTAAACATAAATAATATATGTAGATTAAGAATTTTTAAAAATTTTGTCATCACGACCATAGGTCAAAAGTCTGGAGTAGAAAGATAAAAGGTAAGTGCATAGTGAATAACAGTAGGAGTGTCTCACAAGACGGTAGTATATAGTGAATGATAAAAGGATTGTCTCACAAATTGGTAGTGCAAAGCGAATGATAGTAGGGCTGTCTCACAAGATGGTAGTATATAGTGAATGATGGTAGGGCTGTCTCACAAGATGGTAGTATATAGTGAATGATAGTAGGGCTGTGTAGGGCTGCTGGCGATTAGCAGACGAAGGATGAAGGCCGCACAAGGGAACGCTATGGGGCACAGCGGTAAAGTTCACACGGTGAACACTGCCAGTAAAGTTCAGATGTGGCAGCGAAAATCTACCTGGAGGGCATTCCGGGGAACAACTCCCCCGCGGCGGGGTCCATGACCAGGCCTCCTGATGGATCAGGGCCTGATCAGCCAGGCTGTTACTGCTGACCACACGTAATCCAACGTACGAACCACAGCCCAGCTGATCTGGCACTGACGTTAGGTATCTGTCCAGCTCCCTCTTGAGGACAACCAGGGGTCTATTGGTAATTCCCCTTATGGTTGGTGGGAGGCTATTGAACACTCTTGGGCCCCGGACACTTATTGTGTTTTCTCTTATGTATCAGTAGCACTTTACTATTCCCTGGGGGTATGCTACATCGCCTGCCAAGTCTTTTGCTTTCGTAGGTAGTGATTTCTGTGTGCAGGTTAGGAACCAGTCCCTCCAGAATCTTCCAGGTGTAGATTATGATATATATCTCTCGCCTGCGCTCCAGGGAGTACAAGTCAAGTGCTTCCAGGCGTTCCCAGTAGCTAAGGTGTTTGATGGAACTTATACGTGCAGTAAACGTTCTCTAAACATTCTCTAGATCTGCAATTTCACCTGCCTTGAATGGGGATGTTAATGAACAGCAGTATTCTAGCCTAGAGAGAACAAGTGATTTAAAAAGGATCATCACTGGCTTGGCATCTCTTGTCTTGAATGTTCTCATTATCCGTCCTATCAGTTTCCTCGCATATGTGATAGTGGCATTGTTGTGGTCCTTGAAAGCGAGATCTTCGGACATTACCACTCCCGGGTCCTTCACATTGCTTTTCCGCTCAACTGTGCGAATTGAGTTTGTAGTATACTCAGTCCTAGCTATTATTTCCTCCAGTTTTCCATAACGTAGTAGTTGGAATTTGTCTTCATTGAACATCATATTGTTCTCCGTTGCCCATTGGAAAACTTGGTTTATATCCTCTTGGAGATTTGCCGTGTCCTCAATGGATGACACTCATGCAGATCCTAGTATCGTCTGCAAAGGATGATACGGTGCTAGGGTTTACATCTCTGTCTACGTCTGATATGAGAATGAGGAACAGGATAGGGGTGAATACTGTGCCTTGTGGAACAGAGCTCTTCACTATGGCAGCTTCCGATTTAACTCTTTACCACTACTCTTTGTATTCTATTGGTTAGAAAGTTGAAGATCCATCTGCCTACGTTCCCAGTTATCCCTTTAGCATTGCAAAATATGTGTATACTGCATCTGCAGTCTGTTTTCCAGTGCATCTAAGACCATATCATAGTGGTCCAGTAGTTGCAAGAGGCAGTAGCGACCTGCTCTGAAACCATGTTGCCTTGGATTGTGCAATTTTTGGGAGTCCAAGTGGTTTGCAATCCTGCTTCTTATAACTCTTTCAAAGATTTTTATGAAATGGGACGTTAAGCTATTGGTCTATAGTTCTTAGCTATTGCTTTGCTACCACCTTAATGGAGTGGGGCTATATCCGTTGTTTTCAGTGACTGAGGAATCTCACCTGCGTCTATGCTCCTTCTTCATATCATACTTAGTGTAGGAAGGTGTAGGAAGCCTCAGAGCCACGGTAGCGCTCACATCAACAACACACCTCGTCCAGTCTCCCTGCCCTGCTACCCTGGTCATCACAACTTTCCGCCAACCACTAAGAAGAATTAACCCGGAGGGTTAGTACATAAGCAATGGAGTTGTAGATGAGCGGAATAAATTTCCAGGTAGCGTCACTGAGGCGAGAACTTTGGGTAGCTTTAAATATAGGTTGAATTAGTTGAGGTTAGGTGTAAACTGCCTGGCATGGGCCAACAGACTTACCAGGTTGTTCCTTCCTTCTTATGCCCTGTATGTTAGTAACTCAGGAAAACTCAAGAAAACATGACTCAAGAAAGACAAACAGTTCGTTCTATTTCCATTAAAGCCTACTGATCCTCTTCCCCAGGATATGATCCACAAATCAGATGAAACCCAGATACTTAGTTGCTGCTATATCAACTGAGGCAGCAGGTTTAAGGAAACATGTTCAACGTTTGTATTCGTCCCAGTTTCAAACCCGAGTCCTACAAGTGTGAGCCGAAGGCGCTATCACTTCAGCCACTAGCCAACTACCATGATGCTTTCAAGGGAGCGGAGACAAGAAAGAAGCCATTTCACAGCTCACCCAGCAACACGTGCAGTGCACACTCAAGCAGTTAGGAATAGTAGTATTATAGTAGGACCTGTGTTCCTGGTCCTGAGCAATCAGGCCACATTTCAAGCAGTAGAGGCACGGAGTAATACCGGAATGGAAGTTAGTTTAACATCTTTATTAAGCACCCCATACTCATCCTGTGGGCCGTATTCAAAATACCGCGGAGGAACATAATGGGTCCAGGGTCTGGGCCGCAAAGTTTTGACAGTTAAACTAATTACCGTGGCAATGAAATATCTACATGTTTATATCTTGTTACAATTTTAATAAGTTATTTATGCAGACATGAATTAAGTCACAAAAATATTGCAGTGTAGCTAACCTAAAAGGTGAGTAAGGTATACTCGAATTCAAGCAATTCTAAGTCGTCAATGCGTTATTTACAATAGGAAAAGTCATGGTATTTTTCCAGAATGGCTGATAACATACCACTGTGGATTCTCACAAATGTTCAAGAAATATCAACGTATTTTATGCACAGGAATGTAAGTCTGCGGGATTTACACACACACCCTCATCCTCTCGCAGTAACCTATCTTGATTTACAATTTTAATTTTCTTATGAGCGGTAATTTCTTAACATTTCCCGTTACTCCATAAATACTATGGTCTTTATTTTAAATAAGATTAAGCAAGGTTAGGTTACAGAACCCTATAATAACGTATATCTAGCCACAAATAAACAAACAAAAAACTGGCGCGACACACCTGGCAGCATCGCGTTGGTCGAGCATAACGAGGAAATGTTCAAATCTGTGATAGCATCACTCACTGGTGATTAAGACATATTTTATATCATTTTCAACAGCATCACTCGTGGTGCAAGAATGTGTTGAAGGTTCCTCCCCCTATACACAGCTGATTATACAGTGATGAAGAGGGATGACATGGGAACACGGAGGCACAGCTGCAACTTAAAGACGTTTGTAACTATGCCAAAGGAATCAGGAAATATTCATTAAGCCTCAAGGTGGTCAGGAAGTAGAATACTCTGGATGAAGAGGTAGTGCAGGCACAATCCATACACACTTAAGAATTGGCATAATAGGGACCGTGCAACTTATCTTCTAGTTAAACCGTTTAATTTCCTATGAATTTCATTTAGATGATTTTTGCTCAGGATATCCGGAGGTGCACATCAACAGACTTACGTCGGCAGTGAACGCAAGCCAAGCAAACCTTAGAACGGCACTCAAGTAAATTAAATCATTATTTATGAATCTATATACAATATGTCTTTCTGAACTATTGATGAGTATGCAGCACCTGTCTGGAGCCCATACCTGATCAAGCATACAGCTAAAGAAACCAGAGAAATTCCAGATTTGCTATACGGATGGTCCTGGATCTAACAGGGCTGACCTACGAAGAGTGGCTAAAAGAACAGAATATGACGATTTTAGAGCAAAGGCAAGAGGGAAAACATGATAACGTATATATAACATACTCAAAGGACTTTATAAAGCACAAAGGGAAACACTAGAAGCCGAGGAACGGAAACAAGGGGAGCGTATATATGAAAGCTTGAGTAGTAAATGAGGAAATATTTCGTTTGCCTTGGGGAAGTCAGGAAATGGAATTACCTAGACGACATAATTGATCTGTAGTTGATCTGAGGTCAACACCCCCGCAGCCCGGTCCTAGATCGGTCCACCTGATTGCTATACTGATCAATCAGGTTACTGGTGCTAGCTGGTACCACAGCTCAGCTAATTTGGTATTACTGCATTAATAATTCCCATTATGTATAAAGGGAGGTTGTTGAAAAGTTTTGGCCCTTTTACATTTATCGAGTTATCTCTTATAACCTCTGCTATTCAATGGGGGTATTTTATATCGTTTTCCGTGATTTTTGCTCTTTTAGGGAGTAATTTCGGTGTACAGACTTGGAGCCAATTACTCAAGTATTTTCCAGGTGTAAATAATGATAAATCTTTCTCCCCTACATTCCAGGATGTGTAGTTCAAGGGAACTTCAAGTGTTTCCAATAATTTAGGTCCTTGACTGTATTTACACAGCAGTGAGGGCTCTCTCCATATTCTCCGGATCTGCAATTACGCCTGCCTCATAAGGGATTACTGGTGTGTTACAATATCCCAGTTTAGAAAGTGCAAGTGACTTAACAAACATTATACACAATTTTAAGGATAGGTACGATAAGACTCACGAGGCAGAAAATGATGAAACAGATAGTACGCAGTAAGAGGCAGGGCCAGGAACTGATAATCAAACCCCGGAATCTCAAGTTGTGCAACTACGTGAATACAACGGTGTGAGTACAACATGGTGAGTACACGCACACACCGACCAGTGAAGAGGCGAGGCCAGGAGTTATGACTCGACCCTTACAACCACAAATAGGTGAGTATGCACACACACACACACACACACACACACACACACACACACACACACACACACACACACACACACACACACACACACACACACACACACACACGTGAAGCAGTATCGTTAATTAGTGATCCCAGGATTTAGCGTTCTAGTGGCTGTCCTAAGATATTAGTGGTCATCGTACGTGATTGAATCAGTGAACATACCTACAAGAGTGTAACAGTTTTCTAGTGTGAATAATGTAATAAGATCAATAATTTTACAATTTAAATTTGAATACGGGTGCTTTACCTGGAAGGTGTGTGAGAGAGAGGGCAGCAAGCAGCTGGTCAGGCTGCTGGCACCAGTGCTGACACAAATAATAAAAAAGCATATTTAATGGGTCAAGGTTGTGACCTTAATTAAAAAAATAAATGCAAATATCTGGTCGGTAATGGCAACAGTGCAGTGATAAGGTCACAAATGAGTAATAAAGTAAATAATGAATGAAAAAAAATTTAGTCAAAATTCCCAGCAGTTGGTGTTGTGACTACAGTTAATATCAAGTTATGACTCTGATCATATTACTAAAGAAAAAAAGAGTGAATAACACGTTATTAAAAAAAAAAACTTGAATGCATGATAAAAGCTACGGAGGGAGTTACAAACTGACGGAGTTCATAGAAGACACCACCAGGAGGAGCCTCCAGTGCTGAGCAATCACTTGCCTATGTGTGGGAGCAATTTTGGTTGGTGTCTTAAGTCACACAGTCTCACGCCCTGCTGGCTGTATGCTATAGGATCACTCTCTCCCTAACTTTTAGTGCCAGGAGACAGATAAGGGTAGCCCTGACAATATTTAGTAAGTTATTTAAAAATCCTCAGAAGAGTTGTTTAGCCTAGCGACTCCCCCCCCCCCCCCCCGTTCTTAAAAGGTACATTACTAGGGGTTCCTGCCGAACCGTTCCAACAGATGCCCTCACCCGCCCTACACACAGACACACACACATCTATATGTATATATATATATGTATATATATATATATATATATATATATATATATATATATATATATATATATATATATATATATATATATATATATATATATATTTTTTTTTTTTTTTTTTTTTTTTTTTTTTTTTTTTTTTTTTTTTTTTCAACAAGTCGGCCGTCTCCCACAGAGGCAGGGTGACCCAAAAAAGAAAGAAAATCCCCAAAAAGAAAATACTTTCATCATCATTCAACACTTTCACCACACTCACACATTATCACTGTTTTTGCAGAGGTGCTCAGAATACAACAGTCTAGAAGCATACACATATAAAGATACACAACATATCCCTCCAAACTGCCAATATCCCAAAACCCTCCTTTAAAGTGCAGGCATTGTACTTCCCATTTCCAGGACTCAAGTCCGACTATATGAAAATAACCGGTTTCCCTGAATCCCTTCATTAAATATTACCCTGCTCACACTCCAACAGATCGTCAGGTCCCAAGTACCATTCGTCTCCATTCACTCCTATCTAACACGCTCACGCACGCTTGCTGGAAGTCCAAGCCCCTCGCCCACAAAACCTCCTTTACCCCCTATATATATATATATATATATATATATATATATATATATATATATATATATATATATATATATATATATATATATATATATATATATATATATATGCAAACACACATACACATACACACAATGTGTACACATACTCAGACAAAACTAACCTCACCTAACACATTAGTACATAAACCCACACATACACACAATTTTACACAAAGCTGAAGGATCTAGAGTAACCTAATAGGATAAAAAAAAAGAGATCTAAAAGGGAGGACGTGAAGGCAAGGAAACCGAGGATGACTGGTCTGAAAAGGAATGGGTAGAAAGGCTCAAGAACAAAATGAATAAAGAATGGGAAAAAAAAGTTAAATGAGCTTTGCAATAACATGTTAGAGAAGCTATCTGCAGAGAGCAAGAAGTGGGAATCATGAGTTGTAGCTGCTGAGGCAAACATACAAAGACAAGGAAGAAATGGATGTGCTGAAGCAGGATTTAATGAGGTCTGAAAGGAGTAAAGTGACTAAATGGGAACATCAGCAGGCAGTGATGGGATTGAAGGAGGGGATGGAGCTAAGTAGTCCCTTGCAGAAGTAATATCAATATGGCCATCAGGGTGTCCAGGAGATGGTAAGGGAAACAACAAAGGAGATGCTTAATTAAATCAGATCCAGAGATGTGGAGGGAAAAGAAAGGGGAAGAAGAGAGGGAGAGGTCAATAATTATTCATGAGCATCAGGAGGCTGAAGGGACGACCTATGATGAAAGAAAGCACTGGGAGGAAAAAAGAGATTAAGAGCATCACTGCAATAACAGGAGAGAAGGACATGTCTCAGGTAGAAAATTTTCACAGACTTGGGGGGTATTCGAGGAATAAAAAACCTACCAATCAAATTGACATTCAAGACAGAAGTGGTACAAACAGGATACTACAACAGAAGCCACTGTTAAAGGACTCTCAAGGATATCAACACGTGTACCTCAATCGAGACAGAACACAAAAAGAAAGGGAACAACTGAGAGTGAGAGTAAGACGAAACCAGCATAAGAGAGACAGGACAGGCAGTGACAGACATGAAAGCTTAGCCTCCGGGAACATTAAACACAAATGATTATAGAAACCCCTCAAACCCTGTCACCCCATATCAACCAAACACAATAACCAGAAACAAACCACACTTCATAGCCCCCACTCCTCCAAGCACTAATTTCACAATCACAGCAGCGTCCCATAATATTCCGCCCTGCCTCCTACACCCTCAGCTTGCACCATCCTCTTCCACCTCCCAAAATACAGTACTGGAAAGGAAGCTGAAGGTATGATACACCAATGCAGATGGAATAACAAATAAGAGTGAACGAATCATTGATGCATCCCCTGACATCATAGCAATAACAGACAAAACTTACAGGGATGATAATAGATGCAATCTTTCCAACTGGATATCAGATCCTGAGGAAAGACAGAGAGAATAGAGGAGGGGGAGGAGTGGCACTGCTCATCAAAAGCCAGTGGGGTTTTGAGGAAATGGGAGGAATGGACAGAAGGAAAACAGACGACTTCATTGTAGGAACACTTTAGAGTGAGGGTCCAGAGGTGATGATAGCAGTGATGCATAACCCACCACTAAACAGCAGGAAGCCAAGACAAGAGTATGATGAGTGTAACAGAGCAATGGTGGATACACTACCTGAAGTGGCCAGGAGGGCTCATATGGGTAGGACAAAATTACTCATAATGGGGGATTTCAATCATAAAGAGATTGACCGGGAAAACCTAGAGCCACATGGGGGACCAGAAACGTGGAGGGCGCAGATGTTGGAGACAGTATTGGAGAACTTCGTGCACCAACATATTAGGGATACAACCAGAGAGAGAGAGAGAGAGAGGATGTTGCAGCAAGGATGGATCTCATATTCACCTTGAATAATTCAGACATAGGGGATATCACACACGAAAAACCCCTTGGTGTTAGTGATCACGATGTCCTGAGTTTTGAGTACCTTGTAGAGTTAATAGTGGAGAATGCAGTAACACGAAAAGGACGAGAGAAGCCAAACTTCAAGAATGGGGACTACATAGGCATGAGGAGATTCCTGCATGAAGGGCAGTGGGAAAGAGAACTAGAGGAAAAGATAGTAAATGAAATGATGGAACTCGTAACCACTAAGTGCAGGAAGGCAGAGGATAAGTTCATACCAAAGGGTAACAGAAAAATGGTAAGACCAGAGTGAGCCCTTGGTTCAACTGGAGATCTACAGCGGCCAAAGCCAAGTGTCTTACAGCATGGAAAAGTATAGAAGGCAAAGAACTGAAGAAAACAAGGAGTTGAGCAGAAGAACCAGCCACGAATATGCAGGGATAAGAAGAGAGGCCAAGAGGCAATACGAGAACGACATAGCATCAAAAGCCAAATCTGAACCAAAGTTGTTATACAGTCACATTAGGAGAAAAACAACAGTCAAGGACCAGGTAATCAGGCTAAGGAAAGGAGGGGAGCTCACAAAGAGTGACCAGGAAGTATGTGATAAACTTAACACAAGATTTAAAAAATTATTCATTATAGAGACAGAAATACTTCCAGCAAACCAAGGAGGAAGGGTGCACCAGCAGGTGCTGGACACATTGCACATAACCAAGGAGGTAAATAAATGCTAGGTGAACCAGATACCTCAAAAGGGGTTGGCCCAGATAACATATCTCTATGGATCCTGAGAGAAGCAGAGGAACTATGTGTGCCGCTAGCAGCAATCTTCAATAAATCTATCGAAACTGGGCAATTACCTGAGGCGTGGAAGACAGCAAATGTAGTTCCAATTTTTAAGAAAGGAGACAGACAGGCAGCATTAAACTACAGACCAGTATCACTGACTTGTATAGTATGTAAAGTCATGGAACAGATGATCAGAAGAGTGGTGGAGCACATTGAAAGGACTGGGCTCATACATGACAGTCAGCACAGCTTCAGAGATGGGAGATACTGTGTCACAAATCTACTTAAGTTCTACGATAAGGTAACAGAAGTAAGACAGGAGAGAGAGAGGGATGGGTAGATTGCATCTTTTTGGACTGGAAGAATGCTTTTGACACAATACCACACAAGAGACTAGTACAAAAATTAGAGAAGCAGGCAGGAATAGAAGGGAAAGTACTGCAATGGATCAGGGAATACCTGACAGGAAGGAAACAACGAGTGTTGGTACGTGATGAAGTGTCAGAGTGGGCGCATGTGTCGTCTGGGGTTCCACAAGGGTCAGTCCTAGGTCTGGTGCTGTTTCTTGTATACGTGAATGCTGTTTCTTGTATATGTGAATGACATGATGGAAGGAATAACTTCTGAAGTGTCGCTGTTCGCTGATGATATGAAACTCATGAGGAGAATACAAGCGGGCGAGGATCAGCTAAGATTACAAGGGGGTCTGGACAGACTACAAGTCTGGTCCGATAAATGGCTCCTGGAGTTTAAACCCCAGTAAGTGCAAAGTCGTTAAGACTGGGGAAGGACAAAAAAGACCGCAGACGGAGTACAGATTACGGGATCAAAGGCTGCAAACATCACTTAAAGAAAAGGATCTTAGGGTAAGCACTGCAACTAACATGCCCCCTGAGACACACATCAATCAAATAACTGCTGCAGCATATGGACGCTTGGCAAACATGAGTAAGGAATCATTCACGACATTGTATACCGCGTACGTCAGGCCATACTGGAGTATGCAGCACCAGTATGGAACCCACACGTAATCAAACACATCAAGAAATTGGAGAAAGTGCAAAAGTTTTCAACAAGATTAGTCCCGGAACTGAAGGGTATGTCTTACGAGGAGAGATTAAGGGAACTCAACCTGATGACACTAGAGGATAGGAGGAAATGATAACAACGTAAAAAGTACTGATAGGAATTGACAAGGTGGACAGGGCTCGAATGTTTCAGAGATAGGATACAGGAACAAGGGGTCACAACTGGAAGTTGAAAACTCAGATGAGTCATGGGGATGTTAGAAAGTATTTCTTTAGCCTTAGAGTTGTCAGGAAGTGGAATAATTTGGAGAATGAAGTAGCGGAGGCAAATTCCATACATTGCTTTAAGAATAGGTATAACAAAACTCATGGAGCAGGGAGAGAGTTACTTAGTATCGACCAATGAAGAGGCAGTGCCAGGAGCTATGAATCGACCCCTGCACCCACATATAGGTGAGTACACATCCACACGCACACACATAACCACGTGAGTAAAATCAAGTACGTGTAATCATGTGAAACGCTGGAGGCTGGATCGTCCTTCCAGGGCTTGACCCTCTGACCTTCCAGATGGGTGACGGGTGTCACCACCCACGCAGCGGGCTTTATCAATTCGCAAATAAATCTGTCTGCGAATTGATAAAGCGCACTGCGTGAGTGAAGCGTTGTCGATAGAGGATCGCTTTATACTGCATTAATGTCTCTTGTTTTCCAACGTGTTATTTTGTACCACTTCACTTATACCACCTCAACTGAAGTCGTAATAAATGACTGTCGATGAATAAACAGAAAAGTGGACGGGAGGCTCGAACCGTCGTCCCGAGAATAACAGAGCCAGTGCTTTACCGAAAGCTACCGGACTTTTAATAGGAAAGTTTCACAGAAGGCACTGCTGTGTCCTGTCTGTCAGTGGCTACCGAAATTTTCCTATTAGAAGGTCGGTAGCTCAGCGGTAAAGCGCTGGACCTGTTAATTTCGGGACACGGTTCAAACCTTCCGTCCACCATTGTTTATTCATATATGTATGTATGTGTAATATATATATATATATATATATATATATATATATATATATATATATATATATATATATATATATATATATATATATATAACATTGTGACTAGCCAAGGACTCGAACCCATGTCATTCTGGCCCGCCTCATGGTGAGCGAAAATCACATGACGCTCTAACCAACACGACCACCAAATCCTACAAGAATCAAGCACCCAGCAGAGCTAAGTACGTGATTCCAGGACATACGACGGTGTGGGTGCCTCTGAGCTAACTTCATTCTACTCCCCGCTTGGTGTACTAGCCTCCACAAGCAGTATATACATTACTGTAACCACGAACGAATGGTATTTAATCAATAACAACACTCGAGTCTTTGGCTAGTGGCAGTGTTGTTATTGATTAAATATCACTCGTTCGAGGTTACAATATATATATATATATATATATATATATATATATATATATATATATATATATATATATATATATATATATATATATATATATATATATATGTCGTGCCGAATATGTAAAACTGGTCAATTAGCAAGAACTCATTTAAAATTAAGTCCTTTCTAAAATTTTCTCTTATACGTTTAAAGCTATATTTTTTCATTAATGTTGATGTAAAAATTTATAATTTTGCACCAAAAGGAATTTAGAAAACTTACCTAACCTTATTATAACAAGCGCAATTTATTTTAGCCTAACCCAACTAAATATATTTTAGATTTGTTTACAGTAATTTAATACTAAACAAACACAGTGAAATATACTTTTTTCGTTAGGTTCAGAATGATTTTGGCGAAATCATTGCATACACAAATTTTCACTTGTCCTATATGGCAAGATGAGCGTTGCTATTTAAGCCAAGATCGCAAGTTTTGCCTATTCGGCACGACATATATATATATATATATATATATATATATATATATATATATATATATATATATATATATATATATATATATATATATATATATATATATATATAGTGTACAGAAAGGTCGTTAGCTATTTTGAAAGGAGAGGTCATTAGTTAGGAAGAAACGAGAAGTCGTTAGTTAAGAGAAAAGGAGAGGTCGTTATTTAGGAGGAAAGAAGAGGGCGTTAGTTAGAAGAGGTCGTTAGTTAGGAGGAAAGGAAAAGTCGTTAGTGAAGGAAAGAATGTAGTGGGATGGGTAAGGACGAATGGCAAAAGTAAGAATGTGTACACCTCTTCAGGTTCTAGACTCGTCTTAATTACCAGTAACTTGACTCGTCCTTGAATTGAGTACTGTTCTTACATCTCACACGCCAGAAGCTTCCGTGTTGGTTCTTGTTTAGAGTACTGTTCTTACATCTCACACGCTAGAAGCTTCCGTGTTGGTTCTTGTCTAGAGTACTTACATCTCACACGCCAGAAGCTTCCGTGTTGGTTCTTGTCTAGAGTACCGTTCTTACATCTCACACACCAGAAGCTTCCGTGTTGGTTCATGTCTAGAGTACTGTTTTTGCATCTCACACGCCAAAAGCTTCCGTGTTGGTCCTTGTCAAGAGTGCTTATCTCATGTCCGTGGATGCCCATCTTTTAAAGCAATTACTAATGCAATTCAGAGGAATGTCTCTGGTCTCATCAGTGTACTTGACGTCATATCTAATTTCGACTCCATCGTTTCGCTGCAAAGGTTGTCTCGTCTCGTCTCTTCTCTCTCTATCTCCTACCTTTTCTTCCTTAGACATCGCTTTCTCAGGAACAACAGGGTATTAAATACCTCTTCAACAGTCATGTAATATTAGTATCACAATCTCTCTTCAAGGATGTTGTTGCTACTGCTAAACTCAAACTAGAATGCTATGTTGCCTTAATATGCATTCCACGGTTGCTCTGAGAAACACTACCACTTTGTCTCTTTAGACAACTAGGAGTAACAGTTGCTCAAAAGGCTGTGACCAGTTATATTATGCACAATCGAAGATAATCCTCGATTTTCTCACTACTATCTAGGTTATTATATAGTAAAACATTTGTCTTTGTTATGATCTATTATATAAAAAACAAAGTTATGCTAATAAAGAAATAGTATTGTTAAGACATTTCGAACGCACGGTAATACTCTAGACAAGACTGAACCCCCAAAATACTAGGCACAACTGGCAGAAATTAACAGAATCTTAATCAGGTTGAACAGCTCGGCTTCCACCACCAGGGTACACACTCGTCCAGGCTTCAGCACCGCCCCTAGTCCACATCTTCCACTTCTCAAGGACCCCCTGTTTCACTTCCTTCGCCACTCAATCTCACACTTCCTCCTCCTGTCTTTATGAAACCTTTCACCTACGCGTGTAGCTATGGTTAGTATGTTCCAACTTCAATCAGCCTATCGGATACCCAGGTCATACTAAGCCAACCTCACTCACACTCGGTCTAGACTAACACAGTATATCCATTAGCGTCAAGATCTACTGAGTAAACAGCTGCTTTCTTATCATGCTTTCCCAAATATAATATAACACTACCTTAACTATTTCTATACAAGTAGTGATAGCCACACTGTAATTAGTCCTCAGCAAAAAGCCTCGATGTAGACTGTAAGGACAATTGCCTCTTCCAAGTACTCTTGGAGATTATTATTATTAAATTTATGGGCTAAACCAATAGGGGTTATACAGCGCCAAAGCAATGAGAGGTAATAGGGTTTGATCTAAGAGAATGGAATGTAGTTCCAACTCCTTGATAACAACAGCTATTCACTATCATCTACGCACTGCCCTCCTTTAAGAGTACTCCCAGAGAGAGAGAGCGAGAGCAAGCGAGAGAGAGAGAGAGAGAGAGAGAGAGAGAGAGAGAGAGAGAGAGAGAGAGAGAGAGAGAGAGAGAGAGAGAGAGAGAGATAATGTGTCCAGAGTGATGTTCACTGTGAGAGCTGGAACCAAGAGGGAAGCTTGGTGACCAGACCTCACCAAGGTCACCCCACTTGTACCTTGATTTTACACTTGTATATTGATCCAGTATTTACATGGGTAACACCTCACACTCCAGTATTTACAAGGGCAACACATCACACTCCAGTGTGTACAAGGACAACACCTAACCCTAGAGTATTTACATGTGCAACACATCACTGTCCAGTATGTACAAAAGCAACACCTTACACTCCAGTATGTACAAGGGTAACACCTCACACTCCAGTTTGTACAAGGGCAACACCTAACCCTTCAGTATTTACAAGGGCAACACCTCACACTCCAGGATGTACAAGGGCAACACCTAACCCTTCAGTATTTACAAGGGCAACACCTCACACTCCAGTACGTACAAGGGCAACACCTAACCCTTCAGTATTTACATGGGCAACACCTCACACTCCAGGATGTACAAGGGCAACACCTAACCCTTCAGTATTTATAAGGGCAACACCTCACACTCCAGGATGTACAAGGGCAACACCTAACCCTTCAGTATTTACATGGGCAACACATCACACTCCAGTACGTACAAGGGCAAAACCTAACCCTTCAGTATTTACATAAGTACCACCTCACACTCCAGTATTTTCATGAGTAATACCTCAAACTCCAGTATATTCATGGATATTACCTCACACTCCAGTATTTTCATGGATATTACTTCACACTCCAGTATTTACATGAGTAACACTTCACACTCCAATATTTACATGGGTAACGCCTCACACTCCAGTATTTAAATGGGCAACACCTCACACTCCAGTAATTACATATATAACACCTCACACTCCAGTATTTACATGGATAACGCCTCACACTCCAGTATTTAAATGGGTAACACCTCGCACTCTCGTTATTTACGTGGGAAACTTAACATCCGGTATTTACATGGGTAGCACCTCACACCCCAGTATTTACATGAACAACACCTAACACTCTCGGTATTTACCTGGCTAACACCTCACACTCCAGTATTTACATGGGTAGCGCCTGTCGTTTAACGGGACCCACAGCCTCAAAGAGAAGAGAAGAGACTGCTGAAAGTCTTACAAATTTTCCTACAAAGTACATGAACACTTAGTCCTTATCACACAGATTATATGTCATTCAATGTTTTAGTAAGTTAAGTAAATTTACCATCTTTAAGGTACTTTTCTTGAGAACGGAAACTTTTGGAACTTTTGTATAAAAAGTGATACTAACGGTTCAATGCTGTATACTAGGCGAATTTTTATGTTTCTTGATGATTTTATTGGACAGAAGAGCTGAAAGGGACATGATAATGACACACAATTTTAAGAGGAACTGATAAGGCAGAGAACGATACACCAACTGAATTAAGAGGACCAGTGGCAAGATGAAGCAGATGAAAACTGGAGACAAAAGTGTTATCATGATGTGAGAGATTCAAATTCATTGCAGTTTCAAGGGTATGCATAAAAAAAAAAGGTCCAAGATTCCGGACACCAGTAATACCGGGGTAAAGAGGTAAGACCAAATACCAATGTATGATGCAAGGGATTTATCAGCCTGGGTAGATACACGTGCAGTCGTATACAGTAAGTCGTCTGCCAGCTATCATGCCACATACACAGATATAGTCGCACACAAGCTGTCTGCCATTCTTGCACAATTCAGACCGTGGAGGCCAGCTACTGGTCAGGTACCACTCTACAGAAAAAAAAATAAAAATTAACGCAGTGTGAAAAGTGGCAGCGAGGTGAAGACCATAGCATTATAAAAAGCTTATAGGTCGAGATGCTTGTCAGTGGTTTTTGAATGACCCACACCAGTATAGTGCCTCATTATAATAATAATAATAATAATAATAATAAGAAGAAGAAGAAGAAGAAGAAGAAGATAAAGAAGACGAAGAAGAAATCCTTGTATGTCGTAAAGATAATAATCATTAAAAGTAAGGTGCGTGTGGAACACTTGCGACTTCGGCTTTAACTACGGTTATGGTGTTGTAAGCTAGGATAACACTATTCCAAATATGTTGCAAATGTTAGAATTGCAAAAATGATGTACTGGGCTTATATAAGATCGTTGGTAGATTACCATGCACCAGGTTTAGTCCTGCGACAAAGTAGAACCATTGAAAGTCTCGAAAAAAAATGAAGCCCTGAGAATTATTCTGGGCTGTCCTATTCCCCTCAAGGAAGGTTCCTTGATGTTGGTGAGGGGCTCTTGATTTAGGGAATTGGATCTGTGCTCCAGTTCCCCGAATTAAGCATCCCCCCCCCCAGGCGCTGTATAATCCTCCGGGTTTAGCGCTTCCCCCTTGATTATAATAATAATAATGGGCTGTCCTATTACTACCAAAATGATAAATATTAGGAAAGAATTAGGTACATCTAATGTTACTGTTAGAATACGTGAAATCAATGTCATGATAGTAGTGTAGCTGCTGACCGGTGATCAAAACAATGTTGTTTCTAAAGAATTAGTAGAATATATAATTCATGGGACAAGTGAATTAAGATGGATTCAAAATACAGTCACACATACACAAAAATGTTTGAAGTACATGAACTGTATTAGGTTAGGAAGCAACAGAATTTCCCACCACCCTGGAAGACAATAGCTTTTGCTATCACTATACCCACCTATAGTCCCAAGAAACTAATGTACAATTCTCAACTTTGATTACTTTCTAGAATCAGTGCTCTGGAACACATACAGGACCTTAGCTCAAAGAATACTATCACACAGACTACGCTGATGGCCCCCCTTACCCTGACAGTGGGAGGGTGGGAAGCACTGTTATTGTAAACCAGACAAATGGCACTATAATATAGAGGTATATTAGAATTAATAACTGGGTTTACACCTTAAAAATTTAGTTGTTTGCCATACTCAATATTACGATCGCACACAATATAATTGTAACTGACTCTTTTTTCTCCCTACTTTCTCTAAATAGCCTGAGACTTGAATGTAGCATGCTTGTGAGTGAAGTCAGGCATATATATATATATATATATATATATATATATATATATATATATATATATATATATATATATATATATATATATATATATATATATATATATATATTGTAACCATGAACGAATGGTATTTAATCAATAAAAATACTGCGACTAGCCGGGGATTCGAACCCATGTCGTTTTGGCCCGCCTCATGGTGAGCGAAAATCACATGATGCTCTAACCCACTGGACACTCAATCCTGCACCCAACAGAGCTTGGTGTTTTACCGTGATCCTCGGCTAGTCGCAGTGTTGATATATATATATATATATATATATATATATATATATATATATATATATATATATATATATATATATATATATATATATATATTGTAGGTAGTAGGTTGGTAAACAGCAACCGCCCAGGGAGGTACTACCGTCCTGCCAAGTGAGTGTAAAATGGAAACCTGTAATTGTTTTACATGATGGTAGGATTGCTGGTGTCCTTTTGTCTGTCTCATAAACATGCAAGATTTCAGGTACGTCTTGCTACTTCTACTTACACTTAGGTCACACTACACATACATGTACAAGCATATATATACATATCCCTCTGGGTTTTCTTCTATTTTCTTACTAGTTCTTGTTCTTGTTTATTTCCTCTTACCTCCATGGGGAAGTGGAACAGAATTCTTCCTCCGTAAGCCATACGTGTTGTAAGAGGCAACTAAAATGCCAGGAGCAAGGGGCTAATAACCCCTTCTCCTGTATATATTACTAAATGTAAAAGGAGAAACTTTCGTTTTTCCTTTTGGGCCACCCCGTCTCGGTGGGATACGGCCGGTGTGTTGAAAGAAAGAAGATATATATATATATATATATATATATATATATATATATATATATATATATATATATATATATATATATATATATTCCTTGCTGTACTGTGTACAATAACTATATGAAGTAATTGTAAAATACAAGATGATTAATATTCCTTCCTAGCGATGTAACAATACTCATGGGGTCTGACAAAGACCCATTGTGACCTCTGCAATCCTAGTTTTCTTTTTTTGCGCTACCGCTCACAGGATGAGAATGGAGGTGTACAATAAACTAGCCGCTCAGGCAGCACTACTGCTGTTTGTTTCTTGGTTGACACTCATTATGTGCCTGAACCACGGGAGTATTTCGCCGGTACTCTGAGGGATAAGTGCAATCGTGAGCCCTGTAGAGCTACCGGAGAGTCAAAGTTGAATCTCCCCCGCCAGTTCAATACACACTATGAAAATTGTCGGAAGTGCAGCTTATTTCCACTGGGAATGGTTCAGGTACTCTGAGAACTCACAGCATCATGGACTTTAGCAATGCATCATTGTCATTTAGTATTGTCGAAGAAGACATTCTTCATGTTAGTAACCCAGGAAAAACCCAAGATAACCAACAATTTGGCTTATTTCCGTTGGGTCCTTCGGTCCCTCCACCTCTGACCTACAATAGCCGACAAACATCCAAGCATTTGTTTACTGTTAGGTGGACAGGGGTAGCTAGTGTAAGGAAATTTGCTCATACGTCTCATGTCCGAAAATTGATCCATAATCTTCTCAGTTGTGAGTCTAGAACTCTTAAACAAAATCACATGAAGTGATCTTTAAAATTTTAATCGGTGAACAGGTAAGCCAGAGGAAGGCCTCTGTCATATGACCAAAAGCTCCAGTTAGCGGGTTATCATATGACTAAGACCTGTGTCAGAAAACACGCATTGATGAAAATAATACCTCCACCACCTAGCGCTCTACCAGTGAGCTCTTTTCAACGCTGAGACACCTCTTGACAATCAGGTTACCGGATATAGGAGTAAGCATTAGTGAGGATATAGAAGGTATTGTTTAACATAGCTGACGTCAACTGTGTTTCCCATCCTCCTCAAGTAATGGAGTTCTTTCCTGGAAACTCTTGGAGAGCGATATGCTTAAGCTTAAGGGAAGCACTGACTAGAGAAGTGTCCGCAAGGTCAACGGCTTGTACACCAGACAAAAAGACTATCCTGGTCAACACTAGGCCACTGTACGAAGTCCTTTCCCATATGTTTCCAAAGCTTCCTGTTCTGAACCTTCCCTCCTGACATGATGGCCCGTATGCCCTGGTGTATCTACTCGAACATTATGTCTCCCTCCCACTTTCCTTTTAGCATAGATGAATGAATTAAGAAGACAAATTTGTGAAAAGCATTCATGATTGATAATTCACAGATAAAACTGCATCTATCGACAGCAAAGCTTTAACAGTAAATAAAATATGCATACAAACTGTAGCTGTGGTACCAGTGGTGGCACGCCCCCACACAGACTGAGACCTACGATGAAGGTCCCAATCTCAAAACTACAAGATCCCGAAGTCATCATACGTACTTATATAATCACTATTGTCCCTTTCTCGTGCTCTTCGTCCCCTCTCTCTCCCTTTGGACAAGTTTTCTACAGGAAATGCCGGAGCAGCTAGGTTATGGCTATACAGTCAGCAACCGTCTGATTGATCAGGCGGGCTGCATGGAAGCATGAAGACCGGTCTGCGAGAGTATGTCACAGGTACAATATATGTTTAGAAGGGCATCAACTCTTAAAACAACACGAATACCAAATAATTCAAATCCCTATATAAGCTGCACTGTAATATATTTGTGACTGAATTCATGTCTGCAAAATAACTCATTACGATTATAATCAGGTATAAATATGTAAACAGTTCTTTATCACAGTAACTTGCCTAGCTATCAAAACTTTGGGGCCTTTTCCTTGCACCCATTGCCTGTCCATGTATTCTTTTGATTGCCGTCCACCGAATGGGGATAAGGTGCACAATAAAGATCTTATACTAAATACACAACAGAAACACACAACACATATACACAGCAGACACACACCACACAAACACAGCAAAAACAAACGCCACAGAACACAACAAACACACAACAGAGGCACGAAACAAAAATAAAAAGCGAACAGCACACAACCCAAACAAACAAAACACAACAGACGCATAAGACAACACAGACACGCAACACCACATACAAAACATAATACACAACACAAATAACACACAATAATACATACAGAACGCAATATAGACAATCACCACAACAGAAACAATACAAACCACATAATACAAGCAGGAAACACAAAACAAATATACAGGACAACAGAAACAATCACACACAGAAAAGACAAACACAACACAGATAAATAACACAACAGGCATAAACGCAACACACAAAACAATACAGCATGTACAAACACAACATAAACTGACACAATAAAACAGACACAAACACAGCAAAAACAACACAAACAAAAAGCAAAAGCAACACAAACGCAACCCAAGTGAACCCAACACAAACAAAACACGACACAAACAACATAACATTAAAATCCTATTACAAAAAACACAAGACAGCTACACAAGACAGCTACACAGAACACAACACATGACACATAATACAGACACCTAATACAACACACCAGTCACTATAACAGGCACACAACACAAACAGAGCAACAAAGATAGATAAAAACAATCCGTAACACATTAGGCATCACAGTCAACGCAGTATAACCACGTAACATCTCACGTAATTCAGAAACAAATCAAACCTGTTCACACACTTAGTATTATGCTCAAGACACCAATAATATCCTTACACACACACACACACACACACACACACACACACACACACACACACACAAATCACATACACAAATCACACACACACAAATCACATACACACAAATCACATACACACAAATCACATACACACAAATCACATACACACACAAATCACATACACACACAAATCACATACACACACATCACACATACACAAAAAGCACACACACATATTTTGAGAATACACACACACACACACACACACACACACACACACACACACACACAGTCTATATGAGATGTCAGGAAGTATTCAATCTCAATGTGGTCGGTAAGTGGAACGGTCTCGACGAAGTAATAAGGCAGGCTCCATACATTGTTTTAAGAGCAGGTACGATAGGGCCCACGAGCTAAAAGGGAGTGAATCTGAAGAGTGGGAAGTTAAGCAGGGCCAGGATCTAAGAATCAACCTTAGCAGCCACAAATGGGTGAGTACAAAACAGTCAGGTGTATATTGACAATAACCTTTAAGAGAGGATAACTAACGCACACTTAGTGCCACAGCAATAGCAACATAGTCAAATAGGGCTCTGGAATTTATATTTTCCTCGAATGTTTCCCTTATATCAGTAACAATGAGGAATGGGAATGAGGAATTTACTATTAACCATGAAAGAGATATATTAGATATATGTAAACCTTGAGAACTGATAAGCAATAGCACAGGAATATTGATAAACACTCGAGTGAAAAATAAGCAGGAAAACTAGTCAACCGTCAACCCTGCCACTTGTCACGTGGTCTGCCTGACATGCCGGGTTTGATATGTCTCCCACACTCACAAATTTCACTAATTACAAATTCTACTCACCTTTTCACCATTCCTGATTGGGTGTGCTAACAAGCCTCACCCTAATCCAGCACTAACCATCTCCAATCATAGTGTATCCAGTCAATATTTCCTTAATTTCCAACAATTTTTCCACTGAGATAGGATCACTTCCGAGGGGTGTATACCACCAAAACAGTAGATATATTTTTGGACTTATTTACACATTATATTACTAATGCACACTTGTTATCACATTGAACAGCCTCTAAACAGCGATACACTATGCAGAATTTAAAGGTCCATCAACCCAGAGCGCGAGAATTGAGCGGAGCGCAGGACGGAGTTGCGGGTAGTGTGGGGCATCACTGGAGCCGCGTCGCACACCCTCCCACCACCACTCATCCAGACAAACTAAATCTTCACTACCTTCAAGTCCAACCAGGGGCGAGTGGAGCGAGTCGAGAGTACACTCAGTTGCCATACACTTCCAGCAGATGGTCATCATTTTGCTCGTTTTCACACTATCTACTACTCGTTATGAGGTAATTGCTAACATACACATACTACAAACCCCTATCATGAAACCGAGACCAAACATTAATCATTCAGTTGCGTCATAGAGGAGATAAATGCCAAAATCAACACGCATGCATAAAACCTTTATATCTCGCAATGTAAACATAAAATAAAAGAGAGAATGACCAAAAACACTTTTACGAATCCCCCAAGCATAGAAATACACACCGAAGCAACAAACACAAGCAGAGAACATTAATTACGGCATAATCGTCCAAGTCTTAAGGTCAGAATTCCATAGGTGGCAACCGGTTCGCACCTGGCATCTCTGGAAGTTGCTGGGAGGGGGAGGGAGCCAGGGCAGCATCCCCCTCCCTCCCCTCGTATGGAATGTGGCTCCCTCCCGGCTACCCGTGGCCTTCTTATTCCATTCCGGTCTCTCTCTCTCTCTTTCTCTCCCCATTTCCCTCTCTCTCTCTAAGATTTTCCTTTCCCCCCGATTTTTTTTTTATATTTCTACCTCACGTTTCTGTATTTTTCTTTAAATTCCTTTTATTAAAACCTTTTCTCCTCACATATTAAATAATATTTTATATTATGTTTTCCTTTCAGCATTCTTTCTCTCCTCTCCCGTATGCCAATAATTGTTTCCACAGTATTAAAGACTTTTTCAAGATGCCTTTCCAACAGCTTCGACTTTTTCCAAGGTTAGTGCTGGCAAACTCATCATATGAAAGGGATCATAAAAATGTGCATTTTATTTAAAATGAAGCAACAGTAATTTTGGGTAGAGGGTGACGTTTTGAGAACCAGAATTTATAGGTGCAACCCGTTTGCTAGTATTAAAGATTTATCGGCTACACGTGTATGTGTGCGTGTACTCACCTATATGTGGTTGCAGGGGTCGAATCACAGGTCCTGGCCTCCACTTTTCGCTGATCGCTAAGTCCACTCTCTCTCCCGGCTCCAAGAACCTTATTGTGTCTCTTCTTAAAGCTATGTATGGATTCTGCTTCTACTGCTTCACTCTCCAGATTGTTCTACTTCATGATAACTCTAAGGCTGAAGAAATACTTCCTAACATCCCTAGGACCCATCTGAGCTTTCAATTTCCAGTTGTGTCCCTTTGTTCCAGCGTCCCATCTCTGAAACACGCTGTCGCTGTTCACCTTGTCAATTCCGCTCAGTATTTTATACGTCGTTATGAAGCCCCTATCCCCCAGTATCATCAGGCTGAGTACCCTTAAACCTCTCTTGTTGCAAATTTTGGCCTTTCTCTAATTTCTTGAGTATGTGAGTGTATGAGTTTGAATGTGTGTGTGTATTATACATACATACATATATATATATATATATATATATATATATATATATATATATATATATATATATATATATATATATATATATATATATATATAGAGATATATATAGATAGATATATAGATATATATATATATATATATAGATATATATATAGATATATATATAGATATATATATATATATATACATATATATATACATATATATATACATATATATATATATATATATATATATATATATATATATATATATATATATATATAAATAAACATATACCACACCGATATATGTACCTTACTTGTATATACCAGAATACGTACCTCTCGATGGATACATCCTGTATAATGATATAAAAGCAGAACATGCTTCAGATTAAGTTGCTTTATATGGTCCTCTTCCTTGTCCAGAAGTTGGATATAGACAGAGTGCAGGCCATCCAAGAGAGTGGTGCATACTCAAGGTGCAAGATCATTCGCTCTTTGTAAAAAAAAAGATTTGCAGTCTGTATTGTTAATCAAGTATGACATGCGCCTTTAACACTGTGCAGTCTAATTACAAGAGCCAGTACGTGGGTGTGAAGGGTGTATAGAGCAAGAGATGTTTATCTCTAAGGGGATGTCACAGAGTTTACTTTAATACCTGTTTAGGGGATTAAAGTATCCCTGACTGGTGGTGTATGTGATACATGCAGCCTCGTGTAGTCGATAGCTTAAACAAAAATAAAGCACTACCAAGAGCACGGTTTTTCATATGATTATTATTATTATTATTATATTCACGGGGAAGCGCTAAACTCATAGAAGTCTGTATATACAGCATCTGGGGGATGGGAGGTACAGACTCCCCAAATGTTGGGCCACTGCCAAATTGCAAAGAAATTTCTAGTACCATAGGATGAAGAGTAAGAAAACCCCAATTCCTCTTACTGTTTCATGTTTCTCTGTGTTTTGATTACCAATTTCAGGCGGCTGGGCACATAATAAAAAAAATATTTAAAATAAGTCAAGTATATTTTTTGAATCCAGATCATTTTTTTTATCTCGTTTGTCAAGCGTAGCATTGATGATGTGTTTGAGGAGTGGAGAATTTCTTTTATTTCATTCCAACAATTTTCGATGGCATTCAGGACAGGGTTGCTCCCTGGACACTAGATAACACTGATATTGCTCTCTTACAACCATTTCTTGACCAGTTTTGACATGTGGCACGGGACACTATTTTGGATAAAGTGTATGGTGTCATGAATTTTGTGGAATGTGAGGAAATGTTCCTGACGAACTTCTAGTGTATGTACAGTAAATACACCTCAAATATTGGTGCATGCGACCCCACCTCATTGGCGGAGTCTATAATCAAGTTCAATCCCCCTCCCCTAGATTTTTGAGAATATATTTTAAGTGTCCTCCCCTCTCAATCGCCTTTTCCCAAGATAATCTACTTCATTAGCTAACTCTTGTGGGTCGCATCCAAGGGAATAATGTTAGAAAACCCCAGTCCTACCGGAATATCTTATCCTGTGTACGAAAACAGTTTAGTTTACACAACAAATGAATATTTTCTGCTGGAAATATTCAATTGTTGCGTAATTTTTTTGGATCCGTATACCTAATGATGTTAATTAAAAAAAAAAAACACAGAACACCAAATCTCTTCCATTCATCCTCACGCCCATCCTAGAAATGGCTTCATCATGTCCAGTGGCAACCACCATCTGTTTTCTCGGCAGCAAATGTCACCGAACGGGTCACTGAGTGGTTAGACTAGGGTTAGATGATGCACTTCAGGTGACTTCCCTGACAAATAGCTAAAAACAATAAAGACTGTCACCTGTCATCGCTAGCCCTAGGCAAGTATGATTGAATGTTGGTGAATGGTAAACCTCAATGGAAAGAACATCTCTTTTACGGATAAGAATTTGGAGTCATAGGTATCGTATTCATAGGTAAGATTTAGCCCACTGATGTCAACATCCCGTATCCATGATTCATAGATTTTTTCCGTGGTAGGCTGCCGACGACTGAATATCTATCAGATGTGCCTTGAGAGTGTTGAGTAATCACAAAAGAGGTGTCCGTTCAAAGGACAAGTAGCAGTGAATTGACGACAGCACGCACGCACGCACGCACGCACGCACGCACACTCACTCACGCACGCACGCACGCACGCACGCACGCACACACAAAATCATGGAGAAGCTTATCAGAAGAGTGGTGGAACACCTAGAAAGGAATGATCTCATCAACAGCAGCCAACATGGTTTCAGGGACGGGAAATCCTGTGTCACAAACCTACTGGAGTTCTATGACATGGTGACAGCAGTAAGACAAGAGAGAGAGGGGTGGGTGGATTGCATATTCTTGGACTGCAAGAAGGCGTTTGACACAGTTCCAAACAAGAGATTGGTGCAAAAACTGGAGGACCAAGCAGGGATAACAGGGAAGGCACTACAATGGATCAGGGAATACTTGTCAAGACGACAGCAGCGAGTCATGGTACGTGACGAGGTGTCAGAGTGGGCACCTGTGACCAGCGGGGTCCCACAGGGGTCAGTCCTAGGACCAGTGCTGTTTCTGGTATTTGTGAACGACATGACGGAAGGAATAGACTCTGAGGTGTCCCTGTTTGCAGATGACGTGAAGCTGATGAGAAGAATTCACTCGATCGAAGACCAGGCAGAACTACAAAGGGATCTGGACAGGCTGCAGATCTGGTCCGGCAATTGGCTCCTGGAGTTCAATCCCACCAAGTGCAAAGTCATGAAGATTGGGGAAGGGCAAAGAAGACCGCAGACGGAGTACAGTCTAGGGGGCCAGACTACAAACCTCACTCAAGGAAAAAGATCTTGGGGTGACTATAACACCAGGCACATCTCCTGAAGCGCACATCAACCAAATAACTGCTGCAGCATATGGGCGCCTAGCAAACCTCAGAACAGCATTCCGACATCTTAATAAGGAATCGTTCAGGACCCTGTACACCGTGTACGTTAGGCCCATATTGGAGTATGCGGCACCAGTTTGGAACCCACACCTAGCCAAGCACGTAAAGAAACTAGAGAAAGTGCAAAGGTTTGCAACAAGACTAGTCCCAGAGCTAAGAGGTATGTCCTACGAGGAGAGGTTAAGGGAAATCAACCTGACGACACTGGAGGACAGGAGAGATAGGGGGGCATGATAACGACATACAAAATACTGAGAGGAATTGACAAGGTGGACAAAGACAGGATGTTCCAGAGATTAGACACAATAACAAGGGGACACAGTTGGAAGTTGAAGACACAGATGAATCACAGGGATGTTAGGAAGTATTTCTTCAGCCACAGAGTAGTCAGTAAGTGGAATAGTTTGGGAAGCGATGTAGTGGAGGCAGGATCCATACATAGCTTTAAGCAGAGGTATGATAAAGCTCACGGTTCAGGGAGAGTGACCTAGTAGCGATCAGTGAAGAGGCGGGGCCAGGAGCTCGGACTTGACCCCTGCAACCTCAACTAGGTGAGTACACACACACACACACACACACTAGCAATCAGTGAAGAGGCGGGGCCAGGAGCTATGACTTGACCCCTGAAACCACAACCAGGTGAGTACAAATAAGTGAGTACGCACACACACGTCAGGAAATTAGAAAAAGTGCAAAGGTTTGCAACGAGACTAGTCCCGGAGCTAAGGGGCATGTCCTACGAGGAGAGGTTAAGGGAAATTGACCTTACGGCACTAGAGGACAGGGGGACATGATAACATAAAATACTGAGAGGAATTGACAAGGTGGACAGAGATAAGATGTTCCAGAGATGGGTCACAGCAACAAGGGGTCACAATTGGAAGTTGAAGACTCAGATGAAAGTGAGGTGGTGGAGGTAGGATCTATACATAGCTTTAAGAAGAGGTATGATAAAGCTCATGGAGCAGGGAGTGACCTAATAGCGACCAGTGATGAGTCGGGGCCAGGAGCTATGAATCGACCCCTTCAACCACAATTAGGTGAGTACACACACACGGTTATGAAAACGGGAAAGAGCAAGAAGACCGGAAACTAAATATAGACTCGGGAGGGGAAGCAAGTAAAAACTTCCATCAAGAAAAGACCTAGGAATGAACCTAGTGCCGAGTATATTGCCATAGGCACACAACCGAATATTCTCAGTAGTGAACGCTCGTTTGGCAAATCTAAGAGTAGCTTAGGTTAGGTTGTCCTCTATCCATAAAAAAAATAACCAATTTTAACATACCAAAAGGGAAATAAATGAAATATCAAGATAATGACGATAAAAAGGTCTGCGGGGAAAAGAAAATGGGACATCGACACCATGCCTAACCCTTCTAGGGCAGGGTAGGTGCCTGAGCCCGAGCTTACAGCTCACAAGACTGTCATTCTCATTAGCCCCCTTGTGGCGGGGATGGCAGACCAGAGAGGCCTCGTTTGTGGCTAGGCCTGGGGACAGTTGGTCCCAAAGATGAGGAGGTACTTGTGCCTCCTCCCATGGGAGACTTAGGTCTCAGACACTCCCTAAAGAGGGAGCCAAGGCCGGGCCACCACTTGGAAAAGGCCCGGGCCGGGAGAATACCGGCTAATCTTTAATAATAATAATAATAAGAAGAAGAAAATGGGAACTTACCAAATGAGATTTTCACTTTTTAAGGCACCTTCATAGTTACTCATACGACTCTGCAATCCTAAATGAATTATGTCAGGTCTATCCTGGAGTATGCAGCACCAACACGGAACTCTCAATTGATAAACTATATTAAGAAATTGGTAAAAGTGGTATCCAACGAGACTGGTCCAAGAGCTAAGGACAATGAGCTATGATAGGTTAAAGAAATTGAATCTGATAACATTAGATAGAAAATCCAGGGAAGGCATGATTACGGTATACAAAATACTCAGTGGTCTTGACAGGGTGGAGAGAGATAAACTGTTCAAGAGAAACAAGAGGAAATGGGGTTCCCATTAATGAGCGCCTGAAAGAGAGAAGACAATGACGTACAGGAGTAAGTAATATTACTGCAAAAGTAATATTACTGAAGTGTCATATTGTTCGAGGGTAGAGTAACAACTGGGGTTTCCCAATGATTAGTACTGTGGCCACTATTCCCGATAAACTCAACCATAATGAACTGAGAAAAAAAATCGAATCCTACGTATATTTTCTTTGAAGATAAGGTTAATATTTTAACAAGAATAAAAATGGGAAAGGGTAGACTATTTCCAGGGACATTTAGATAAGTTTAAGTACAAACAGGAGATAAACTACGAATATCGACGAAAGTTGTCGGTAGATAACATCCTAAGAAGTATATCGCCAGAGGAACACATTAACAGTATAAATTCAGCCTTCTATGCGAGTCTAGCCAATCACAGCCTAGCTTATAATATTATTATAATCATGGGGCAGTGTTACACCCTTAGGGTCATACGGCGCCTGGGGAATGAATGTCAATGAAGTTTGATCCAAAGAAGAAGGTAGCTCAAATTCCTTTGATAAATCTTGAAAGGACAGTACAGGAACATTGATAAAGAATTCTTCAAGACGCTACATTACGTTCATCTTGCAATAAACATCACCGTCATAGATCACCTCAACAGACACGTTCACTCTCCTGGAAAGGTACAGGTGTCTGCAACAAGAATAGCCCCAGAGCCTGGGGATGTGGGCTATGAGAGTCGAAAGGAACTGAATCAGACAACCCTGGAAGTGTCTGACTAGGGAGGAGATATGATTACGATATACAAAATACTAATAAAAAATATTGATCGATTTAGAGAAGGGGAGGGGAGAAATATGAAGGAAGGAAAAATGGAAGCATCAGCAGTGCAAAACTATACGAGATACAGGCTGCTCTCGACTTGAATATACACCATTCTTTTGGGTGGTCTACTCCCTATCTGTGCCTTCTGGACAAGGTACAAGGCCACTCATCCCTCGCTTCGATCCAATACTGTAGGACCTGCATTTTAATTAAGTCTTCAACACCGCAAAAATGATGATGCCTTTACTGTTTCGTACAAGGCAAATATTTCCTAAGGCCCGCAACCGTGAGTATAGGAGTATGCCTGGGTGTTCTGGGGGGTCAACACCCCCACGGCCCAATCTATGACTAGGCCTCGCGGTGGATCAGGGCCTGATCAACCAGACTGTTACTGCCGGCCGCACGCACACGGACGTACGAACCATAGCCCGGCTGGTCAGGTGCTGACTTTAGGTGCCTGACCAGCTCTTGAAGACAGCTAGGTGTCTATCGGTAACCCTCCCACCCCCTTACGTATGCTGGGAGGCAGCTGAAATCTTGGGCCCCTGAATCTTACTGTGTTCTTTTAGTGTATTCATGGCACCCCTGCTTTTCATTGCGGATTTGTTGCACTACCTGCCGGGTCTTCTGCTTTTGTATGTCAAGGGACTTGAACCGTTTCCAGTAACTGAGATGCTTTATTGTACTTATACGTACAGTGAAAGTTCTCTTGTGTATTCTCCAGATCTGCAATTTCTTTTGCTTTGAAAGGGGCCGTTAGTGTTCAGCAGTAGACCAGCATTTAGAGCATTCAGGAACAGGAAATCAAATTAACTGACCAAACGAAAACTCTCTCTCTAAAATGAATCTAACATCAACTTATATGTTGCTTAATAGTAAATACATATAGTGTGCAGCTACACATTCACTCTTTAAATAACGACAACGCCAGGGTCAGGCTTTGCAGTTAGTTTATGTCGGATAACAGTTCTACGTTAGCGAAATACTTGCAGGAATTCTGCCTTATTCCACTAGAAGCCATAAATGCGAAATGAGAAATCAGAGACAGATGCAGAGTGGAAATCATCCAAAGATAATAACAAATAATATATTAAAGGAAATTATAATACTTTGCCAGAATAAAAGATACAACCTCGTTACTACGATTTTCTGTCTCCCACTTCCCCACAATATACAAAAAAATCTTCAAATTTGTAAATACAGTAACAATTTCACCGTCTGACAATCATTTAGAGTCTAGATGATTGTCTAGATTCTAGACGATGGAAAAATGAAGTCACATTATAGAAAAACATACAAGAATAAAAAGGAAAAAATTCTTGCTCAAACGCATAGGAACAATTATGTGCCGCAGTACGAAAGAATGGCATCTAGTTCACACATTCCTGTCGAGTTATCGCTTATTTATCTTTTCTTATCTATTATATCTCCAGCCTAATATGAAGTGAGGTGGATTAAGTGCATTGTAGCCTCGTCTACACTATTCAAAATTTAATATGAAAGAATAAGTAATATATATATATATATATATATATATATATATATATATATATATATATATATATATATATATATATATATATAAATATATATATATATATATATATCTATATATATATATATATATATATATATATATATATATATAAATATATATATATATATCTATATCTATATATATATATATATGTGTATATATATATATAATGTATATATATATGTATATATATATATATATATATATATATATATATCTATATATATATATATATATATATATATATATATATATAAATATATAATATACACACACACATATATATATATATATATATATATATATATATATATATATATATATATATATATATATGTCATGCCGAATAGGCAGAACTTGCGATCTTGGCTTACATAGCAACGCTCATTTTGCCATATAGGACAAGTGAAAATTTGTGTATGCAATAATTTCGCCAAAATCATTCTTAACCTAACGAAAAAAAATACATTTCACTGTGTTTGTTTAGTATTAAATTATTGTAAACAGATCTAAAATATATTTAGTTGGGTTAGGCTAAATTAAATTCCTCTTGTTATAATAAGGTTAGGTAAGTTTTCTAAGATTCTTTTAGTGCAAAATTATAAATTTTTACATTAACATTAATGAAAAAATATATCTTTAAACGTACAAGAGAAAATTTTATATAGGACTTAATTTTAAACGAGATCTTGCTAATTGACCAGTTTTACATATTCGGCACGACATATATATATATATATATATATATATATATATATATATATATATATATATATATATATATATATATATATATATATATATATATATATATATATATATATATATATATATATATATATATATATATATATATATATATATATATATATATATATATATATATATATATATATATATATATATATATATATAAGAAAGATTAATATATGAAACAAAATTTTTGTGTTGCCTTTGTGAAGGTACCAGAACCATCTGCATTTTGGCGCCTAAAGTCGTGGGTGCTGCCGCTGTTTAATGTAAAAATTAATGATTTTGTACCAAAAGAACCTTAGAAAATTTACCTAGCCTTATTATAACAAACGCAATTTAACTTAGCCTAATCCAACGAAATATATTTTATATAAGTTTATAACAATTTAATATTAAACAAACACAATGAAATATATTTTTTCCCTTGGGTTCAGAATGATTTTTGCGAAATTATTGCATACACAATTTTTCGCTTGCCCTATTCGGCAAGAATTGCGTTACTATTTAATGACTAGTCATTCATCAGCTTCCTTACTCTGCTGCTAAACTCAACTGACAATATTTTTATAAGTAATAATTTAGTTATTGCACAATGTTATAATTATAGCCCCAATACAGGTTTATACACACACGGTGCATATTTCCATGTATATACCCTGAATTTACTGTAATCCCTATTTTAAGCCTTGAAATATCCCTGATTGGTGGTATACAAGTGACATGAATGACCCTCGCGGAGTCAGTAGGCTTTAAAGTTAGTAAACCAACCGACCCAGTATTCATATACAATCATGAAATGTGACTGACGATCAATACCACGCTTAGATGTGTCAAGGGAGAACGTGCACTGTAATTTTTTACAGCTTTGTGTATTCCTCTTATTAATTATATTTATGGGAAAGTGCTAAAACCATAGATGTCAAAGGGTCTAGGAAATGGGAGACAAAGAGGTTCAATCCAAAGAAAGTGAGGATAGGTCTTCAATTCCTTGTATCGTGAGCCCTTCACCAGCTACAAAGGTTACGATCACACAAGGAATCATTCAGATTTATTTTGAACAGACTCAAAATAGGCTATGACTATGTTTTTAGATACCAAAACGTATAAATTTAACTTACAGTGAAGATTTCAGTTTACAACTGGAAGCACATCATGACTGGCTTCAAATTTTCAAAGCCGATGTCACGGTGGTGCTATAACTAGGGAAAAGGATCATGAAACTATTGCATCATACAGCGCCTGGGATGTGGCAAGCAGATATGATCTGAGGAAGAGGAGGGCAGCTCCAATTCCTTGCATCATTAAAATAACAATGTTACTTACGAAGATGAGCCCAGGATGGTAACGTAAGTATCGTCTTTCGTTGACATTAATGATAAGTTATGTCGGTTTTTGTTGGTTTGAGTACAAATAAAGTCTTCGAAAAAAAAATAAAACATACTGACTTAAAATGATAGTTTTTTTCCTAGGCTTAAACCTCAACAAGTCTGCTTAGCCTATGCAATACCGTGAACGACATAATATCTGCGTAAAAAGAGGAAATTTGTGTTACTTACCTTACCGAGGTAAGCAGCCATCACTCAGAAGTGTAATATAAAAACACATTTATTGCCTCCATCATCTGCTGCTGATGATCGCTGCCCGAAATCTATCTACCATGCGGAGAAATAAAATGTTGTTTCCAGGGTGAGATGCCGACACAGTAGAGGAAGCGTGGCAGTCTGGGCAGAAAGACACTACACAAGATAAGTCACCACGTACCTGCTGCCATAGCGTCATCACAACACTGACATCCAGGGCGGGTCAGGGCTTTTTTTCACCAATATGACGATAAATCCTCCCAGTAATATAAAAAAACTGGGCGGAACAAGCTCCAACATTAGATATCACATGAGTATAACAGTAGAAGCAGACGAAGATGAGAGGTGCTGCCAGTTTTCCAGGTGAAGACGGGAAGCGGCGGCACCCACGACTTTAGGCGCCAAAATGCAGATGGTTCTGTTACCTTCACAAAGACAACACAAAAATTTTGTTTTATGTATTAATCTTTCTTTTTCATCTTATTATTATTATTATGATTATTTTTATTATTAGTTATGATTTATTATTATTATTATTATTATTATTATTATTATTATTATTATTATTATTATTATTATTATTGTTGTTGTTGTTATTATTATTGTTGTTTTATTTTTATTGTTTTATTATTCCCACCAAGGCAGAGTGACCTGAAAAAGAACCTTCATCATCATTCACTCCATCACTGTCTTGCCACAGGGATGCTCTACACTACAGTTTATAAAACTGCAACATTAACACCCCTCTTTCAGAGTGTAGACACTGGACTTCCCATCTCCAGGACTCAAATCCGGCCTGCCGGTTTCCCTGAATCCCTTCATAAATGTTACATTGCTCACACTCCAACAGCACGTAAAGTATTAAAAAACATTTATCTCCATTCACTCCTACCAAATGCGCTCATGCACGTTTGCTGGAAGTCCAAGCCCCTCGCACACAAAACCTCCTTTACCCCCTCCCTCCAACCCTTCCTAGGCCGACCCCTACCCCACCTTCCCTCCACTACAGATTTATACACTCTCAAAGTCATTCTGTTTTGCTACATTCTCTCTACATGTCCGAACCACCTCAACAACCCTTCCTCAGCCCTCTGGACAACAGTTTTGGTAATCCCACACCTTCTCCTAATTTCCGAACTACAAATTCTCTGCATTATATTCACACCACACATTGCCCTCAGACACGACATCTCCACTGTCTCCAGCCTTCTCCTCGTTGCAACATTCATCACCCATGCTTCACACCCATACAAGAGTGTTGGTGCAACAATACTCTCATACATTCCCCTTTTTGCTTCCACGGACAAAGTTCTTTGTCTCCACAGACTCTTAAGTGCACCACTCACCCTTTTCCTCATCATCAATTGTGATTCACCTCATCCTTCATAGACCCATCTGCTGACACTTCCACTCCTAAATATCTGAATGCATTCACCTCCTCCATACTCTCTCCCTCCAATCTGATATCCAGTCTTTCGTCACCTAATCTTTTTGTTATCCTCATAACCTGACTCTTTCTATATTCACTTTTAATTTTCTTCTTTTACATACCCTACCAAATTTATCCACCAACCTCTGCAACTTCTCTTCAGAATCTCCCAAAAGCACAGTATCATCAGCAAAGAGCAACTGTGACAACTCCCACTTTGTGTTTGATTCTTTATCTTTTAACTCCACGCCTCTTGCCAAGACCCTAGCATTCACTTCTCTTACAACCCCATCTATAAATATATTGAACAACCACGGTGACATCACACATCCTTGTCTAAAGCCTACTTTTACTGGGAAATAATCTCCCTCTCTCCTACATACTCTAACCTGAGCCTCACTATCCTCGTAAAAACTCTTCACTACTTTCAGTAACCTACATCCTATACCATACACCTGCAACATCTGCCACATTACCCCTCTATCCACACTGTCATACGCCTTTTCTAAATCCATAAATGCCACAAAAACCTCTTTACTCTTATCTAAATACTGTTCACCTATATGTTTCACTGTAAACACTTGGTCTACACACCCCCTACCTTTCCTAACGCCTCCTTGTTCATCTGCTATCCTACTCTCTGTCTTACTCTTTATTATTTTATTAATAGCTCTACCATATACTTTACCAGGTATACTTAACAGACTTATTCCCTTATAATTTTTGCACTCTCTTTTATACCCTTTGCCTTTATACAAAGGAACTATGCATGCTCTCTGCCAATCCCTAGGTACCTTACCTTCTTCCATACATTTATTAAATAATAGCACCAACCACTCCAAAACTATATCCCCTCCTGCTTTTGACATTTCTATCTTTATCCCATCAATCCCAGCTACTTTACCCCCTTTCATTCTACCCACTGCCTCACGAACTTCCCCCACACTCACAACTGGCTCTTCCTCACTCCTACAAGATGTTATTCTTCCTTGCTCTATACACGAAATCACAGCTTCCCTATCTTCACCAACATTTAACAATTCCTCAAAATATTCCCTCCATCTTCCCGATACCTCTAATTCTTCATTTAATAACTCGCCTCTCCTATTTTCACTGTCAAATCCATTTGTTCCCTAGCCTTCCTCAACTTATTAATCTCACTCTAAAACTTTTTCATATTTTCAAAAAGTTTGTTGATAACATCCCACCCACTCTCATTTGCTCTCTTTTTACATTGCCTCACCACTCTCTCTCCATATACTCTTCCCCTTGTATCACTTCTACTTTGTAAAAACCTCTCCATATGCTAACTTTTTCTCCCTTACTACTCTCTTTACATTATCATTCTACCAATCGCTCTTCTTCCCTCCCGCACCCACTTTCCTGTAAACACAAACTTCTGCTGAACACACTAACACTACATTCTTAAACCTACCCCATACATCTTCGACCCTATTGCCTATACTCTCACTAGCCCATCTATCCTCCAATAGTTGTTTATATCTTACCCTAACTGCCTCCTCTTTTAGTTATACACCTTTACCTCTCTCTTACTTGCTGTTTCTATTTTTCCCTGTATCCCATCTATCTTTTACTCTCACTGTAGCTACAACTAGAAAGTGATCTGATATATCTGTGGCCCCTCTATAAGCATGTACATCCCGAAGTCTACTCAACAGTCTTTTATCTACCAATACGTAGTCCAACAAACTACTGTCATTATGCCCTATATCATATCTTGTATACTTATTTATCCCCTTTTTCTTAAAATGCGTATTACTTATAACTAAACCAAGTTCAATCAAAGGGCTCCCATTATCATTTACACCTGGCACCCCAAACGTACCTACCTGGAGTACCTGGAGTTTAACTTGAGAGAGTTCCGGGGGTCAACGTCCCCGCGGCCCGGTCTATGACCAGGCCTCCTGGTGGATCAGAGCCTGATCAACCAGGCTTTTACTGCTGGCTGCACGCAAACCAACGTACGAGCCACAGCCCGGCTGATCAGGAGCCGACTTTAGGTGCTTGTCCAGTGCCAGCTTGAAGACTGCCAAGGGTCTGTTGGTAATTCCCCTTATGTATGCTGGCAGGCAGTTGAACAGTCTCGGGCCCCTGACACTTATTGTATGGTCTCTTAACGTGCTAGTAACACCCCTGCTTTTCATTGGGGGGATGTTGCATCGTTTGCCAAGTCTTATGCTTTCGTAGTGAGTGATTTTCGTGTGCAAGTTCGGTAATAGTCCCTCTAGGATTTTCCAGGTGTATATAATCATGTATCTCTCCCGCCTGCGTTCCAGGGAATACAGGTTCAGGAACCTCAAGCGCTCCCAGTAATTGAGGTGTTTTATCTCCGTTATGCGCGCCGTGAAGGTTCTCTGTACATTTTCTAGGTCAGCAATTTCACCTGCCTTGAAATGTGCTGTTAGTGTGCAGCAATATTCTAGCCTAGATAGAACAAGTGACCTGAAGAGTGTCATCATGGGCTTGGCATCCCTCGTTTTGAAGGTTCTCATGATCCATCCTGTCATTTTTCTAGCAGATGCGATTCATACAATGTTATGGTCCTTGAAGGTGAGATCCTCCGACATGATCACTCCCAGGTCTTTGACGTTGGTGTTTCGCTCTATTTTGTGGCCAGAATTTGTTTTGTACTCTGATGAAGATTTAATTTCCTCGTGTTTACCATATCTGAGTAATTGAAATTTCTCATCGTTGAACTTCATGTTGTTTTCTGCAGCCCACTGAAAGATTTGGTTGATGTCCGCCTGGAGCCTTGCAGTGTCTGCAATGGAAGACACTGTCACGCAGATTCGGGTGTCATCTGCAAAGGAAGACACGGTGCTGTGGCTGACATCCTTGTCTATGTCAGATATGAGGATGAGGAACAAGATGTGAGCGAGTACTGTGCCTTGTGGAACAGAGCTTTTCACCGTGGCTGCCTCAGACTTTACTCTGTTGACTACTACTCTCTGTGTTCTGTTAGTGAGGAAATTATAGATCCATCGACCGACTTTTCCTGTTATTCCTTTAGCACGCATTTTGTGTGCTATTACGCCATGGTCACACTTGTCGAAGGCTTTTGCAAAGTCTGTATATATTACATCTGCATTCTTTTTGTCTTCTAGTGCATCTAGGACCTTGTCGTAGTGATCCAATAGTTGAGACAGACAGGAGCGACCTGTTCTAAATCCATGTTGCCCTGGGTTGTGTAACTGATGGGTTTCTAGATGGGTGGTTATCTTGCTTCTTAGGACCCTTTCAAAGACTTTTATGATATGGGATGTTAGTGCTATCGGTCTATAGTTCTTTGCTGTTGCTTTACTGCCCCCTTTGTGGAGTGGGGCTATGTCTGTTGTTTTTAGTAAATGTGGGACGACCCCCGTGTCCATGCTCCCTCTCCATAGGATGGTAAAGGCTCGTGATAGGGGCTTCTTGCAGTTCTTGATGAACACGGAGTTCCATGAGTCTGGCCCTGGAGCAGAGTGCATGGGCATGTCATTTGTCGCCTGTTCGAAGTCATTTGGCGTCAGGATAACATCAGATAGACTTGTGTTAACCAAGTTCTGTGGCTCTCTCATAAAAAATTCATTTTGATCTTCGACTCTCAGTCTGGTTAGTGGCTTGCTAAAAATTGAGTCATATTGGGACTTGAGTAGCTCACTCATTTCCTTGCTGTCATCTGTGTAGGACCCATCTTGTTTAAGTAAGGGCCCAATACTGGACGTTGTTCTCGACTTTGATTTGGCATAGGAGAAGAAATACTTTGGGTTTCTTTCGATTTCATTTATGGCTTTTAGTTCTTCCCGCGATTCCTGACTCCTATAAGATTCCTTTAGCTTAAGTTCGATTTTTGCTATTTCTCTGACCAGTGTCTCCCTACGCATTTCAGATAGATTGACCTCTTTTAGCCGCTCTGTTATTCTTTTCCGTCTCCTGTAAAGGGAGCGCCTGTCTCTTTCTATTTTACATCAACTCCTCCTTTTTCTTAGAGGAATAAGTCTTGTGCATACATCGAGTGTCACCAAGTTAATCTGTTCTAGGCATAAGCTGGGGTCTGTGTTGCTTAGTATATCTTCCCAGCTTATATCGGTTAGGACTTGGTTTACTTGGTCCCACTTTATGTTTTTGTTATTGAAGTTGAATTTGGTGAATGCTCCCTCGTGACTAATCTCATTTTGTCGGTCTGGGGCTCCGCGCATACATGTCTGAACCTCAATCATGTTGTGATCTGAGTATATTGTTTTTGATATGGTGACATTTCTTATCAGATCATCATTGTTAGTGAAGATGAGGTCTAGTGTATTCTCCATTCTAGTAGGCTCTATTATTTGCTGGTTTAAATTGAATTTTGTGCAGAGATTTAAAAGCTCGTGTGAGTGTGAGTTTTCATCAGAGCTGCCTCCTGGTGTTATTACTGCAACAATATTATTTGCTATATTCCTCCATTTTAGGTGCCTTAAGTTGAAATCCCCCAGGAGCAAGATGTTGGGTGCAGGAGCTGGAAGATTGTCCAGACAGTGGTCAATTTTTAACAGCTGTTCCTGGAATTGCTGGGATGTTGCATCCGGAGGCTTGTAGACTACCACAATGACTAGGTTTTGGTTCTCGATCTTTACTGCTAAAACTTCCACTACATCATTTGAGGCATTAAGCAGTTCTGTGCAAACAAGTGACTCTGCAATGTACAGGCCAACCCCCCCCCCCTTTTGCCTGTTCACTCTGTCACATCTGTATAGGTTGTAACCTGGGATCCATATTTCGTTGTCCAAGTGATCCTTTATGTGGGTCTCAGTGAAAGCCACGAACATTGCCTTTGCCTCTGCAAGCAGTCCACGGATGAAAGGTATTTTGTTGTTTGTTGCTGGCTTTAGACCCTGTATATTTGCAAAGAAGAATGTCATCGGACTGGTGGCATTGTTGATACTGGGGGGGGGGGATTTTTTTTCCGGCATTAGTATCTGTATCTGTTGGTTTGGAGTGGAGGCCATCGACTGTGGTTCCACTCCAGGAATGACTGGATTTGGTGTACAGTTTCTGCCATTTCCTGCCAGTTTTTTTTCCTTCCTGGCACTAAAAAAACCTCTTCCTCTTGAGTGGCTGTGGCTACCCAGGTTTTCCCATGGCCTGGATGTTTTGTATCTTTTTGTCCCCTTTAGATGGTGTGCCTGGCAATTTAAGTTATAGCACAGTCTTTCCTGTACTGAAGAGGTACACATTTCAGGGTGAAAAAACTTACAGGAAGGGAGTTTGCATTTTCCTGTTATCATATGGGCACGGCATTTTCTAGGGTGGTCATAGTTGCACGTCCCATCTGTTTTTCCAGATTTCCCATGTCTGCAGATACCAAGTGCATAGTATGTGCACAGGCTTGGTTTCCGTTTGCCTTGGGTTTCTGTGACTGTATTCCCTGTTGGTGCATGTTTACCTGTCTTACTTCTATCCTCCGTAGCACCAACAATGGAGCTCCCACCAGTTGTTTTTGGTAATATATCCTCACTATTGCTAGTGGAGTCCTCTTGTTTGCTATTTCCTGTTGAATTTCTAGTTTGCAATATTGGTTTTATCTTATCTCTGACTACACTTGTTTCCCCACTACGGCTCCTGTCCCCTATGAGGTCATTTATATGCATTCCATCCTGCCTATAATTCCCGATTACCTGGACAAAATCTCCAGCTTCACCATTACTGTCTCCCAGGACAGCACCTCCAGCTTCACCATTACTGTCTCCCAGGACAGCACCTCCAGCTTCACCATTACTGTCTTCCAGGACAGCATCTCCAGCTTCACCATTACTGTCTCCCAGAACAGCACTATCAGCCCCACATTTACTGACTACCAGGACATCACCTCCAGCCTTACAGTTTCTGACTCAAGAAATCGTAATGACACGATTGCAAACAAACCATACCCCCGGCAGGGATTGAACCCGCGGTCATAGAGTCTCAAAACTCCAGCCCGTCGCGTTAGCCACTAGACCAGCTAGCCACAATAAGATTCATCCAACTAGGTATATTTCTACACCATAGGAAGGTTAGCACAGGCACCTCTGTGACCACAAATGCAAGTTTTTACAGACGAATCTCCAGCTAGCGTGACCGTGACGAACTCTAGCTGAAGTCCCTTCACTGCCGTCAACATGACTCAAGAAATCGTAATGACACGATTTCAAACAAACCATACCCCCGGCCGGGATTGAACCCGCGGTCATAGTCTCAAAAATATACCTAGTTGGATGAATCTTATTGTGGCTAGCTGGTCTAGTGGCTAACGCAACGGGCTGGAGTTTTGAGACTCTATGACCGCGGGTTCAATCCCGGCCGGGGGTATGGTTTGTTTGCAATCGTGTCATTACGATTTCTTGAGTCATGTTGACGGCAGTGAAGGGACTTGAGCTAGAGTTTGTCACGGCCACGCTAGCTGGAGATTCGTCTGTAAAAACTTGCATTTGTGGTCACAGAGGTGCCTGTGCTAACCTTCCTATGGTGTAGAAATATACCTAGTTGGGTGAATCTTATTGTGGCTAGCTGGTCTAGTGGCTAACGCGACGGGCTGGAGTTTTGAGACTCTATGACCGCGGGTTCAATCCCGGCCGGGGGTATGGTTTGGTTTACAGTTTCTGACTACATGGCCAGTATCAAGGGCAGTACCAGTCAGCCCAGACTTTTTATGTTCCCATCTGTTGTAGAAAGCTTCCAGGTTGTCAATGAAAGCAGCTTTGATGTTATCCTCTTTTAATACCCTTGTGATTTTAGTCCACAGATTTATCTCCTTTGGGCATACCCAAAAACACTTCCCTGTTTTAATACTGCTTGTAGCTAGTTCTTGGATATCTGCACAAGGGGCGTGACACCAATTTCCACAAAAATGACAATTTATCCATGTGGAAGCCCGTTTGTTTGATTTATTGCAGACTACACACAGCTTCATAATGAATTGAATGGTTGATTTACTGTAATTCTACTAGCAACCTCTTGAATACTCTATTAATAACCTCCTTAAATAAAGCTCTAGCTATCTGTATTTCTATTTCTAACTGTACTTGTATATCAGGACAGCTTACTGGAGTACGCTCCTGGAGTTTACCTGTTTTATATTTATTGTTTGTGTTTATAAGGGCGCCTACAACCCCATCCGTTTACAGTCTGCTTTATTGTCCAACGAATCTGTTTGAAACCGGTCAAGGGTTCAGACCAGTCGAGAGTTCGGTCCAGTCGAGGGTTCGGAGCCAGTCTGATCTGATCAGTGGGTCACTTATTTAAAGCATGCTGGTCGGTGATTTGGGCTAAC
Organism: Cherax quadricarinatus; assembly: GCF_038502225.1. NCBI lineage: Eukaryota > Metazoa > Arthropoda > Malacostraca > Decapoda > Parastacidae > Cherax > Cherax quadricarinatus. The sequence continues at coordinate 10,699,257 of NC_091319.1, read as the reverse complement.
ACATGAAGGATCTACTGGAAATTATCTACCCGAGTAATATGTGATTTGATTGATACAAAAGTATAACTTGCGTGTTGAAGAACCGGTGACTGCTGGCAACTCCTATAGTGACGAACGGTCGAGCCTCAACCCTTGTTTATCAATCGCTGTATCTAGCTTTTCTAGTTTTTCTTTTTGGCCCCCACCACAATAAATGCTATATTATCACTATAGTTGACTGGTGGAAATTTTGGAGAAAGGACGCTTTTTCTGTAGTAATAATTGCTTACCACACCCTCTCTAAATGTTTCTACTACTTTAGCATTTAGATCCCCTACCACAATACTCTCTCACTTGGTTCAAAGGTTCCTATACATTCCTGGAGTTTACCTGGAGAGAGTTCCGGGGGTCAACGCCCCCGCGGCCCGGTCTGTGACCAGGCCTCCTGGTGGATCAGAGCCTGATCAACCAGGCTGTTGCTGCTGGCTGCACGCAAACCAACGTACGAGCCACAGCCCGGCTGATCCGGAACTGACTTTAGGTGCTTGTCCAGTGCCAGCTTGAAGACTGCCAGGGGTCTGTTGGTAATCCCCCTTATGTGTGCTGGGAGGCAGTTGAACAGTCTCGGGCCCCTGACACTTATTGTATGGTCTCTTAACGTGCTAGTGACACCCCTGCTTTTCATTGGGGGGATGGTGCATCGTCTGCCAAGTCTTTTGCTTTCGTAGTGAGTGATTTTCGTGTGCAAGTTCGGTACTAGTCCCTCTAGGATTTTCCAGGTGTATATAATCATGTATCTCTCCCTCCTGCGTTCCAGGGAATACAGGTTTAGGAACCTCAAGCGCTCCCAATAATTGAGGTGTTTTATCTCCGTTATGCGCGCCGTGAAAGTTCTCTGTACATTTTCTAGGTCGGCAATTTCACCTGCCTTGAAAGGTGCTGTTAGTGTGCAGCAATATTCCAGCCTAGATAGAATAAGTGACCTGAAGAGTGTCATCATGGGCTTGGCCTCCCTAGTTTTGAAGGTTCTCATTATCCATCCTGTCATTTTTCTAGCAGATGCGATTGATACAATGTTATGGTCCTTGAAGGTGAGATCCTCCGACATGATCACTCCCAGGTCTTTGACGTTGGTGTTTCGCTCTATTTTGTGGCCAGAATTTGTTTTGTACTCTGATGAAGATTTAATTTCCTCATGTTTACCATATCTGAGTAATTGAAATTTCTCATCGTTGAACTTCATATTGTTTTCTGCAGCCCACTGAAAGATTTGGTTGATGTTCGCTTAACATCTCCCAAAATCTCTCTCTCTCCTCTACACTCCTCTCTTCTCCAGGTGCATACATGCTTATTATGACCCACTTTTCACATCCGACCCTTATTTTAATCCACATAATCCTTGAATTTACACATTTATATTCCCTCTTCTCCTTCCATAAATGGTCTTCAACATTATTGCTACCCCTTCCTTAGCTCTAACTCTCTCAGCTACTCCTGACTTTATCCCATTTATTTCTCCCCACTGAAACTCACCTACCCCCTTCAGCTTTGTTTCGCTTAGGGCCAGGACATCCAACTTCTTTTCATTCATAACATCAGCAATCATCTCTTTCTTATCATCCGCACTATATCCACGCACATTCAAGCATCCCAGTTTTATAAAGTTTTTCTTTTGATTTTTAGTAAATGTGTACAGGAGAAGGGATTACTAGCCCATTGCTCTCGGCATTTTAGTCGCCTCATACGACACGCATGGGTTACAGAGGAAAGATTCTTTTCCACTTCCCCATGGACAATAGAGAGAGAGAAAAAAACAAGAACAAGAGCTATTAAGAAAAAGAAGAAAAACCTTAGATGTGTGTATGTATATATAAATATGCATGTGCTTGCCTGTGTAGTGTGACCTAAGTGTAAGTAGAAGTAGTAAGATATACCTATTATCCAGCGTGTTTGTGAGACAGAAAAGAGACACCAGCAATCCTACCATCATGTAAAACAGTTACAGGTTTCTGTTTCACAGTCACCTGGAAGGATGGTAGTACCTCCCTGGGTGGTTGCTGTCTACCTACCTACTTACCTATTATTATTATTATTATTATTATTATTATTATTATTATTATTATTATTATTATTATTATTATTATTATTATTATTATTATTATTATTATTATTATTGTTGTTGTTGTTGTTGTTGTTGTTGTTGTTGTTGTTAATATCACAGTATATTAAATTTCAACAGTGAAGCTTCATTCCTTTTACATATTTAACATATTTTGTTGAAGACGGGTGGAATTATAATTTTTAAATAAGACATTATTAAGTTGTATAAATAGTTTGCACAGGATATATACAACAGATTGCTTTACTTCCAAGTTCCTACTCACTACTAGGTGAACAGGGTAGAGCAGCTCCAGATCTTTCTAGAATTAGAACACTGAAGTGTATCACTGAACATGCGGCTCACAAGATCTACCGCAAGGCCTGGTCACAGACTGGGCCGCGGGGGCGTTGACCCCCGAAATCCTCTCCATGTGTACAAGGGACTGGGTCTGCAACCGCTGCATCATTCCACTTCTTCACTGTCTTCACTCTAAAAGTCTCCATTCTACAACTCTTCTGCTAAATCTCTGGTCCACTTTCTGGTCCTGACTTATTTCCATTAGTGGTCTCCTCCCACATGTGATTACATTTACAATTGCTGCATCGCTTTGCCTCTTCCACTGGATCAACTGTGCGAGGTTCCTACTCTTATGTCTTTTATTCAGGATACCAGGTGTTACACATGCGTCTTATTCATCATAAAATAGGTGCTTGTCACTATAACGCTTATGGCAAAAATTTTGTTTGAGGAACATAATACAAAATTATCAGGAGTTACCAGACCTCATATGACAAATATTTAAGTTTCCCTAAATATAAATTTTCGTTTTCTGTGTTGAAATTATTTAAGAGAATGAATATTATGGGTAAACGATGGGAAAATTTCACATATATATTTTTTTTATGGTAAACAAAACTACAACGAGGTCATTACTGCAGTCATATCATCACACCATAGTATTCCTACGCCAAAAGTCAGTATGTAAATGGTCAGTTCACCAGAAGCCAACCCACCAGAGGTCAATACACCAGAGGTCAGTACACAAGGGATCAGCATCAGAGGCTTGTGCACTAAAGATCAGATGGAAACGTTATTTCTATAAAGATTAGTAAGTTTTTGTTTAGGTAATACGAAAAATATTTTTACATAGATTTTGAGAGCACACAGGTATGACGAGCTCACGTAAATAAATATAACGAGATTATTTGGTGAACTGAAAGCGGGGTGTGAATTATAAACGTCTTCGGGGGCTTCTTTGTTTATTGAAAAGTCGTGGTGGGTACACAGGCTTGTGTGTTGTGCCCATGGCCCGGGCAGGGCCATCCCACGAGAGGAGAGAGCTACTAGGCCTTCTGTCTTGCTGCCAGGCCGCTGAGAGAGTGTGTGTGGGCCCAGCTTCCCACAGACCTGGAGCAGGCCCAGAGGGCAGCACCTTAGTGTTGCGAAATATGAACTAAGCTGGCAGACAGCATAGGCTGTCTGTGCAGACAGTACAGGCTGTCTACATAAAGTAAATTATGCAGATTCAAGCTAGTGTAACCTAATGGCAAATATGTTGTGACTCACTTCTATTGGGGCTCTTGTGCCGGTCAACACATATATCAGTGCCAGAGGTCGGCACTGGAGGTCAGTACAGGAGAGGTTGGCACCGGTGATCAGTACACGAGAGGTCGGTACCAAAGATCAGAACGCCAGACGTCAGTATACTAGAGGTGGGTGATACGTTGGTACACCAGTGGTCAGTACATCAAAGGTAAGTACATCAGAGGTAAGTACAACAGAGGTCAGAACACCAAAGGTTAGTACACCATAGGTCAGTACACTATAGATCTGTACAATAGAAGTCATACACTAAAGATCGGGACACCATAAAGTGGGACCAAGTAAACCAAGTCCTAACCGATATAAGCTGGGAAGATATACTAAGCAACACAGACCCCAACTTATGCCTAGAACAGATTAACTTGGTGGCACTCGATGTATGCACAAGGCTTATTCCTCTAAGAAAAAGGAGGAGTAGATGTAAAATAGAAAGAGACAGGCGCTCCCTTTACAGGCGACGGAAAAGAATAACAGAGCGGCTAAAAGAGGTCAATATATCTGAAATGCGTAGGGAGACACTGGTCAGAGAAATAGCAAGCATCGAACTAAAGGAATCTTATAGGAGTCAGGAATCGCGGGAAGAACTAAAAGCCATAAATGAAATCGAAAGAAACCCAAAGTATTTCTTCTCCTATGCCAAATCAAAGTCGAGAACAACGTCCAGTATTGGGCCCCTACTTAAACAAGATGGGTCCTACACAGATGACAGCAAGGAAATGAGTGAGCTACTCAAGTCTCAATATGACTCAGTTTCTAACAAGCCGCTAACCAGACTGAGAGTCGAAGATCAAAATTATTTTTTTATGAGAGATTCACAGAATTTAGTTAACACAAGCCTATCCGATGTTATCCTGACGCCAAATGACTTCGAACATGCGATAAATGACATGCCCATGCACTCTGCTCCAGGGCCAGACTCATGGAACTCCGTGTTCATCAAAAACTGCAAGAAGCCCCTATCACGAGCCTTTACCATCCTATGGAGAGGGAGCATAGACACGGGGGTCGTCCCACAGTTACTAAAAACAACAGACATAGCCCCACTCCACAAAGGGGGCAGTAAAGCAACAGCAAAGAACTACAGACCGATAGCACTAACATCCCATATCATAAAAGTCTTTGAAAGGGTCCTAAGAAGCAAGATCACCACCCATCTAGAAACCCATCAGTTACACAACCCAGGGCAACATGGATTTATAACAGGTCGCTCCTGTCTGTCTCAACTATTGGATCACTACGACAAGGTCCTACATGCACTAGAAGACAAAAAGAATGCAGATGTAATATATACAGACTTTGCAAAAGCCTTTGACAAGTGTGACCATGGCGTAATAGCACACAAAATGCGTGCTAAAGGAATAACAGGAAAAGTCGGTCGATGGATCTATAATTTCCTCACTAACAGAACACAGAGAGTAGTAGTCAACAGAGTAAAGTCCGAGGCAGCTACGGTGAAAAGCTCTGTTCCACAAGGCACAGTACTCGCTCCCATCTTGTTCCTCATCCTCATATCTGACATAGACAAGGATGACATCAACCGAATCTTTCAGTGGGATGCAGAAAACAACATGAAGTTCAACGATGAGAAATTTCAATTACTCAGATATGGTAAACACGAGGAAATTAAATCTTCATCAGAGTACAAAACAAATTCTGGCCACAAAATAGAGCGAAACACCAACGTCAAAGACCTGGGAGTGATCATGTCGGAGGATCTCACCTTCAAGGACCATAACATTGTATGAATCGCATCTGCTAGAAAAATGACAGGATGGATAATGAGAACCTTCAAAACTAGGGAGGCCAAGCCCATGATGACACTCTTCAGGTCACTAGGTCACTTGTTCTATCTAGGCTGGGATATTGCTGCACACTAACAGCACCTTTCAAGGCAGGTGAAATTGCTGACCTAGAAAATGTACAGAGAACCTTCACGGCGCGCATAACGGAGATAAAGCACCTCAATTACTGGGAGCACTTGAGGTTCCTAAACCTGTATTCCCTGGAACGCAGGCGGGAGAGATACATGATTATATACACCTGGAAAATCCTAGAGGGACTAGTACCGAACTTGCACAAGAAAATCACTCACTACGAAAGCAAAAGACTTGGCAGACGATGCAACATCCCCCCAATGAAAAGCAGGGGTGTCACTAGCACGTTAAGAGACCATACAATAAGTGTCAGGAGCCCGAGACTGTTCAACTGCCTCCCAGCATACATAAGGGGAATTACCAACAGACCCCTGGCAGTCTTCAAGCTGGCACTGGACAAGCACCTAAAGTCGGTTCCTGACCAGCCGGGCTGTGGCTCGTACGTTGGTTTGCGTGCAGCCAGCAGTAACAGCCTGGTTGATCAGGCTCTGATCCACCAGGAGGCCTGGTCATAGACCGGGCCGCGGGGGCGTTGACCCCCGGAACTCTCTCCAGGTAAACTCCAGGTAAACACCAAAGGTCGGTGCACCAGAGGTCAGGGGCCATACACTAGTGGTCAGCACACTTGAGGTCAGTACACCAGAGGTCAGTACACCAGAGGTCAGTACACCAGAGGTCAGTACACCAGAAGTCAGTACACCAGAAGTCAGTACACTAGAGGTCAGTACACCAGAGGTCAGTACACTAGAGGTCAATACACCAGAGGTCAGAGGCTGTACACTAGTGGTCAGTACACTAGAAGTCGTTAGGTAAGACACATATGCAACAGTTAGGTATGATTAGACACATGTGCAACTCTTGGGTATCTTTATTGAGGAAACGTTTCGCCACACAGTGGCGAAACGTTTCCTCAATAAAGATACCCAAGAGTTGCACATGTGTCTAATTTATCAACATGTCGGTTCTCTGAACCATTCATCTACAAACAGTTAGGTATCTTTATTATGAAACGTTTCGCCTACACAGTAGGCTTCTTCAGTCGAGTACAGAAAAGTTGATAGAAGCAGAAGATACTTGAAGACGATGTAATCAGTCCATCACCCTTAAAGTTTTGAGGTGGTCAGTCCCTCAGTCTGGAGAAGAGCATTGTTCCATAGTATGAAACAATATGGAGATGAAGTGACAGGATGGAGCCTTATATATTGCCAAGAGGTGAGACGTAGGTCACTAGAAGAGGTAAGAACTCAGATGTTGAGAGGTCAGGTCCCTCTCAAATCCAGCCGCTCTCACTAGTGGAAGTTGTCGAAGTTGATTGCAGGTCTGTACCAAGATACCCTTGTGTTGCAGTGTCTGACAGATTGAACATTAAAATGGTATAAAATACCGACAGGTTGTTAGGTAAGACACATATGCAACAGTTAGGTATCTTTATTATGAAACGTTTCGCCTACACAGTAGGCTTCTTCAGTCGAGTACAGAAAAGTTGATAGAAGCAGAAGATACTTGAAGACGATGTAATCAGTCCATCACCCTTAAAGTTTTGAGGTGGTCAGTCCCTCAGTCTGGTATTTTATACCATTTTAATGTTCAATCTGTCAGACACTGCAACACAAGGGTAACTTGGTACAGACCTGCAATCAACTTCGACAACTTCCACTAGTGAGAGCGGCTGGATTTGAGAGGGACCTGACCTCTCAACATCTGAGTTCTTACCTCTTCTAGTGACCTACGTCTCACCTCTTGGCAATATATAAGGCTCCATCCTGTCACTTCATCTCCATATTGTTTCATACTATGGAACAATGCTCTTCTCCAGACTGAGGGACTGACCACCTCAAAACTTTAAGGGTGATGGACTGATTACATCGTCTTCAAGTATCTTCTGCTTCTATCAACTTTTCTGTACTCGACTGAAGAAGCCTACTGTGTAGGCGAAACGTTTCATAATAAAGATACCTAACTGTTGCATATGTGTCTTACCTAACAACCTGTCGGTATTTTATACCATTTTAATGTTCACACTAGAAGTCAGTACACTAGAGGTCAGTACACCAGAGGTCAGAGGCTGTACACTAGTGGTCAGTTCACCAGAGGTCAGTACACCAAAGGTCAGTACACCAGAAGTCAGTACACTAGAAACGGTTTCGTTGGACAATAAAGCAGACTGTAAACGGATGGGGTTGTAGGCGCCCTTATAAACACAAACATTAAATATAAATCAGGAATGTGCACGGTAAGCTGTCCAATATACAAAAACAGTTAGAAACAGAAATACAAATAGCTAGAGCTTCATTTAACGAGGTTATTAATAGAATATTCAAGAGGTTGCTAGTAGAATTGCAGTAAATCAACCATTCAAATCATTATGAAGCTGTGTGTAGTCTGTGGTCAGTCAAACAAACGGGCTTCCACATGGGTAAATTGTCATTTTTGTGGAAATTGGTGTCACGCCCCTTGTGCAGATATCCAAGAACTAGCTACAAGCAGTGTTAAAACAGGGAAGTGTTTTTGGGTATGCCCAAATGAGATAAATCTGTGGACTAAAATCACAAGGGTATTAAAAGAGGACAACATCAAAGCTGCTTTCATAGAAAACCTGGAAGCTTTCTACAACAGATGGGAACATAAAAAGTCTGGGCTGAATGGTACTGCCCTTGATACTGGCCATGTAGTCAGAAACTGTAAGGCTGGAGGTGATGTCCTGGTAGTCAGTAAATGTGGGGCTGATAGTGCTGTCCTGGGAGACAGTAATGGTGAAGCTGGAGGTGCTGTCCTGGGAGACAGTAATGGTGAAGCTGGAGGTGCTGTCCTGGGAGACAGTAATGGTGAAGCTGGAGATGCTGTCCTGGGAGACAGTAATGGTGAAGCTGGAGATTTTGTCCAGGTAGTCGGGAATTATACGCAGGAAGGAATACATATAAATTACCTCATAGGGGACAGGAGCCATAGTAGGGAAACAAGTGTAATCAAAGATAAGATAAAACCAATATTGCAAACTAGAAATACCGCAGGAAATAGCAAACAAGAGGACTCCACTAGCAATAGTGAGGATATATTACCAAAAACAACTGGTGGGAGCTCCATTGTTGGTGCTAGGGAGGATAGAAGTAAGACAGGGAAACATGCACCAACAGGGAATACAGTCACAGAAATCCAAGGCAAACGGAAACCAAGCCTGTGCACATACTATGCACTTGATATCTGCTGGCATGGGAAATCTGGAAAAACAGATGGGACGTGCAACTATGACCACCCTAGAAAATGCCATGCCCATATGACAACAGGAAAATTCAAACTCCCTTCCTGTAAGCTTTTTCACCCTGAACTGTGTACCTCTTCAGTACAGGAAAGACTGTGCTATAACTTAAATTGCCAGGCATACCATCTAAAGGGGACAAAAAGATACAAAACATCCAGGCCATGGGAAAACCTGGGTAGCCACAGCCACTCAAGAGGGAGAGGTTTTTTAGTGCCAGAAAGGACAAAAAACTGGCAGGAAATGGCAGAAATCGTACACCAAATCCAGTCATTCCTGGAGTGGAACCACAGTCGATGGCCTCCACTCCAAACCAACAGATACAGATACTAATGCCGGAAAAAAAATCCCCCCCCCCAGTACCAACAATATCACCATCCGATAACATTCTTCTTTGCAAATATACAGGGTCTAAAGCCAGCAACAAACAACAAAATACCTTTCATCCGTGGACTGCTTGCAGAGGCAAAGGCAATATTCGCGGCTTTCACTGAGACCCACATAAAGGATCACTTGGACAACGAAATATGGATCCCAGGTTACAACCTATACAGATGTGACAGAGTGAACAGGCAAAAGGGGGGGGGGTTGGCCTGTACATTGCAGAGTCACTTGTTTGCACAGAACTGCTTAATGCCTCAAATGATGTAGTGGAAGTTTTAGCAGTAAAGGTCGAGAACCAAAACCTAGTCATTGTGGTAGTCTACAAGCCTCCGGATGCAACATCCCAGCAATTCCAGGAACAGCTGTTAAAAATTGACCACTGTCTGGAAAATCTTCCAGCTCCTGCACCCAACATCTTGCTCCTGGGAGATTTCAACTTAAGGCACCTAAAATGGAGGAATATAGCAAATAATATTGTTGCAGTAATAACACCAGGAGGCAGCTCTGATGAAAACTCACACTCACACGAGCTTTTAAATCTCTGCACAAAATTCAATTTAAACCAGAAAATAATAGAGCCTACTAGACTGGAGAATACACTAGACCTCATCTTCACTAACAATGATGATCTGATAAGAAATGTCACCATATCAAAAACAATATACTCAGATCCCAACATAATTGAGGTTCAGACATGTATGCTTGGAGCCCCAGACCGACATAATGAGACTAGTCACGAGGGAGCATTCACCAAATTCAACTTCAATAACAAAAACATAAAGTGGAACCAAGTAAACCAAGTCCTAACCGATATAAGCTGGGAAGATATACTAAGCAACACAGACCCCAACTTATGCCTAGAACAGATTAACTTGGTGGCACTCGATGTATGCACAAGACTTATTCCTCTAAGAAAAAGGAGGAGTTGATGTAAAATAGAAAGAGACAGGCGCTCCCTTTACAGGAGACGGAAAAGAATAACAGAGCGGCTAAAAGAGGTCAATCTATCTGAAATGCGTAGGGAGACACTGGTCAGAGATATAGCAAGCATCGAACTTAAGCTAAAAGAATCCTTTAGGAGTCAGGAATCGCGGGAAGAACTAAAAGCCATAAATGAAATCGAAAGAAACCCAAAGTATTTCTTCTCCTATGCCAAATCAAAATCGAGAACAACGTCCAGTATTGGGCCCCTACTTAAACAAGATGGGTCCTACACAGATGACAGCAAGGAAATGAGTGAGCTACTCAAGTCCCAATATGACTCAGTTTTTAGCAAGCCGCTAACCAGACTGAGAGTCGAAGATCAAAATTAATTTTTTATGAGAGAGCCACAAAATTTGATTAACACAAGCCTATCCAATGTTATCCTGACGCCAAATGACTTCGAACAGGCGATAAATAACATGCCCATGCACTCTGCCCCAGGGCCAGACTCATGGAACTCTGTGTTCATCAAGAACTGCAAGAAGCCCCTATCACGAGCCTTTTCCATCCTATGGAGAGGGAGCATGGACACGGGGGTCGTCCCACAGTTACTAAAAACAACAGACATAGCCCCACTCCACAAAGGGGGCAGTAAAGCAACAGCAAAGAACTACAGACCAATAGCACTAACATCCCATATCATAAAAATCTTTGAAAGGGTCCTAAGAAGCAAGATCACCACCCATCTAGAAACCCATCAGTTACACAACCCAGGGCAACATGGGTTTAGAACAGGTCGCTCCTGTCTGTCTGAACTATTGGATCACTACGACAAGGTCCTAAATGCACTAGAAGACAAAAAGAATGCAGATGTAATATATACAGACTTTGCAAAAGCCTTCGATAAGTGTGACCATGGCGTAACAGCGCACAAAATGCGTGCTAAAGGAATAACAGGAAAAGTCGGTCGATGGATCTATAATTTCCTCACTAACAGAATACAGAGAGTAGTCGTCAACAGAGTAAAGTCCGAGGCAGCTACGGTGAAAAGCTCTGTTCCACAAGGCACAGTACTCGCTCCCATCTTGTTCCTCATCCTCATATCCGACATAGACAAGGATGTCAGCCACAGCACCGTGTCTTCCTTTGCAGATGACACCCGAATCTGCATGACAGTGTCTTCCATTGCAGACACTGCAAGGCTCCAGGCGGACATCAACCAAATCTTTCAGTGGGCTGCAGAAAACAATATGAAGTTCAACGATGAGAAATTTCAATTACTCAGATATGGTAAACATGAGGAAATTAAATCTTCATCAGAGTACAAAACAAATTCTGGCCACAAAATAGAGCGAAACACCAACGTCAAAGACCTGGGAGTGATTATGTCGGAGGATCTCACCTTCAAGGACCATAACATTGTATCAATCGCATCTGCTAGAAAAATGACAGGATGGATAATGAGAACCTTCAAAACTAGGGAGGCCAAGCCCATGATGACACTCTTCAGGTCACTTGTTCTATCTAGGCTGGAATATTGCTGCACACTAACAGCACCTTTCAAGGCAGGTGAAATTGCCGACTTAGAAAATGTACAGAGAACCTTCACGGCGCGCATAACGGAGATAAAACACCTCAATTACTGGGAGCGCTTGAGGTTCCTAAACCTGTATTCCCTGGAACGCAGGAGGGAGAGATACATGATTATATACACCTGGAAAATCCTAGAGGGACTAGTACCGAACTTGCACACGAAAATCACTCACTACGAAAGCAAAAGACTTGGCAGACGATGCACCATCCCCCCAATGAAAAGCAGGGGTGTCACTAGCACGTTAAGAGACCATACAATAAGTGTCAGGGGCCCGAGACTGTTCAACTGCCTCCCAGCACACATAAGGGGGATTACCAACAGACCCCTGGCAGTCTTCAAGCTGGCACTGGACAAGCACCTAAAGTCAGTTCCTGATCAGCCGGGCTGTGGCTCGTACGTTGGTTTGCGTGCAGCCAGCAGCAACAGCCTGGTTGATCAGGCTCTGATCCACCAGGAGGCCTGGTCACAGACCGGGCCGCGGGGGCGTTGACCCCCGGAACTCTCTCCAGGTAACTCCAGGTAAACACCAAAGGTCGATATTCCAGAAGGCAGTATACCAGAGGTCAGTACACCAAAGATCGGTACACCAGAGGTCAGTAGATAAAAAAAAAATCCTGATTTTTAACCCGGAGGGTTAGCTACCCAGGATAACCCAAAAAAGACAGTTCGTCATCCAGGACTGTCTGCCTTATTACCATTGTGGTCCACCAGTATTGTTCCACCAGGATGCGACCCACACCAGCCGACTAAGGGAGGACATGATAAACGACATATAAAATACTGAGAGGAATCGGCAAGGTGGGCAGAGACAGGATGTTACGGAGATGGGATACAGCAACAAGGGGTTACAGTTGGAAGTTAAAGACTCAGATGAATCAAAAGGATGTTAGGAAGTACTTCTTCAGTCATAGAGTTGTCAGGAAGTGGAATAGTCTGGAAAGTGATGTAGTAGAGGCAGGATCCATACATAGCTTTAAGAAGAGGTATGATAAACCTCATGGAGCAGGGGGAGTGACCTAGTAGCGGCCAGCAAAAAGGCGGGGTCAGGAGCTATGAATCGACCCCTGCAACCACAATTAGGTGAGTACTCAGGTACCTACTTACCGCTTAGTGAACAGAGACAACGGGTGTAAGGAAACATGCCCAACGTTTCCACTCAAGCCGGGGATTGAACCACGGAGACTGTGTGCTGCCAACCAAGCCACGGGACACCTGTACATCAAAGTCAATACACAGCTATCAAAACTTTGGGGTCCAGTCCCTGGACCAATTATGTACCTCTGTAATCTTTTGACTACCGCCCACAGGATGGGTATGGGGTGCATAATAAACATATTAAACTAACGAGAAAATCTAGATTATTTTTTTTTATTTTCAGAATTAAAAAATATTACGAAGTTGGTTGTAACTTGGAATTGCTATTATATTTAAGAAAGTTTGTAGAAGCATGTATGATATTCAGCCAGAACAGAGATCAGTGGGTGCGAGCAACAGTGCCTGCAAACCAGATCTAATCTTGAGTTTCCCGGATGAGCTTCAAATAGCATTCGGAATTTCAGAGATTAGAAGTATTTCTTCCTGTTTCTGTTTGTGATAACAGAGGAGCATCGTGGCAGACAGCCAGGAAGGTGCTAGGTGACGTAGGTTCTTTTCAACATACACAGAGAAGCCCAGGATGGCGACCAGGTGCTCGAGGATTCTTCTTTCGTTTCTCACCTCAGTGTGTCTAGTGGCAGCATTCGAGATACAAGAAGGTAAAACATAATATACGTAATCTTCCATAAACGTTATAACTTCGCCTTATTTTGTAATATTATATAAGTCTGTACAGTGCAAATTAATACATGACAAGGAAAGGGTAAGCAGCCATATTCTTTGCAAACAACTTATACAAGTCACACTTACAAATTGGCTGAATCAGCTGTTTGCTGAAGGGGATCGAGAGTAACATCCCAGCCACTTTCACACTTACACAGTGTTTAAGACATTACTACATTTTAATTTTTTTTTTACCTAATACTCGATTTCCCACTGAAGTAGGGCAACTCAGAGAAAGAAAAACATTTACCATGACTCATTCAATACCTGTGTGGACTAAAGTGCAAGGACATTACAGTTCAAATGACTCTTCGACCCAGAACATCTCCACTTATTCTTCAGAGTGCGGGCACTGCAGTTACTACCTACAGAACTCCTTGAATTCCTTCATAGATATTACCTTGCTCAAACTCCTACAGCCCGTCAAATCCCAAAAACTACTTGCCTATCACTTAGATTTAACACACTCACACATATTTGCTGAATATACTCAAACTCCTACCGCATAAAACACCCTTCACACCTTCCTCCCATCCCTTTATCCGACGTTCCCTGCAACTTCCATCTACCGCATATTTATAAATTTTTTTGTCAACCTATTTTGCTCTATCATTTCTAAGATAAGAGATAAGATTTCGTTCGGATTTTTAACCCCGGAGGGTTAGCCACCCAGGATAACCCAAGAAAGTCAGTGCGTCATCGAGGACTGTCTAACTTATTTCCATTGGGGTCCTTAATCTTGTCCCCCAGGATGCGACCCACACCAGTCGACTAACACCCAGGTACCTATTTGCTGCTAGGTGAACAGGACAATAGGTGTAAGGAAACGTGTCGGAATTTCCACCCGCCGGGAATCGAACCCGGGCCCTCCGTGTGTGAAGCGGGAGCTTTAGCCACCAGACCACCGGGCCACACCAATTTCAACAACCTGTCCTCCTCCTTTCTAAATTATATCTTTCGATCAGGCCTCAATAACTGAGGGTTTGTACTTCAAATGAGCAAGTAATTGCATATTCTTGTTAATGTTATTCCAAAGAATGGCTTCTTTTTTTTTTACCTTTTTAATCTTTTAAAAATAAGCCATTCTTTGGAAGCCATTCCAAAAGAATGGCTTTTTTTTTTTTTACCTTTTTAACCTCTTCATTTTGTTTATAATATTTAACAATTTTAACCACTGTTCTCTCGAGAGTTATTTACTCATAAGCAGTGTTGTGTTCTGCAGACTGTCTGGTGCGAAATACAATAGAGGTGACACAGATAATATTCGACACACTGGAGTTCTTGAGCCTGGCTCGTCCAGAAGAACATAGCTTGACAGCAACCATCTTCTGTGAAGATATAAGCCAATTTGACTACCTCAACGTAACCTCCAGCAGTGTGTCACTGCGTAGACTACCGCATGATGAGAACCTCAACTCACCTACGTATTCTACCCCTAACACAATCATCGGTTGGACCAGGTTCCGTTTAGGATTTATGAACAACCTCTCTCTATATGACAGCAACAATGTGAGCTGGTTACCGGGCCCCACGCCTCTAGACTGTATCATATCAAAATTAAAAATCCAGAATGGTAACTTCACCCGACAGTGTGCATCCAATACTCCAGCTTGGCTAATGAACGGCAGTCAAGCTGTTGATGTTCTCGTGGACGCTGACATAGTTTCTCTGACTTCAGGTGCAAAGGAGAAGCGTATAGACTTGACTTTGTTTTCCACGAAGAAGTACAAGCCATTCTTCAACGTGTGTGGGGTAGAGTTCCAGCTGGGAGTGCGTGAGGGGTCGCTGGTGATGGTGTCCGGGCTCACGGCTGACCCACTACCACCTGGTCACCACCGTCTTGCACTCATCTTTCTCTCCCTCGACCAGCAGACAACGTTCAAGGTAAGCACATCCTTCAAGGATGACACACCTTGAAGTTGATCAGAGGAGTTACCCTTTCCTTCCTCGGATCAAATTGATTATTACATTTAAGTGAGGAGTAAGTGGCGACGCCAAAGGGAACATGGCAAGGGGAGCTGAAGCTCCTCAAAAATTCCACCAGCTCGACAAATAATAATAATAATAATAATAATAATAATAATAATAATAATAATAATAATAATAATAATAATAATAATAATAATAATAATGCTTCAAGACAAGTGCCCTTGCCCCACCTTCGAACCAGGCTGCCACCCCTAAGTCCCTCCAATATACAACTTTGGAGTCACCCCTGTGGGGAGCGCTAAACCCGTAGGAGTCATACAGCGCCTGAGGAAAGAAGGAGGCAATTAGGTGTGATCCGAAGGGAATTGTGCCTCATATTCCCTGGATGAAGTGCCCTTCGGCAGCACCAAGGCACTCTTGAAGGAAGTAAGGGATCATATTTGTGCAAAGAACGAACAAAACAATTATTGTTGCAGACAGGGAGGTTGTTGACTGCTGTAGAGAGGGAGGTTGTTGACTGCTGTAGAGAGGGAGGTTGTTGACTGCTGTAGAGAGGGAGGTTGTTGACTGCTGTAGAGAGGGAGGTTGTTGACTGCTGTAGAGAGGGAGGTTGTTGACTGCTGTAGAGAGGGAGGTTGTTGACTGCTGTAGAGAGGGAGGTTGTTGACTGCTGTAGAGAGGGGGGGTTGTTGACTGCTGTAGAGAGGGAGGTTGTTGACTGCTGTAGAGAGGGGGGGGTTGTTGACTGCTGCAGAGAGGGAGGTTGTTGACTGCTGCAGAGAGGGAGGTTGTTGACTGCTGTAGAGAGGGAGGTTGTTGACTGCTGTAGAGAGGGAGGTTGTTGACTGCTGTAGAGAGGGAGGTTGTTGACTGCTGTAGAGAGGGAGGTTGTTGACTGCTGTAGAGAGGGAGGTTGTTGACTGCTGTAGAGAGGGAGGTTGTTGACTGCTGTAGAGAGGGAGGTTGTTGACTGCTGTAGAGAGGGAGGTTGTTGACTGCTGTAGAGAGGGAGGTTGTTGACTGCTGTAGAGAGGGGGGGTTGTTGACTGCTGTAGAGAGGGAGGTTGTTGACTGCTGTAGAGAGGGGGGGTTGTTGACTGCTGCAGAGAGGGAGGTTGTTGACTGCTGCAGAGAGGGAGGTTGTTGACTGCTGTAGAGAGGGAGGTTGTTGACTGCTGTAGAGAGGGAGGTTGTTGGCTGCTGCAGAGAGGGAGGTTGTTGACTGCTGCAGAGAGGGAGGTTGTTGACTGCTGCAGAGAGGGAGGTTGTTGACTGCTGTAGAGAGGGAGGTTGTTGACTGCTGTAGAGAGGGAGGTTGTTGACTGCTGTAGAGAGGGAGGTTGTTGACTGCTGTAGAGAGGGAGGTTGTTGACTGCTGTAGAGAGGGAGATTGTTGGCTGCTGTAGAGAGGGAGGTTGTTGACTGCTGCAGAGAGGGAGGTTGTTGACTGCTGTAGAGAGGGAGGTTGTTGACTGCTGTAGAGAGGGAGGTCGTTGGCTGCTGTAGAGAGGGAGGTTGTTGACTGCTGTAGAGAGGGAGGTTGTTGGCTGCTGTAGAGAGGGAGGTTGTTGACTGCTGTAGAGAGGGAGGTTGTTGACTGTTGTAGAGAGGGAGTTTGTTGGCTGCTGCAGAGAGGGGGGGTTGTTGACTGCTGCAGAGAGGGAGGTTGTTGACTGCTGTAGAGAGGGAGGTTGTTGACTGCTGTAGAGAGGGAGGTTGTTGACTGCTGCAGAGAGGGAGGTTGTTGACTGCTGTAGAGAGGGAGGTTGTTGACTGCTGTAGAGAGGGAGGTTGTTGGCTGCTGTAGAGAGGGAGGTTGTTGACTGCTGTAGAGAGGGAGGTTGTTGGCTGCTGTAGAGAGGGAGGTTGTTGACTGCTGCAGAGAGGGAGGTTGTTGACTGCTGTAGAGAGGGAGGTTGTTGACTGCTGTAGAGAGGGAGGTTGTTGACTGCTGTAGAGAGGGAGGTTGTTGACTGCTGTAGAGAGGGAGTTTGTTGGCTGCTGCAGAGAGGGGGGGTTGTTGACTGCTGCAGAGAGGGAGGTTGTTGACTGCTGCAGAGAGGGAGGTTGTTGACTGCTGTAGAGAGGGAGGTTGTTGGCTGCTGTAGAGAGGGAGTTTGTTGGCTGCTGCAGAGAGGGGGGGTTGTTGACTGCTGCAGAGAGGGAGGTTGTTGACTGCTGTAGAGAGGGAGGTTGTTGACTGCTGTAGAGAGGGAGGTTGTTGGCTGCTGTAGAGAGGGAGTTTGTTGGCTGCTGCAGAGAGGGGGGGTTGTTGACTGCTGCAGAGAGGGAGGTTGTTGACTGCTGCAGAGAGGAGGGGTTGTTGATTGTGCTGCAGTGGTATTATTGTGTAACAGAGGAATATTGGTAGTTGTGCTGTAGAGGAATATTGCATTTTAGAGAGGGATATTGGTGATTGATGTGCACAGAGGGGATATTGACGACTGTTACAGATAAATATTGGCGAGCGATGCAGAGAGGGATATTGGTGACTACTGCAGAGGGATACCAGAGTTGCAGTGAGACTGTTGTTGGTGTTGCAGATCGAGAGTGAAGGGGAGCAGCTGTTGGAGACTAAGCTGGCCTCTTACCCCAGCAAAGTGAGGATATGGGGGCGAAAGAATGACATCTTCCTGCTGGTGCAACACCTTCACACCATCCCAGGCAAGTATATCTAGAAATTGTGGAATTTTCTTTTAATCCGGGTGAAACACTTGTGTCCCTGAAGGGATCACATTGCGCCTGAGGGAATGGGAAGCAGTCAGGTTCGATCCGAGATTAGATTAGATTTTGCCACCGAAGTGGCTAGTTTATTGTGCACCCCATATCCATCCTGTGGACGGTAGCGCGAGAGCATATGGATACACAAAAGGCCTAGGAACTAGGCCCCAAAGGGTTAACAGGAATACATATGGATTTATATCTACATATCTATAGTTCACTTATCTGTTACAAGCATATTTAGGAAATTTGCTTAGTATATCTGGTATCTTATTTTCATTAATAAGATATCTTGACATGTCACATAGGTTATTATACTGTCTGTCTCTGTATTCTTCAATAAGTGGACAATTAAGCACATAGTGTTCAAGAGAGTAGAGGAGGACAGATGTAATTCTTTATATCAAGAGCCCCTCACCTGCATCAAGGACCTTCCTCCGAGGGATCAGATGTGTAGTTAACATGATGTGCATTAGGTTCTCGTACATCAGTACACTAACGACTCCTTTCAAGGCATGCGAAAATTGCAGACCTGGAGAATATACAGAAAAATTTCATTACACATATACGTACAATAAAGCACCTCAGTTACTAGGAACGGTTGAAGTCCCTTATCCTGTACTTCTTGGAATGCAGGCGAGAAAGATACATCATAATATACACTTGGAGAATCTAGAGGGACTAGTCCCAAATCTACATACGGAAATCGCTCCCTACGAAAGCAAAAGACTCGGCAAGCAGTTCAACATCCCCCCAGTGAAGAGTAGGGGCGCCTTGAGTACGCTAAGAAACAACACAGGTGTCAGGGGCCCAAGATTGCTTAACTGCTTCCCAGCATACATAGGGGGGATTACCAATACACCCCTGGCAGTCTTCAAGAAGGAGCTGGACAGGCAACTAAAGTCTGCACCTGACCGCCGGGTTGTGGCTCACAAGTCGGTTTGTGTGCGGCCAGCAGTAACAGCAAATAATCACAAACCAAGCGATACAGGATGCAAAACAACCAGGATGCAAAACTTTCATTTAGGCTACTATTACAATGTGTCAGTATTCGTGGGATTTTTCTTTTCATATAATATTCTGGCTATGGGTACTGTTATGCCTGTGAGCATTTCCTGTTCCCTTCGCTTTTTCTCTCTCCCTCCCTCACTCCAGTGAATACATCCTCTAGGATTGTGTTGGCTCGGACATCCTCCTTTTTTCTGTAACTTTGCAAGCTTCTGATGATTTGTTGATTGCAACAAGTAAGGCCTAGAGCTATCATTCTACTCACCCCGTGGTTGTTTTGCATATGGCTCACCATGAGGCGGGCCAAAACAACACGGGTTCGAATCCTCGGCTAGTCGCAGTGTTGTTATTCTTAAATACCACTCGTTCGTGGTTACAATACTATATATATATATATATATATATATATATATATATATATATATATATATATATATATATATATATATATATATATATATATATATATATATATATATATATATATATATATATATATATATATCATAGAAATCCAGTTTTCTCTTATTGTTTCTTAAAAAAAATGAACATCAGATAAACTATGTTACTCTTCAACATATGTGACTGCTGCACAAGTGAATTTGTATTGCGAAGAGCTGAGCCCATAGGGGTCATGCAGCGCCTGGAGAATAAGAGTAAGATTTGAGCCGAGTAAGAGGATGGTAATTCGAGTTCCTATGAACAAGAACTCTTCACTAGCATTCAGGTCCCTTCCCTTGAAGGTAAGTGAGATTGTAACAATTACCAGAAATGTTCGTACGAACATTTACCACTTTGACTTTTTTGGTAATTTACATTATATATGATAATTGTACTTACCTTCGTCAAGAGTAAACTGGTGAGATGGTCAAGAGCTGGTTTTTTTTTTTTTTTTTTTTTTTACACAGGGTTTGACAAGGTTAGGTTAAGGATCCCTAGCTTTATTGACAAGCTATTTACAGGTTAAGGATTCCTAACTTTATTGGCAAGCTAAGAGCTGTTACCTACATCAGCTCATTTGAAACTTTTATATAGTCAAGAGTTGTATTCATACAATCATACATTAGCTTTTACATGAACAAAAGCTGTGTTCAACCAGTCAGATGCCAGCCTCTCTGACAAAATTATGGTCGATCATAATAAGGATTGTGACAAAAAATAATGACCATGCAAACTAGATCGGCAAAGTTTTGTTTTAGTTACTTGAAATTAAATCATATGGAGGGCAGTGTGACTATCGTAATCAGCGGACGAAGGATCGAGCCTACACCACTCGTTCCATTGAATTTCTCACGCGGGTTTGGAGCTTCACGTGAAGGTTTATGTATAATATCTACGTATACAATAAACACATACACCTTAAAAATGACGATTAGAAGTGAGGGAAGGAATACATGATGGTCAGAGAATACTGGACATGGTCATCCATAGGTGGGTAAGACATGGTCAGAGAATACTAGACATGGTCATCCATAGGTGGGTAAGAAATGGTCAGAGAATACTAGACATGGTCATCCATAGGTGGGTAAGAAATGGTCAGAGAATACTAGACATGGTCATCCATAGGTGGGTAAGACATGGTCAGAGAATACTGGACATGGTCATCCATAGGTGGGTAAGAAATGGTCAGAGAATACTAGACATGGTCATCCATAGGTGGGTAAGAAATGGTCAGAGAATACTAGACATGGTCATCCATAGGTGGGTAAGACATGGTCAGAGAATACTGGACATGGTCATCCATAGGTGGGTAAGACATGGTCAGAGAATACTGGACATGGTCATCCATAGGTGGGTAAGACATGGTCAGAGAATACTGGACATGGTCATCCATAGGTGGGTAAGACATGGTCAGAGAATACTGGACATGGTCATCCATAGGTGGGTAAGACATGGTCAGAGAATACTAGACATGGTCATCCATAGGTGGGTAAGACATGGTCAGAGAATACTGGACATGGTCATCCATAGGTGGGTAAGACATGGTCAGAGAATACTGGACATGGTCATCCATAGGTGGGTAAGACATGGTCAGAGAATACTAGACATGGTCATCCATAGGTGGGTAAGACATGGTCAGAGAATACTAGACATGGTCATCCATAGGTGGGTAAGACATGGTCAGAGAATACTGGACATGGTCATCCATAGGTGGGTAAGACATGGTCAGAGAATACTGGACATGGTCATCCATAGGTGGGTAAGACATGGTCAGAGAATACTAGACATGGTCATCCATAGGTGGGTAAGACATGGTCAGAGAATACTAGACATGGTCATCCATAGGTGGGTAAGACATGGTCAGAGAATACTAGACATGGTCATCCATAGGTGGGTAAGACATGGTCAGAGAATACTAGACATGGTCATCCATAGGTGGGTAAGAAATGGTCAGAGAATACTAGACATGGTCATCCATAGGTGGGTAAGACATGGTCAGAGAATACTAGACATGGTCATCCATAGGTGGGTAAGACATGGTCAGAGAATACTAGACATGGTCATCCATAGGTGGGTAAGACATGGTCAGAGAATACTAGACATGGTCATCCATAGGTGGGTAAGAAATGGTCAGAGAATACTAGACATGGTCATCCATAGGTGGGTAAGACATGGTCAGAGAATACTAGACATGGTCATCCATAGGTGGGTAAGACATGGTCAGAGAATACTAGACATGGTCATCCATAGGTGGGTAAGAAATGGTCAGAGAATACTAGACATGGTCATCCATAGGTGGGTAAGACATGGTCAAACAATACTAGACATGGTCATCCATAGGGGGTAAGACATGGTCAAACAATACTAGACATGGTCATCCATAGGGGGTAAGACATGGTCAAACAATACTAGACATGGTCATCCATAGGGGGTAAGACATGGTCAAACAATACTAGACATAGTCATCCATAGGGGGTAAGACATGGTCAAACAATACTAGACATGGTCATCCATAGGGGGTAAGACATGGTCAAACAATACTAGACATAGTCATCCATAGGGGGTAAGACATGGTCAAACAATACTAGACATGGTCATCCATAGGGGGTAAGATATGGTCAAACAATACTAGACATGGTCATCCATAGGGGGTAAGACATGGTCAAACAATACTAGACATGGTCATCCATAGGGGGTAAGACATGGTCATCCATAGGGGGTAAGACATGGTCATCCATAGGGGGTAAGACATGGTCATCCATAGGGGGTAAGACATGGTCAAACAAAACAATACAAGACATGGTCATCCATAGGTGGGTAAGACATGGTCAAACAATACTAGACATGGTCATCCATAGGGGGTAAGACATGGTCAAACAATACTAGACATGGTCATCCATAGGGGGTAAGACATGGTCATCCATAGGGGGTAAGACATGGTCAAACAATACTAGACATGGTCATCCATAGGGGGTAAGACATGGTCAAACAATACTAGACATGGTCATCCATAGGGGGTAAGACATGGTCAAACAATACTAGACATGGTCATCCATAGGGGGTAAGACATGGTCAAACAATACTAGACATGGTCATCCATAGGGGGTAAGACATGGTCAAACAATACTAGACATGGTCATCCATAGGGGGTAAGACATGGTCATCCATAGGGGGTAAGACATGGTCATCCATAGGGGGTAAGACATGGTCATCCATAGGGGGTAAGACATGGTCATCCATAGGGGGTAAGACATGGTCATCCATAGGGGTAAGACATGGTCAAACAATACAAGACATGGTCATCCATAGGTGGGTAAGACATGGTCAAACAATACTAGACATGGTCATCCATAGGGGGTAAGACATGGTCAAACAATACTAGACATGGTCATCCATAGGGGGTAAGACATGGTCATCCATAGGGGGTAAGACATGGTCATCCATAGGGGGTAAGACATGGTCATCCATAGGGGGTAAGACATGGTCATCCATAGGGGGTAAGACATGGTCAAACAATACTAGACATGGTCATCCATAGGGGGTAAGACATGGTCAAACAATACTAGACATGGTCATCCATAGGGGGTAAGACATGGTCAAACAATACTAGACATGGTCATCCATAGGGGGTAAGACATGGTCAAACAATACTAGACATGGTCATCCATAGGGGGTAAGACATGGTCAAACAATACTAGACATGGTCATCCATAGGGGGTAAGACATGGTCATCCATAGGGGGTAAGACATGGTCATCCATAGGGGGTAAGACATGGTCATCCATAGGGGGTAAGACATGGTCATCCATAGGGGGTAAGACATGGTCATCCATAGGGGGTAAGACATGGTCAAACAATACAAGACATGGTCATCCATAGGTGGGTAAGACATGGTCAAACAATACTAGACATGGTCATCCATAGGGGGTAAGACATGGTCAAACAATACTAGACATGGTCATCCATAGGGGGTAAGACATGGTCATCCATAGGGGGTAAGACATGGTCATCCATAGGGGGTAAGACATGGTCATCCATAGGGGGTAAGACATGGTCATCCATAGGGGGTAAGACATGGTCAAACAATACAAGACATGGTCATCCATAGGTGGGTAAGACATGGTCAAACAATACTAGACATGGTCATCCATAGGGGGTAAGACATGGTCAAACAATACTAGACATGGTCATCCATAGGGGGTAAGACATGGTCAAACAATACTAGACATGGTCATCCATAGGGGGTAAGACATGGTCAAACAATACTAGACATAGTCATCCATAGGGGGTAAGACATGGTCAAACAATACTAGACATGGTCATCCATAGGGGGTAAGATATGGTCAAACAATACTAGACATGGTCATCCATAGGGGGTAAGACATGGTCAAACAATACTAGACATGGTCATCCATAGGGGGTAAGACATGGTCATCCATAGGGGGTAAGACATGGTCATCCATAGGGGGTAAGACATGGTCATCCATAGGGGGTAAGACATGGTCATCCATAGGGGGTAAGACATGGTCAAACAATACAAGACATGGTCATCCATAGGTGGGTAAGACATGGTCAAACAATACTAGACATGGTCATCCATAGGGGGTAAGACATGGTCAAACAATACTAGACATGGT
Source organism: Cherax quadricarinatus (assembly GCF_038502225.1). Taxonomy (NCBI): domain Eukaryota; kingdom Metazoa; phylum Arthropoda; class Malacostraca; order Decapoda; family Parastacidae; genus Cherax; species Cherax quadricarinatus. The sequence continues at coordinate 10,674,990 of NC_091319.1, read as the reverse complement.
CATCCATAGGGGGTAAGACATGGTCATCCATAGGGGGTAAGACATGGTCAAACAATACTAGACATGGTCATCCATAGGGGGTAAGACATGGTCAAACAATACTAGACATGGTCATCCATAGGGGGTAAGACATGGTCAAACAATACTAGACATGGTCATCCATAGGGGGTAAGACATGGTCAAACAATACTAGACATGGTCATCCATAGGGGGTAAGACATGGTCAAACAATACTAGACATGGTCATCCATAGGGGGTAAGACATGGTCAAACAATACTAGACATGGTCTTCCATAGGGGGTAAGACATGGTCATCCATAGGGGGTAAGACATGGTCATCCATAGGGGGTAAGACATGGTCATCCATAGGGGGTAAGACATGGTCATCCATAGGGGGTAAGACATGGTCATCCATAGGGGGTAAGACATGGTCAAACAATACAAGACATGGTCATCCATAGGTGGGTAAGACATGGTCAAACAATACTAGACATGGTCATCCATAGGGGGTAAGACATGGTCAAACAATACTAGACATGGTCATCCATAGGGGGTAAGACATGGTCATCCATAGGGGGTAAGACATGGTCAAACAATACTAGACATGGTCATCCATAGGGGGTAAGACATGGTCAAACAATACTAGACATGGTCATCCATAGGGGGTAAGACATGGTCAAACAATACTAGACATGGTCATCCATAGGGGGTAAGACATGGTCAAACAATACTAGACATGGTCATCCATAGGGGGTAAGACATGGTCAAACAATACTAGACATGGTCATCCATAGGGGGTAAGACATGGTCAAACAATACTAGACATGGTCATCCATAGGGGGTAAGGCATGGGCAAACAATACTAGACATGGTCATCCATAGGGGGTAAGACATGGTCAAACAATACTAGACATGGTCATCCATAGGGGGTAAGACATGGTCAAACAATACTAGACATGGTCATCCATAGGGGGTAAGACATGGTCAAACAATACTAGACATGGTCATCCATAGGGGGTAAGACATGGTCATCCATAGGGGGTAAGACATGGTCATCCATAGGGGGTAAGACATGGTCATCCATAGGGGTAAGACATGGTCATACAGTACTAGACATGGTCATCCATAGGTGGGTAAGACATGGTCAAACAATACTAGACATGGTCATCCATAGGGGGTTAGACATGGTCAAACAATACTAGACATGGTCATCCATAGGGGGTAAGACATGGTCAAACAATACTAGACATGGTCATCCATAGGGGGTAAGACATGATCAAACAATACTAGACATGGTCATCCATAGGGGGTAAGACATGGTCATCCATTGGGGGTAAGACATGGCCATCCATAGGGGGTAAGACATGGTCATCCATAGGGGGTAAGACATGGTCAAACAATACTAGACATGGTCATCCATAGGGGGTAAGACATGGTCAAACAATACTAGACATGGTCATCCATAGGGGGTAAGACATGATCAAACAATACTAGACATGGTCATCCATAGGGGGTAAGACATGGTCAAACAATACTAGACATGGTCATCCATAGGGGGTAAGACATTGTCAAACAATACTAGACATGGTCATCCATAGGGGATAAGACATGGTCAAACAATACTAGACATGGTCATCCATAGGGGGTAAGACATGGTCATCCTTAGGGGGTAAGACATGGTCATCCATAAGGCTTAAGACATGGTCAAACAATACTAGACATGGTCATCCATAGGGGGTAAGACATGGTCAAACAATACTAGACATGGTCATCCATAGGTGGTAAGACATGGTCAAACAATACTAGACATGGTCATCCATAGGGGGTAAGACATGGTCAAACAATACTAGACATGGTCATCCATAGGGGGTAAGACATGGTCATCCTTAGGGGGTAAGACATGGTCATCCATAAGGGGTAAGACATGGTCAAACAATACTAGACATGGTCATCCATAGGTGGTAAGACATGGTCAAACAATACTAGACATGGTCATCCATAGGGGGTAAGACATGGTCAAACAATACTAGACATGGTCATCCATAGGGGGTAAGACATGGTCAAACAATACTAGACATGGTCATCCATAGGGGTAAGAGATGGTATAAAATACCGACAACTGTAAAATAAAACAATATCTAATGATTATACTGATGACCATAATTTTTAAAGGGGTGGAACGGCAAGCCAGCAGAAGGCCTCTGTCAGATGACCAAAAGCTCCAGCTGAGGGTCATCATATGACTAACACCCGCGGCAGGAAACGCTCGTCCTCTTTCCTGACAAACCTTACCTTACATAACCTAAATAAGACAGTTGCGAAGAAGCCATTTGTGGTGAAACATTTCCTCAGTAAAATACCTTAACACTACACTGTATCTTATTTCACATGATCCATAGGTGTTGAAGATGATCAGTGGTGTATGTCGTGGAGAGCAGCAGTGAGCACACTAACAGCAGCTGTCGTCTCCTGCCTCATCTTGCTGCTGCTTATTACTTATGTCACTTGCAAAGTTAGTACTGCACACTTTACACACCTGTTATTGCTAGTAGTACATTATTATTATTATGGGGAACGCTAAGCCCATATTATAATTATAATCACGGGGAGCGCTAAACCCGTAGGGATTATACAGCGCCTGGGGGAATGGAAGGCATTCAGGGAATTGGAGCACAGACCCAATTCCCCAGATCAAGAGCCCTTCACCAGCATTAAGGAACCTCCCTTGACGGGTGCTAGTAGTGCAGGTAGAGGGAAGCTCTAAATTAGTAAGGGCTTATAGATTGTCTGGTGAAAGGAAAGTAATTAGGTTTAATGCAAGGAAGGAAAGAGGTACTCCAATTCCTTGGATCGAGAGCCCTTCACGACATCAAGGAACTCCCCTTACAAGGAATCTTACATGTTTAATTATACTTAACAACCACTAGAAATAAATAATATATATGGCAGATTAAACATTGAAAACGAGACACCAGGAGCATGCAACTCTGCCCCTTGGTGTTAGTAAAGGATGAGTCTAAACTCCTGGCCACGTTTCTCAACTAATTACTTTCACATATTGTCTTAGTGTGCAAGGAAGAGTAAACAAGAAAACTAAATTTAATCCGTTTATTACAGTTTACACACACTCAATAACATTGTTTCACCTTCCACGTAGCATGGATGCCAGCAGGCCAACAGGCAGTACCATTCACCTAGACCAGCAGTGCCTGTGACTTCCACACCTTCCTACATGGAGCCCATAGTTCCCCATCCAGCCAGCAAGCTCCACGCTCGCCCCAACAGCCTTGATATACGTCTGGAGACCCCAAGCCCGGAGCACCTGTACGAGGAGATCGATCTGAAGAGTATTAAGAGTGTAGGAGAGAAGAGTTATGCCAATGCAGAGCTCGTCAACGGGTCCAGTGACACCTCCAGTTCACTTAAGTCAGCTACTTCCTCAGAAGACAAAATTACATAGATTTATGTGAAGATTAAGTATTTCCAAGCTCTGTTCCCCTCTGTGGATGTTATTAATGGGTTTCTCTTATTTTTATGATTTCATATTGAAGCTCCAAACAGGTATGGTCAGAGGCAAGGAAAGGTAACTAGTTTCTTAGAGTAGTAACTCTTCATCAGCATCAAAGCTTTCTCTTCTCTCAGTTGTCTCCTTCACATACACAGCTGAGTTATCCATACAAGTCTTCTGCTGTTGTAGTGTCCTAGGAGTTATAATTTATGGAATCTGCTTCTTCCAGCCAAAGTATGCTCTAAACCTACTGGGTATGCAGGCGATACTGCCATCCTCAGCATAGCTTAATGCTGCTTGTCGCAGTCGCAGTCGCAGTCGCAGTCGGTAATGTAAAACACACCATGAAATTTAACTTAATAAAAAAAATCATGTGAATCCTGAATTTAAATTATTATTTCATTCGAATACAAGTGTTACATCCATATGGGTCGTACATTATTATTATTATTATTATGATTATAATCAAAATAAGCACTAAACCCACAAGGGTCACATGGCACTGCTATGGTCATAAAGGTGTGGCATCCTTAATTTTTTTTCAGATTAACTCTATATTGTACTATGTTCATTAGTTATAGGAAGAAATTGTAATATACGAAATTAGAGTTTGCCACCGAAGTGGCTAGTTTATTGTGCACCCCATATCCATCCTGTGGACGGTAGAGCAAGAACATATGGATACACAAAAGGCCTAGGAACTAGGCCCCAAATGGTTAGCAGAAATACATATGAATTTATATCTACATATCTATAGTTCAATTATCTGTTACAAGCAAATTTAGGAAATTTGCTTAGTGTATCTGGTATCTTATTTTCATTAATAAGATATATTGACATGTCACGTAGGTTATTATATTGTTCATCGCTGTATTCCTCAGTAAGTGGACAATTAAGCACATAGTGTTCAAGACAGTGACCATATGCCTGATCACATAATTTACATTTAGTATGATCATCATCTGTGTGTCTCCCAAACTGCCAGAAGTACTTGTAACCAAGCCTAAGCCTGGCCACTACAACATCAGTCAGTTTGTTCACATTGCAAGTTGCTCCATAAACATACTTATCTATGTTCATGTTATCAGAGTGGGTTATAGATCTACTCAGGCTTCTAACTGCATTCCTATAACAATCATTTTCATTATTTACTTCTCTCCTAATATTATTCCTAATGCTAGACACAGATATACCAAAGTTATATTCTACATTCTCCTGGGTACTCTTCTTGGCTAACATAACTTTATCATGAAGGAGTAATCCAATGTGTGATGGGATCCATAGCAATTGTACATTAATTCCTTTGTCCCTGATTTGAGAATCTATACCTGGTTTCTCCAATGAGCATGTTGTTGGAGTCATTACATGAGTTAAGAGCATTCAGTGATGACATATAATCAGTAATGATGATAGAGTCAAGCTCAGTGTCATAAGTTAGCTTTAGCGCCATTAGGATTGCAAACAGTTCAGTTTGCAGTGTAGACGCCCAGTTGTTAATTCTTATGCCTAGTTCAACAAGTTTATTATCGTTCATGGCTAGGGAGGTGGCAACAAGAGCAGATGCAGCCTTGCTAGAAGACTCCTGTTTAGATCCATCCGTGTATATTACTTATGATAACTTATTACTACCAGCTAGGAGAGAAATTTCTTCTTGAGCAGTTGCTTTAGCAAATGATTTAAGGAAGGGATTACTAGCAATGAGCTTCTTGGGAGGGACTTGCAGATATGTGATATTAAATGAACACACCTTCCATGGAGGGGTGAAATGCTCTTGTTGCCTGCAGTGATACAGTTCATGCAGGTTACAAAACTTAATGCAATTGCACGTTTTCACAATCCATTTAGATCTGTGTGTATTTACTTCTAGACACTTAGTAAGGTTCATTGTGACAGTGTCTGGTTCATTTCTTAACATTCTAATACCGAGTACAGTCTTAATCTCAACAATCCTATCACTGATACTAGAAATACCAAGCTCCTTCCTCATATTAAGAACCTTTTTAGATTTGGGACAACCAAGAATAATTCTAAGAGCTTCATTTTGCATTAACTCCAAGGGTCAGAGAGAACTTTCTCTAGCTAATATCAACATGGGAGCAGCATAATCAATTAAGGACCTAACATAGGCTATGTACATCATTCTCACGATTCTCACATTAGCACCATAGTTGGGGTTGTAGCCAGCAACAGCTTTGAGAGCATTTAGCTTAGGCAACAGGAATGGGAACAGTTTGTTAGTGGATTAAATAGGTCCACCTCTTTAAGTTTGGCTTGGAAAGGTATAAATAAAATAACCAGGAAAAAGACTGGCAATGTTGCTCATCCCTTTCCTCTTGAAAAAGCAAATGACCTCATAAATGACTGGTCCAAAACATCCAGGCATGAAAACCTTCCATCTCATATTAGAAAAAAATTAGAGAGTACTTCTGAAGAAATGTTGAAACTGATTAATTTTATGAGCCAAAATATTGATGAGAGTGATTGCCTCTTTACCGAGTATGAATTAGATAATGCATTAACTAAAGGTCGATCAACTGCTCCTGGAGAGGATGGTATAACCTATGATATTCTCAGAACTCTAAGGCACGTGCCTGATAACCCTTTGTTGGCACTGTATAATCTCAGTTACATTGAGGGCGTTCTTCCTACTTTCTGGACCAATAGTCTCATTGTGCCTATCCCTAAGCCCCAACAGCCTGATACATTTAGGCCGATCTCCTTAACTAGTTGTCTTTGTAAAACTTTTGAAAGAATGATACTTAACAGACTGTACTACAGAATCAGACACCAACTTTCCCCCTACCTCTATGGGTTCATGAAAGGTAAAAGTGTGCAGAACTGTATTTCCACCTTTCTCACTGCACACACCTCTACTAGTTTTACCACTTTTCTTGATCTAAAATCTGCATTTGATATTGCGAACAGAACCGTTATACTACATGAACTAGCCAAAATGAATAATGTATTGGAGTATCACAGGATTCATTATTTTAAGACTGAGATTAATATTTCTGTTTATGGTCAAATGAGTGAGTGAGTGTAAGTGTATATAAACAGAAATATTAATCTCAATCTTAAAATAATGAATCATGTGATACTCCAATACTGAAACTATGTACTGTGCCAAAACAAAAGCATTTACATTGCTAAACTCACAAACTAGTATTTAGTCACTTAGCCATAATACCAACTTACCTCATAATTTGTAATATTTTACAATTAAGAATAAAACTAAGTCTGCCCGAAATGCCTAGCCATGCTAAGCGTTCTAGTGGTACACTCTGTAATCACTATTTTACTACATGTAAACCACACAATAACCAAATTTCTGTAAACTCAGCATTGTAATACTTATAGAGAATAAACTTTGATTTGATTCTTCTCATTAACTTCACATCGTCCGCAAACAAGGACACTTCTGAGTCTATCCCTTCCGTTATGTCATTCACATATACCAAGAACAGCACAGGTCCTAGGACTGACCCCTGTGGAACCCCGCTTGTCACAGGCGCCCACTTTGACACCTCGTCACGTACCATGACTCGTTGTTGCCTCCCTGTAAGGTATTCTCTTATCCATTGCAGTGCCTTTCCTGTTATGTGTGCCTGATCCTCTAGCTTTTGCATTAACCTCTTGTGAGGAACTGTGTCGAAGGCCTTCTTGCAGTCCAAAAAAATGCAGTCGATCCACCCCTCTCTCTCTTGTCTTACTTCTGTAACCTTGTCATAAAACTCTAATAGGTTTGTGACACAGGATTTTTCCTCCCTGAAACCATGCTGGTTGTCAATTATACACTTGTTTCTTTCCAGGTGCTCCACCACTCTCCTCCTGATGATCTTCTCCATGACCTTGCATACTATACACGTTAGTGATACAGGTCTGTAGTTCAGTGCCTCATGTCTGTCTCCCTTTTTAAAAATTGGGACTACATTTGCCATCTTCCATACCTCAGGGAGTTGCCCAGTTTCAAATGATGTGTTGAAGATCTTTGTTAATGGTACACATGTCTCTGCTCCCTCTTTAAGGACCCACGGAGAGATGTCTGGTCCCACCGCCTTTGAGGTGTCAAGTTCGCATAGCAGCTTCTTCACCTTCTCCTGTGTGTGTGTGTGAGTGTGAGTGTGTGTGTGTGTGTGTGTGTGTGTGTGTGTGTGTGTGTGTGTGTGTGTGTGTGTGTGTGTGTGTGTGTGTGTGTGTGTGTGTGTGTGTATGTATGTGACTCAACAATCAATATTTGCACCAATAACTCACTACAGTTGTGACCGGGTGTGGAAGTGTGAATTGCTCATTACACTATAATTTGTTCATGATTGTAGCCATGTATAAACGTAAGTAACCATTCTTACAGAATTCATTACCTTTGTAACTTGTGAGCTCATTACCTTTGTGCCTAGTTCAGCTATCAAAACTTTGGGGGCCCAGTCCCTGGACCCATTACGTACCTCTGTAATCTGTAAATACCTTTGTAACTTGTCATGATTGTGACCAGACCTACCTGGAGTTCATTACCTTTGTAAATTGTGAGTTCATTACCTTTGTAAATTGTGAGTTCATTACCTCTGTAACTTGCTCAGCTATCAAAACCTTGGAGTCCAGTCCCTGGACCAATTATGTACCTCTGTAATCTTTTGACTACCGCCCACAGGATGGGTATGGGGTGCATAATAAACATATTAAACTAAAACTTTACCAAGGCTTCAGAAGTGATTCTAAAGAAATGTCTTTAGGTACACCACAGGGAGGAGTTCTTAGTCCCATGCTATTTAATATTCTGATTAATGCTCTCCTAAATGCTCTACCTGCCTCACCTAAACATATAGCTATAAGCTATGCTGATGATATCATGATCCATACAACAGGGCATAAGAAGATGAATACCATTCTTAAAGAAGTTCAAGCAATTTGTAATCGACTAGGCCTCATAATATCTTCCTCTAAAACAAAGATATTAACAAGCAAACGACATCCCCCACCCATCTATTTGCAGGGTGAAATCATTAGCTACGTTAAAACTTACAGATATCTTGGTGTAGATGTACCCTTTAACAAATCCACTATACCACAACTAAACAAGAAATGCAAAGCTAGGCTAAATGCTCTCAAAGCTGTTGCTGGCTACAACCCCAACTATGGTGCTAATGTGAGAATCGTGAGAATGATGTATATAGCCTGTTAGGTCCTTAATTGATTATGCTGCTCCCATGTTGATATTAGCTAGAGAAAGTTCTCTCTGACCCTTGGAGTTAATGCAAAATGAAGCTCTCAGGATTATTCTTGGCTGTCCCAGATCTACAAAAGTTCTTAACATGTGGAAGGAGCTTGGTATTTCTAGTATCAGTGATAAGATTATTGAGATTAACACTGTACTCGGTATTAGAATGTTGAGAAACGAACCAGACACTGTCACAATGAATCTTACCAAGTGTCTAGAGGTAAATACACACAGATCTAAATGGATTGTGAAAACGTGCAATTACATTAAGTTTTATAACCTGCATGAACTGTATCACTGTAGGCAACAAGAGTATTTCACCCCTCCGTGGAAGATATGTTCATTTAATATCACATACCTGCAAGTCCCTCCCAAGAAGCTCATTGCTAGTAATCCCTTCCTTAAATCTCTTGTTAGAGCAACTGTTCAAGAAGAAATTTCTCACCTAGCTGGTAGTAATAAGTTATCACAAGTTATATACACTGATGGATCTAAACAGGAGTCTTCTGGCAGGGCTGCATCTGCTCTTGTTGCCACCTCCCTTGTTAAAAACGATAATAAATTTGTTGAGTTAAGCATAAGAATTAACAACTGGGCGTCTACACTGCAAACTGAATTGTTTGCAATCCTAATGGCGCTAAAGCTCAACTATGACACTGAGCTTGACTCTATCATCATTACTGATTCTATGTCATCATTGAAGGCTCTTGACTCATATAATGACTCCAACAACATGCTCATTGGAGAAGCCAGGTATAGATACTCAAAAATTAGGGACAAAGGAATTAATGTACAATTGCTATGGATCCCATCACACATTGGATTACTCCTTCATGACAAAGTTGATATGTTAGCCAAGAAGAGTACCCAGAAGGAGAATGTAGAATATAACTTTGGTATAACTGTGTCTAGCATTAGGAATAATATTAGGAGAGAAGTAAATAATGAAAATTATTGTTATAGGAATGCAGTTAGAAGCTTGAGTAGATCTATAACCCACTATGATAACATGAACGTAGATAAGTATGTTTATGGAGCAACGTGCAATGTGAACAGACTGACTGATGTTGTAGTGGCCAGGCTTAGGCTTGGTTACAAGTACTTCTGGCAGTTTGGGAGACACACAGATGATGATCAAACTAAATGTAAATTATGTGATCAGGCATATGGTCACTCTCTTGAACACTATGTGCTTAATTGTCCGCTTATTGAGGAATACAGAGACAGACAGTATAATAACCTATGTGACATGTCAAGATATCTTATTAATGAAAATAAGATACCAGATATACTAAGCAAATTTCCTAAATTTGCTTGTAACAGATAAGTGAACTATAGATTTTTTTTTTATTATCACACCGGCCGATTCCCACCAAGGCAGGGTGGCCCGAAAAAGAAAAACTTTCACCATCATTCACTCCATCACTGTCTTGCCAGAAGGGTGCTTTACACTACAGTTTTTAAACTGCAACATTAACACCCCTCCTTCAGAGTGCAGGCACTGTACTTCCCATCTCCAGGACTCAAGTCCGGCCTGCCGGTTTCCCTGAATCCCTTCATAAATGTTACTTTGCTCACACTCCAACAGCACGTCAAGTATTAAAAACCATTTGTCTCCATTCACTCCTATCAAACACGCTCACGCATGCCTGCTGGAAGTCCAAGCCCCTCGCACACAAAACCTCCTTTACCCCCTCCCTCCAACCCTTCCTAGGCCGACCCCTACCCCGCCTTCCTTCCACTACAGACTGATACACTCTTGAAGTCATTCTGTTTCGCTCCATTCTCTCTACATGTCCGAACCACCTCAACAACCCTTCCTCAGCCCTCTGGACAACAGTTTTGGTAATCCCGCACCTCCTCCTAACTTCCAAACTACGAATTCTCTGCATTATATTCACACCACACATTGCCCTCAGACATGACATCTCCACTGCCTCCAGCCTTCTCCTCGCTGCAACATTCATCACCCACGCTTCACACCCATATAAGAGCGTTGGTAAAACTATACTCTCATACATTCCCCTCTTTGCCTCCAAGGACAAAGTTCTTTGTTTCCACAGACTCCTAAGTGCACCACTCACTCTTTTTCCCTCATCAATTCTATGATTCACCTCATCTTTCATAGACCCATCCGCTGACACGTCCACTCCCAAATATCTGAATACGTTCACCTCCTCCATACTCTCTCCCTCCAATCTGATATTCAATCTTTCATCACCTAATCTTTTTGTTATCCTCATAACCTTACTCTTTCCTGTATTCACCTTTAATTTTCTTCTTTTGCACACCCTACCAAATTCATCCACCAATCTCTGCAACTTCTCTTCAGAATCTCCCAAGAGCACAGTGTCATCAGCAAAGAGCAGCTGTGACAACTCCCACTTTGTGTGTGATTCTTTATCTTTTAACTCCACGCCTCTTGCCAAAACCCTCGCATTTACTTCTCTTACAACCCCATCTATAAATATATTAAACAACCACGGTGACATCACACATCCTTGTCTAAGGCCTACTTTTACTGGGAAAAAATTTCCCTCTTTCCTACATACTCTAACTTGAGCCTCACTATCCTCGTAAAAACTCTTCACTGCTTTCAGTAACCTACCTCCTACACCATACACTTGCAACATCTGCCACATTGCCCCCCTATCCACCCTGTCATACGCCTTTTCCAAATCCATAAATGCCACAAAGACCTCTTTAGCCTTATCTAAATACTGTTCACTTATATGTTTCACTGTAAACACCTGGTCCACACACCCCCTACCTTTCCTAAAGCCTCCTTGTTCATCTGCTATCCTATTCTCCGTCTTACTCTTAATTCTTTCAATTATAACTCTACCATACACTTTACCAGGTACACTCAACAGACTTATCCCCCTATAATTTTTGCACTCTCTTTTATCCCCTTTGCCTTTATACAAAGGAACTATGCATGCTCTCTGCCAATCCCTAGGTACCTTACCCTCTTCCATACATTTATTAAATAATTGCACCAACCACTCCAAAACTATATCCCCACCTGCTTTTAACATTTCTATCTTTATCCCATCAATCCCGGCTGCCTTACCCCCTTTCATTTTACCTACTGCCTCACGAACTATAGATATGTAGATATAAATCCATATGTATTCCTGTTAACCCTTTGGGGCCTAGTTCCTAGGCCTTTTGTGTATCCATATGCTCTCGCGCTACCGTCCACAGGATGGATATGGGGTGCACAATAAACTAGCCACTTCGGTGGCAAAATCTAATCTAATCTTTGCATTTCTTATTTAGTAGTGGTATAGTGGATTTGTTAAAGGGTACATCTACACCAAAATATCTGTAAGTTTAAACGTAGCTAATGCTTTCACCTTGCAAATAGATGGGTGGGGGATGTCGTTTGCATGTTAATATCTTTGTTTTAGAGGAAGATATTATGAGGCTTAGTAGATTACAAATTGCTTGAACTTCATTAAGAATGGTATTCATCTTCTTATGCCCTGTTAAGTGGATCATGATGTCATCAGCATAGCTTATAGCTATATGTTTAGGTGAGGCAGGTAGAGCATTTAGGAGAGCATTAATTAGAATATTAAATAGCATGGGACTAAGAACTCCTCCCTGCGGTGTACCTAGGGACATTTCTTTAGATTCACTTCTAAAGCCTTGGAAGAGGACAGAGGATACTCTCTTTGACAGGTATCCTATTATCCAGCAGAGTAAGCTACCACCAATATTCATCTTGGCTAGTTCATGTAGTATAACGGTTTTGTTTGCGATATCAAATGCAGATTGTAGAACAAGAAATGTGATAAAACTAGTAGAGGTGTGTGCAGTAAGAAAGGTGGAAATACAGTTCTGCACACTTTTACCTTTCATGAACCCATAGAGGTAGGGGGAAAGTTGGTGTCTGATTCTGTAGTACAGTCTGTTAAGTATCATTCTTTCAAAAGTTTTACAAAGACATCTAGTTAAGGAGATCGGTCTAAATGTATCAGGCTCTTGGGGCTTAGGGATAGGCACAATGATACTATTGGTCCAGGATATATGGTGGAATACTAAATCTGTGCCTTGGATTTAATACATCATATACGATGCATGACTCGGTCATAGTTGATGATCTTCTATCTGATCACTTCCCTAGACTCACAACTGTCAATCTTGATTACATCTCCAGTAATCAAGGAGCTAAATACAGAAGGAGGAAACTTATTTTCAACCCAGAGCACAGAGATAACTTTATTAACCACTTGGATCAATGGTATAAGAATTACGAGCCCAGTGACACACAACAATTCAACGATGATTTAGTTGCTCTGATGAAAACTCACACGAGCTTTTAAATCTCTGCACAAAATTCAATTTAAACCAGCAAATAATAGAGCCTACTAGACTGGAGAATACACTAGACCTCATCTTCACTAACAATGATGATCTGATAAGAAATGTCACCATATCAAAAACAATATACTCAGATCACAACATAATTGAGGTTCAGACAAGTATGCGTGGAGCCCCAGACCGACATAATGAGACTAGTCACGAGGGAGCATTCACCAAATTCAACTTCAATAACAAAAACATAAAGTGGGACCAAGTAAACCAAGTCCTAACCGATATAAGCTGGGAAGATATACTAAGCAACACAGACCCCAACGTATGCCTAGAACAGATTAACTTGGTGGCACTCGATGTATGCACAAGGCTTATTCCTCTAAGAAAAAGGAGGAGTAGATGTAAAATAGAAAGAGACAGGCGCTCCCTTTACAGGCGACGGAAAAGAATAACAGAGCGGCTAAAAGAGGTCAATATATCTGAAATGCGTAGGGAGACACTGGTCAGAGAAATAGCAAGCATCGAACTCAAGCTGGTGGCCTGGTGGCTAAAGCTCCCGCTTCACACACGGAGGGCCCGGGTTCGATTCCCGGCGGGTGGAAACATTTCGACACGTTTCCTTACACCTGTTGTCCTGTTCACCTAGCAGCAAATAGGTACCTGGGTGTTAGTCGACTGGTGTGGGTCGCATCCTGGGGGACAAGATTAAGGACCCCAATGGAAATAAGTTAGACAGTCCTCGATGACGCACTGACTTTCTTGGGTTATCCTGGGTGGCTAACCCCCCGGGGTTAAAAATCCGAACGAAATCTTATCTTATCTTATCTTATAGGAGTCAGGAATCGCGGGAAGAACTAAAAGCCATAAATTAAATCGAAAGAAACCCAAAGTATTTCTTCTCCTATGCCAAAACAAAGTCGAGAACAACATCCAGTATTGGGCCCCTACTTAAACAAGATGGGTCCTACACAGATGACAGCAAGGAAATGAGTGAGCTACTCAAGTCCCAATATGACTCAGTTTTTAGCAAGCCGCTAACCAGACTGAGAGTCGAAGATCAAAATGAATTTTTTATGAGAGAGCCACAAAATTTGGTTAACACAAGCCTATCCGATGTTATCCTGACGCCAAATGACTTCGAACAGGCGATAAATGACATGCCCATGCACTCTGCCCCAGGGCCAGACTCATGGAACTCCGTGTTCATCAAGAACTGCAAGAAGCCCCTATCACGAGCCTTTTCCATCCTATGGAGAGGGAGCATGGACACGGGGGTCGTCCCACAGTTACTAAAAACAACAGACATAGCCCCACTCCACAAAGGGGGCAGTAAAGCAACAGCAAAGAACTACAGACCGATAGCACTAACATCCCATATCATAAAAATCTTTGAAAGGGTCCTAAGAAGCAAGATCACCACCCATCTAGAAACCCATCAGTTACACAACCCAGGGCAACATGGGTTTAGAACAGGTCGCTCTTGTCTGTCTCAACTATTGGATCACTACGGCTAGGTCCTAAATGCACTAGAAGATAAAAAGAATGCAGATGTAATATATACAGACTTTGCAAAAGCCTTCGACAAGTGTGACCATGGCGTAATAGCGCACAAAATGCGTGCTAAAGGAATGACAGGAAAAGTCGGTCGATGGATCTATAATTTCCTCACTAACAGAACACAGAGAGTAGTTGTCAACAGAGTAAAGTCCGAGGCAGCTACGGTGAAAAGTTCTGTTCCACAAGGCACAGTACTCGCTCCCATCTTGTTCCTCATCCTCATATCTGACATAGACAAGGATGTCAGCCACAGCACCGTGTCTTCCTTTGCAGATGACACCCGAATCTGCATGACAGTGTCTTCCATTGCAGACACTGCAAGGCTCCAGGCGGACATCAACCGAATCTTTCAGTGGGCTACAGAAAACAATATGAAGTTCAACGATGAGAAATTTCAATTACTCAGATATGGTAAACACGAGGAAATTAAATCTTCATCAGAGTACAAAACAAATTCTGGCCACAAAATAGAGCGAAACACCAACGTCAAAGACCTGGGAGTGATCATGTCGGAGGATCTCACCTTCAATGACCATAACATTGTATCAATCGCATCTGCTAGAAAAATGACAGGATGGATAATGAGAACCTTCAAAACTAGGGAGGCCAAGCCCATGATGACACTCTTCAGGTCACTTGTTCTATCTAGGCTGGAATATTGCTGCACACTAACAGCACCTTTCAAGGCAGGTGAAATTGCTGACCTAGAAAATGTACAGAGAACCTTCACGGTGCGCATAACGGAGATAAAACACCTCAATTACTGGGAGCGCTTGAGGTTCCTAAACCTGTATTCCCTGGAATGCAGGCGGGAGAGATACATGATTATATACACCTGGAAAATCCTAGAGGGACTAGTACCGAACTTGCACACGAAAATCACTCACTACGAAAGCAAAAGACTTGGCAGACGATGCAACATCCCCCCAATGAAAAGCAGGGGTGTCACTAGCACGTTAAGAGACCATACAATAAGTGTCAGGGGCCTGAGACTGTTCAACTGCCTCCCAGCACACATAAGGGGGGATTACCAACAGACCCCTGGCAGTCTTCAAGCTGGCACTGGACAAGCACCTAAAGTCGGTTCCTGACCAGCCGGGCTGTGGCTCGTACGTTGGTTTGCGTGCAGCCAGCAGCAACAGCCTGGTTGATCAGGCTCTGATCCACCAGGAGGCCTGGTCACAGACCGGGCCGCGGGGGCGTTGACCCCCAGAACTCTCTCCAGGTAAACTTCAGGTATTGAGACTGTCCTCACAGATCAAGTGGGCAGGAAAAGAAAACATAAACCTTCCACTATAACTGACAATAAAAACCTCATCTGATTTAATTCTCCTCATTAACTACACATCATCTGCAAACAGGGACACCTCTGAGTCTATCCCTTCCATCATGTCATTCACATATACCAAAAATAGCACTTTTCCTAGGACCGACCCCTGTGGGACCCCGCTCGTCACAGGTGTCCACTGTGATACCTCATCACGTACCATGACTCGTTGTTGCCTCCCTGTCAGGTATTCTCTGATCCATTGCAGTGCCCTTCCTGTTATACGCACGCGCGCATGCACGCGTGTGTGTGTGTGTGTGTGTGTGGTGCTGAATAGGTAAAACTGGTCAGTTAGCAAGAACTCACTTAAAATTAAGTCCTTTCTAAAAATTTCTCTTATACGTTTAAAGATAGTTATTTTTTCATTTATATTGATGTAAAATTAATAGTTTTGTACCAGAAGAACCTTAGAAAACTTACCTTATAACAAGCGCAATTTAATTTAGCCTAAATACATTTTAGATAAATTTACAATAATTTAATAATAAACAAACACAATGAAATATTTTTTTCCTTAGGTTCAGAATGATTTTTGCGAAATTACTGCATACACAAATTTTCGTTTGCCTTATTCGGCAACAAGAGCATTGCTATTTAAGCCAAAATCGTAAATTTTACCTATTCACCATGACATATATAAGTGAATTCCTCTCCTTCCTTCTTCAGCATGATTATCTGGTCCTTTACTGTTATCTTCCTACTGATGTGGCTATATGACAACTCTTTGTCAAATTTGGTTGTCGATATGTTGTTCGCAAATCATCGTTAAGCTTCTCTTGCTTGCCCATACATGATCGTTTCTGGTACTTTGGCTCAGTTCCTCGTTTCCCAAGTTCTTGGACTTCTATATTTTTTCCATATTCTTACACATTTAGCTTTAAGCTCTCTACACCTCTGGGTAAACCATGGGATTTCATTGTTCTTCCCATTGTTTCTTTTGCTCTCTGAACTTTCCAGCCACATACTCCATCTCATTCACCGTCTTTCCCTATATTATTATTATATAATCATTATTATTATAATCAAAAAGAAGCGCTAAGCCACAAGGACTATACAGCATTATATAATCAAAAAGAAGCGCTAAGCCACAAGGGCTATACAGCACTGCAGGGTAGGGAAGGAAGCGAGGGTATCGGGCGGCAGAAGGGGAAAACGATGATTAGTAGGTTACAGAAAACAGCGGGGCAGGGAATAGTGCGTCTTTCCCTATAGTTCCATTTCCCACTGTACCTCATTCAGGAATTGCATCATGCCTGTGTAATCCCCTCTTTTGAAGCTTGGCTTCTTTCATCATTCCTGTGCTGCTTTTCTCTCCACTATACTTCCACAAGGTATTTAAAACTCAGGATCGTGTGGTCACTAGCAAGGCTCCTCATGTCTTACATTATAAAACAAGGTTAATCTCTATGTCCTTGAGCATATTAAAGTAAATCTAATGGGCTTCTTGAAAGTTTTGGTCTCCAGCTCTTGGACCTCTTTAAGAGGATGTTATAGTACCTAGGTCTCGAGGGTGAGTTATTATTAGGTCTAGTATGGATTGATGTACGTACTTGGGTCTGGGGTTGTGATATCAAATTTAAATTTTTCTTTGATAAATAGTGCTAACAATTTAGGCTGAGTTGAGAGACTTTCAATAAGATTAATTATTATTATAATCAAATAAAGTGGTAAACCTCAATTATTATTGTAATCATTGAGGAGCGCTAAATCTGTAGGATTATACAGCGCATTTGGGGGGGAGGCATTCAGGCTCAATTCAGGGAACTGGAGCACAGATCCAATTCCCTAGATCAAGAGCCCCTCACCAACATCAAGGAACCTCCCTTGAGGGGGGTAAACCTCAATAGGATTAAGCTAAATTATATTACATAAATTTTAGCAAGGCTACATGAGGGTTGTTATGCTGGATAGATAGTTTTGTTGCAGAAGTAAATTATTATATTCATGGAAAGTGATAAACCAACAAGGATCGTTCGGCTGCAAAAGTAAAACTATAACATGTTCACAAAAATATTATTACTATTATCAAAGCCAAGCATTAAGCCCACAACACAAAAATATAACAATGCATATAATAAAATTTTCCAAAATACTGTATTTTGGGGCAGTTCAGTCTGATGAACTCTAAATTATATTCATGGAGAAACATTAATTAAACCTATGATGATCATAAAGCACCAGGGAAATGGGTGTAATTTAATTTGACCTGAATAGAGAAATTATAAACACGAGAAAGCACCACAGTTATAAAACAAGTGGAGAATAAAAGATACTCGGGTTTGATCCAGGAAAGGTAGGGTAGTTCAGTTTCTTGAATCAGGAGTGCTAAACCCATAGGGGTCATACAGCACCTGGGGGGAATGGGAGGCATTCAGATCTGATCCAAAGAAGGGGAGCACAGGTTCAGTTCCTTGGATCAAAACCCTTTCACTGGCTTCAAGGAGCCTCCCTTGAGGATGTCTTGAATCAGGAGCCTTCAACAGTGCCAAGACACCACTGTTGGAGAGACTTCCCTGGCAGCAGTGGTGGAGGTTCACATAGCTCCACTCATATCCCCCAAATATACCAAGTCTTCCTCTGGTCTCCTTTAATGATGGGGAAGAGTTAAACCCATAAGGATTATTATAAATATAAGAAAGCACTAAAACCAAATGGATCATATACAAACATGTAGGTAATAAGAGGTAATCTGGTTTGAGCCAAGAAAGGGGAGGGCAGCTCCATTTCTTTGGTTCAAAGAGCTCTTCACCTGCATCAAGGAATTACAGTGGACCCCCCGCCTTACGAACGCACGCGTTACATTAAATCCACCACACGAAGCATTTGAACGCAAAATTTTGCCTCGCCTCACGATAAAAACCTCTCCTTACTCGATTTTGTCCGGGAAGTGTCCCACGTGTGGCGTCAGCGCCAGTGTTTACAAGCCAGTCAGTGCGGTCGCATCTACACATACATTCGGTACATTTCACATTATCCCAGTGTTTTTAGTGCTTATAACTGCAAAATAAGTCACCATGGACCCCAAGAAAACTTTTAGTGCCATCCCTATGGTAAAAAGGGTGAGAATTAGTATGGAATTGAAAAAAGAGATTAAGGAAATGCGTGCAAAGTGGGTTGAACTGCAAACCTTTACAGATTAAAATCACCCTGACACAGCTACTGCAAGCCGTGTTGGCAACCTGTACAATGACAATGTTATGGCCCATTTTAGGAAAGTCTTAAAGGAACGGGAGGTACAGAGCTCTATGGACAGATTTGTTGTGCGACAGTGGTCCAGTGACTCTCAAGCTGGCCCTAGTGGCATTAAAAGAAGAAGGGAAGTAACCCCGGAAAAGGACTTACTACCTCAAGTCCTAATGGAAGGGGATTCCCCTTCTAAACAATAACTTCCACACTCTCCCCTCCTCCCATCCCATCAATCATCACCGGATCTTCAATAAAGGTAAGTGTCATGTATTCTATTCTTAGTAGAGTAGTAATTGTGCATGTATTCTTCAGTTTGTGTGTATTAAAACTAATATTTCATGTTATAATTTTTTTTTTCCATACTTTGGGGTGTCAGGAACAGATTAATTTGATTTCCATTATTTCTTATGGGGAAAATTAATTTGGCTAACGATAATTTCGACTTACGATGACCTCTCAGGAACGGATTAATATCGTAAGGCGGGGGTCCACCATCTTTGAGGGGTGTCCTAATTAAAAATATACCAAATGCAATACAGAAAAAAATGATACCATAACACAATTGTATTACCTGGAGTTTACCTGGAGAGAGTTTCGGGGGTCAACGCCCCCGCGGCCCGGTCTGTGACCAGGCCTCCTGGTGGATCAGCGCCTGATCAACCAGGCTGTTGCTGCTGGCTGCACGCAAACCAACGTACGAGCCACAGCCCGGCTGATCAGGAACTGACTTTAGGTGCTTGTCCAGTGCCAGCTTGAAGACTGCCAGGGGTCTGTTGGTAATCCCCCTTATGTGTGCTGGGAGGCAGTTGAACAGTCTCGGGCCCCTGACACTTATTGTATGGTCTCTTAACGTGCTAGTGACACCCCTGCTTTTCATTGGGGGGATGGTGCATCGTCTGCCAAGTCTTTTGCTTTCGTAGTGAGTGATTTTCGTGTGCAAGTTCGGTACTAGTCCCTCTAGGATTTTCCAGGTGTATATAATCATGTATCTCTCCCTCCTGCGTTCCAGGGAATACAGGTTTAGAAACCTCAAGCACTCCCAGTAATTGAGGTGTTTTATCTCCGTTATGCGCGCCGTGAAAGTTCTCTGTACATTTTCTAGGTCGGCAATTTCACCTGCCTTGAAAGGTGCTGTTAGAGTGCAGCAATATTCCAGCCTAGATAGAACAAGTGACCTGAAGAGTGTCATCATGGGCTTGGCCTCCCTAGTTTTGAAGGTTCTCATTATCCATCCTGTCATTTTTCTAGCAGATGTGATTGATACAATGTTATGGTCCTTGAAGGTGAGATCCTCCGACATAATCACTCCCAGGTCTTTGACGTTGGTGTTTCGCTCTATTTTGTGGCCAGAATTTGTTTTGTACTCTGATGAAGATTTAATTTCCTCATGTTTACCATATCTGAGTAATTGAAATTTCTCATCGTTGAACTTCATATTGTTTTCTGCAGCCCACTGAAAGATTTGGTTGATACCATTCTTGTACAATTTTTATAATGCAAGTGAAAATGGTAGTGTACTTGTATTAACTTATTCACTTAAGTGGCAACCAGGTGCTCATCAATAATACTGTACATACCAGATGTATGCTACTGAGTATTTGACAAGTGGAAGAATGAGCTATTATCACATTCTATACTTCCACCTCAAATTTTACATTTACTTCACTTTACAATGATTTAATGACAAATATGGTTTACTAATTATAAAACATTATTGTTTTCATATTTGGCATATCAAATCAAATCAAATCAAAGTTTATTCTCTATGAGGATTACAATGCTGAGTTTACAGAATTTGGATATTGTGTGGTTTACATGTTTTAAAATACTAATTACAGAGGGGGCCACTAGAACACCTAGCATGGCTAGGCATTTCGGGCAGACTTAGATTAATTCTTAACTTTAAAATACAGTGGACCCCCGGTTAACGATATTTTTTCACTCCATAAGTATGTTCAGGTGCCAGTACTGACCGAATTTATTCCCATAAGGAATATTGTGAAGTAGATTAGTCCATTTCAGACCCCCAAACATACACGTACAAACGCACTTACATAAATACACTTACATAATTGGTCGCATTCGGAGGTAATCGTTATGCGGGGGTCCACTGTATTACAAATTATGAGGTAAGTTGGTATTATGGCTAAGTGACTAAATACAGTGGAACCCCGGTTCGCGATGCTATTGGTATCCGATAAATCCGGTAACCGATGCATTATATCGCAGAAAATTTGCCTCGCTTCCCGATACAAAACCCGGTATGTGATGTGGTTCGTACGAGACGTGTCCATGTGTGGCCTGAACTGCCCCGTGTGTGCCAGTGTTTACAAGCCAGCCAGTGTGCGCGCATCTAAGGATACATTCGGTACATTCCATATTATCCATATTATCACTGTTTTTGGTGCCTGTTTTTGCAAAATAAGTCACCATGGGCCCCAAGAAAGCTCCCAGTGCCACCCTTCAAGACCAAGGGTGCTAATGACTGTTGAAATGAAGAAAGAGATAATTGCAAAGTATGAAAGTGGAGTGCGTGTGTCGGAGCTGGTCAGGTTGTATAGTAAACCCCAATCAACCATCTCTACTATAGTGAGCAAGAAAACGGCAATCAAGGAAGCTGTTCTTGCAAAAGGTGCAACTGTGATTACGAAACAGCGACCACAAGTGTTAGAAAATGTTGAGAGACTGTTATTGGTGTGGATAAATGAAAAACAGATAGCATCTCTCAAGCAATCATTTGTGAAAAGGCTAGGCAGTTGCATGACGATTTGGTAAAAAAATTGCCTGCAACTAGTGGTGATGTGAGTGAATTTAAGGCCAGCAAAGGTTGGTTTGAAAGATTTAAGAATCGTAGTGGCATACATAGTGTGATTAGGCATGGTGAGGCTGCCAGTTATGTTGTGCGACAGAAGCCCAGTGACTCAAGCTGGTCCTAGTGGCATTAAAAGAAGAAGGGAAGTAACCCCGGAAAAGGACTTGCTACCTCAAGTCCTAATGGAGGGGGATTCCCCTTCTAAATGCTAACACCATCCACACTCTCCCCTCCTCCCATCCCATCAATCATCACCATATCTTCATTAAAGGTGTCAATTATTCTTTCGTTATTTATTGTTATTGTTGTTATTGTAATTACTATTCTATTGCATTAAACTTAATATTTCATGTGGTAAAAGTTTTTTTCATACTTTTGGGTGTCTTGCATGGATTAATTTGATTTCCATTATTTCTTATGGGGAAAATTGATTCGCTTTCCGATATTTTTGGTTTACGATGAGCTCTCAGGAACGGATTAGTATTGCGAACCGGGGGTCCACTGTACTAGTTTGTGAGTTTAGCAATGTGAATGCTTTTGTTTTCGCACAATACATAGTTTCAGTATTGGAGTATCACAGGCCAACTTACGACTAGTTAGGATTCATTATTTTAAGATTAAGATTGATATTTCTGTGTTTATGTTCAAATGGGTGAGTGAGTGTAAGTGTGAACCACCAGGTGGTATTCATGTAATTAGTTGATGGTGTGTATCAGGGAGATAAGATGTTTTCTAATGGTAGTTTTGAAGGTGATGAATGTGTCTGCAGTTCTAGAGTTTTCAGGTAGGGTGTTCCAGATTTTAGGGCCTTTGACATACATTGAATTTTTGTAAAGGTTTAGTCGGACACAGAGAATGTCATAGAGATGTTTGTGTCTGGTGTTATGCCTGTGGATTCTGTCACAACTATCAAGAAATCATTTTAGGTCAAGGTTAATATTGGAATTTAAGATTGCACAGTAGTAAGTGTGGATGTACTGAACAGGGAGTAAGTTTAGATCTATGAAGAGGGGGGGGGGGTGTTGCCAGGGATGGGATTTAGTGATTATTCTTATGCGGCTTTTTGTTGGGTTATTGGCTTTAGCTGTGTTGCTGCAGTTGATCCCCAAGCACAAATAGCATAGGTGAGATATGGATAAATAAGTGAGTGGTATAGTGTGAGAAGGGCATTTTGCTGCACATAGTATCGTATCTTGGAGAGGATCCCAACTGTTTTGGATATTTTTTTGGTTATGTGTTTTATATGGGTGCTGAAATTCAGATTGTTGTCGAGGTACAGGCCTAGGAATTTGCCCTCATTATATCTGGCAATTAGTGTTGTCGTTCTTAGTGTTAATTTGCGCAACTCCTGCTCTGCTACCAAACATAATATAGTAGGCTTTGTCAGTGTTAAGCGTAAGTTTATTGGCTGCCATCCAAGTCGATATTTTGAGCAGCTCCTCATTAACAATGGTGTTGAGGGTGGCAAGATTTGGGTGAGAGATGACATAAGTCGTGTCGTCAGCAAAGAGAATGGGGTTCAGGTGTTGGGACACGTTTGGAAGATCATTGATGTATATGAGGAAGAGCAGGGGACCAAGGACACTTCCCTGCGGAACTCCAGTATCAAGTGGCCGTGTTGATGATGCTGTGTCTTTAATGGTGACATACTGATACCTATTAGTAAGGTAGGATTTGAAATATGCAAGCGCATGGCCTCTTATACCATAATGGTCAAGTTTGTGGAGTAGGATGCCATGGTCTACTGTGTCAAAAGCTTTTCTTAGGTCAATAAAAATGAAATATTAATGTTTATAAATCCAGGTTATATTCACGAGGAAACTTTGGTCTAGCATTAAAATTATTATTGTTACAATCAAAACCAAGTGCTAAACCCACAAGGGTCATTCAAAATACAGCTAAAAATTAATAGGGGTGGATTCAGTGAGAAAATTGGGAGATGGGTCTCTTATATCTGGTAAAAGGGGGTCAGAGATTGCTACTTGAATAATATAGGGTTACATTATCCTTGTACCAAGGTATTGCAATAGACTCAGCAGAATGACTATGAACTTATCACCCCTCAAGGAAGGTTCCTTGATGCCAGTGAGGGGGTTCTTGATCCAAGGAATTGAATCTGACCTAGTTCTAGTGGTACACTCTGTAATCATTATTTTACTACATGTAAACCACACAATAACCAAATTCTGTAAACTCAGCATTGTAATCCTTATAGAGAATAAACTTTGAATTGAGCCTCAGGTACTGTAAGCCCTGTTGGTTCAGTGCTCCCCATGAATGTAACATGAGCTTAATATCCACTGTTTTGCTTATTCTTGCTACAATAGTACCTTGGTACTCAAACAGCTCCCAACTTAAACAATTCAGTATTCCAACGCTTTGTTCAGTAAAAAAAATTGTTCGGTAGTTGACCATTTGCTCGGCACTCGACCAAACAATGTGCATGTCTTCCCACAGCTGTCACTCAGTGCAAAACTCCGCTGAACTTTGCTGTAAACTATTTCATGTTTCTTCGCATTCTTTTTTTTTATACTATTTGTATATTATAATCAGAAAGAAGCTCTAAACCACAAGGGCTATACAGCACTACTATTTGTATAAATAAGCCACCATGGGGCCTAAGATTAATGATAACAGCCAACCAAAAAGAAAACTGGTTAGTCACAATAGAGATGAAAAATTATTAATTATTCCTTAATGGGAAAAATTCGTTTGGTACTCAAACAGAGCGGCACTCAAATAGCCTTCTGAAACTAATTAAGTTCGAGTACCAAGATTCCACTGTATTTATATAATTTTAAGAGGTATAATTCCCTTAGTAGTGGTAAAGGTGTTATAGGAAATGTAAGACTGCTGACATCCTTTTGTTGCAAGTTTAATTTAATAAGCATAAAATGAAACTGTACTATTATATACATAAACCTGAATTTCTTTAAGTCAAATTTAAATACATGTGCTTTTAGTAGTTATCTGCAAAATATATAACAAAAGTGAGAAGGGAGAGGAGGGGAGGGAGAGTAATGTAGCTTATGTTGCAGATGTATAGAAAAGGTAGCAAGCTGTTAAAAGCTGTAAAGATTTATGAGGAAAAGCTTAGGTTAGAGTACATAGGAATAAAGGGGAAATACTTTTCTAGAAAAAGTAGGCCTTCGATAGAGGAATGTGAAAACAGAAAAAGAGTGATGAGCATGAGAAACCTAGGGAATGAAAAACTATGCTAAATTGAAAGGAAACAGTATGGAGCATGTGAATGTATTTAGGTATTTGCAAGTTGAGGTGTTGGCAAAAGAGTCTAAAAAAAATGAGGCTTATCATAAAATAAGCAAAAGAAAGGAACTGGGAGTTTCAAGGAGTATGTATTATTATTATAATCAAAAGGAAGCACTAAACCCACTAGGGTCAAACAGCGCTGCAGGGCAGGGGGTGTTGCTCGATCATAAAATAGGAAGGATGGAAAGGATAACAGAGGTAGAGTTAGAAAGGGCAGTGAGGAGTGCTAAAGGAAGAATCTTCAAAGTTTGTGTAGAAATATTAGCAGTTAATAAGTCAAAGAGGGAGTCTGTGTCAAAGGTGGGGCTGTCAGCAAGGAGGGAAGATAAAGTAAGGGTGTATGAGTGGTGATGACATTGGAGGAAAATTCTGCATGCTCATTGATAGACAGGACAGTCCAACAGAATATGGCAAACTGAAATTGGCACCTGGCAATTCTCAAAGTGGAACAGGGCACCTCTCCATGAGATACCCACAAATAAGACAGGTATGCCCAATGTCTCCCAACCTCAGTAATGATGACAAGGCCAGAAACCCAAACTTGGTTTGATAGAATGTAATTTTTTATGAGCCATATTGGACCAACATTGGAAGAGTATGTAGATTATGATATTTATATTCCTGTCTAAGGGCAATATGTGGTGTAAATATTATGCAGAAAATTCGGAGTGTGGAAATTAGGAGAAGGTGTGGAGTTAATAAAAGTATTAGTCAGAGGGCTGAAGAGGGGTTGTTGAGGTGGTTTGGTCATTTAGAGAATGGATAAAAGTAGAAAGACATGGAGAGCGTTTAAATCTGTAGGGAAAGGAAGGCGGGGTAGGGGTCGTCCTCGAAAAGGTTGGAAGGAAGGGGTAATGGAGGTTTTGTGGGCGAGGGGCTTGGACTTCCAGCAGGCGTGCGTGAGCGTGTTCAATAGGAGTGAATGGAGACAAATGGTATTTGGGACCTGACGGGTAATATTTAGTGAAGGGATTCATGGAAACCGGTTATTTTTATATAGCTGGACTCGAGTCCTGGAAATGGGAAGTACAATACCTGCCCTCTAAAGGAGGGGTTTGGGATATTGGCAGTTTGGAGGGATATGTTGTGTATCTTTATACGTATATGCTTCTAAACTGTTGTGTTCTGAGCACCTCTGCAAAAACAGTGATTATGTGCGAGTGAGGTGAAAGTGTTGAATGATGATGAAAGTATTTTCTTTTTGGGGATTTTCTTCCTTATTGGGTCACCCTGCCTTGGTGGAAGACGGCCGATTTGTTAAAAAAAATTTTTTTTTTTTAGAAAAGTGCCAAACTGGACTGGATGGTTGATTGCCGAGTTAAAAATCTATACAAAGATCATTAGGGCACATGTAACCTTTACACTGCCAATTGAGGTTACTTTGATCACTAATATAGAGCTTAAATTATGCTCTCAGCATTCCTTTCAGTGTACATACCCTTTGTGCTCAACATGACTCGATGGGGGGAAAAAAAAAAATTACTAACAGATAATTAAACGTGGTACCAACAAACTGGAAAAAGACACATGTACAGTTTAGAACTTTTATTAAAGGAAACGTTTTGTCACAAGTGGCTTCATCAGTCCGAATACAGAGTAAATAAAGCAGTATAACATAGAGAAATGCAGGGGACCAATAGCAAGGGTGAGATGAGGCAAGAGATACATCAGGTTGTAGAAAATAAATTGGGCAGATATAAATGAGACAAGCTGGATTTGCTGTACAGCTTCTCCATGTTCAGTGTTTATATGACAGTGGATTCTAACATGAATAGTAAGCTTTTAACTAAAAGTTAGTAAACAGTGAAGCTTCCAGACCTTTGTGGGACTACATCAGCTGTGGCAATTAAAGTAACTTCCAGCAACTTTGGCCTCTGTCCAACAGAAGTCAAAGTTGCACTTCCAAACTTTTAGCTAAAATATTATCATAAAAGTTAGGATCCACTGTCATGTGAATGAACAATAAATACAAGGAAGATATATAGCAGGCATGCTGGCCCACACTAGGCAGTTCTGCTCAAATCCAACTAATCTCATTTATATTAGTCCAAACTATTTTCTGAAACTTTACTTACCTCCTGTCTCGACTTTGCTACTGGTTATCTGCACTCTTAAAGTTGTGGTGTATTGTCTTTCACTGTTGCAGCTGAATTAAGTGGAAACATTAGGCCTGAGATCAAAGTGAACCATAAATTTTAAGCAGTAAATAAATCAAAATACATTATATGGCATAAAAGGTGATGGTTTGTTCATACAGAAAGTGGGGAGCAAGCCAGGTTGATAAAGATTACACTCAAGAGGAAGTGCTAAACATGTAGGGGTTCTAAACACCTGGGAAATGGAGGCATTCAGGTTTGATGCAAGGAAGGGGAGGACAAGTCCAATTCCTTGGATCACAAGCCCCTCATCTCCCTTGAGATGGAAGAATGCTAAACCCATAGGGAGTCATACAGTGCCTTGGGAAATGGAAGGCATTCAGACTATTCAAGGAATTGGAGCACAAGGCCAATTTCTTAGATCAAGAGTCCTTCACCAGAATCTAGGAACCTCTCTTTAGGGAAAGGTAGATGAAAGATGTAGGGAATTCCTGAGGAAGTGCTGGAAAGAGTGTGTAAAGATTTTGAGGTTAAGCATCCAGCATACATGTATTTTGATCAGTGTGGAGGCCAATAGATTTTGAGATCTGACTTGCTGTTGGAGAATAAGTATTATAATTTATGAAGGGATACAGAGAAACCAGTTAGCCAGATTTAGTTTGTAGATGGAAGTAAGGTGCCTGTAATTTGAAATAGGTAGCATGTTGTGATTAGGGGAGTCAATGGATCGTAATGAAACAAGTGATGATTTTATGAAGTTACCCAGTAATGGTGGCAAATTGTTAAAAGTACATATCCTGCATACACTACTAAAAATAAAGCAAAATAAGAGATACAATACAAAGAAAATTATATCATGCTACAGGTGTATTATAATGAAAAATCATTATTGTAAACATTTCAAGCTACTACATTAATATACTGTAGTGTGTGCAAAAAGTTAGGTATTTAATCTACAAGATGTTTAAGAACCTACAATTTTCTTATAATACAAAGTATATAAAGTGTAATATGCTATGATCAACACATACCAGCAGTTTGTAGTTTAAACTATTTGTCCTCTTGGCTTCACAATGTGTGTAAACTAACTCACTGTCTACATTCTCTGGGAAATAGATTATGAAAACTGTTTTAATAAACTGAGACTTTGAAAGGAAAAGTATGTAATACCTTTCTTACATTCAGCTTTCATTGACTCATACCATCAAACTCTCAAGAATCATTCCAGAGTGATCTTTATACCAAACCCACAGTGCACCTAGTCACTAATATAATCCCAGACCAGCATAGCTCGGAATTGCAATTTAAACCTTGGTACTCTCGAGACTGTGACTCTTGTAAGCCTGGATCACAGTACTACTGGATCTTGATCAAACATATACCTTGCCTGAAATCAACATGCAGTAATTTTAATTTAGTCTTCATAGACTGTAGTAGTAAAGGACTCAGCTTTTGGGTATACCCAAACCAAAACAGTCATTTTTACAATATATAACTGTGGGCCCCAAAACTCCAGTAGTCCAGCTACTTCTTTTTATCACACATCAGCAATTTGATACCTTGTTGGCACTGA
This sequence comes from Cherax quadricarinatus, assembly GCF_038502225.1. Lineage (NCBI taxonomy): Eukaryota > Metazoa > Arthropoda > Malacostraca > Decapoda > Parastacidae > Cherax > Cherax quadricarinatus. The sequence continues at coordinate 10,646,126 of NC_091319.1, read as the reverse complement.
AACTCAGCAAGCTTGTATATTAAATACAGTATTGTGTATAAAATAATGAAGCAATGTTAACAAATAATAACAAACAAATTAAAAATGGTAAAAATTATAATGCAGTCCAGGAAATGGGAAGTACATTGCCTGCACTCTGAAGGAGGGGTTTGGGATATTAGCAGTTTGGAGGGATATGTTGTGTATCTTTATACAGTACGTATATGCTTCTAAGCTGTTGTGTTCTGAGCACCTCTGCAAAAACAGTGATTATGTGTGAGTGAGGTGAAAGTGTTGAATGATGATGAAAGTATTTTCTTTTTGGGGATTTCCATTCTTTTTGGGTCACCCTGCCTCGGTGGGAGACAGCCAACTTGTAAAAAAAAAAAAAAAAAAAAAAAAAAGTACATCACATAAGCTGCCTTAAAAATTACATTGTATTAAAGATAAAATACAATGAGGAAAACTATTCAGTATGAAAGAACAAGTTCTTGGTTGCACCCTATGTTTGGTATGAACATCTAGCAAATTCCCTGAAGGTACAAGTTAGTTAGATGCAAATATTTCAATGTAATATATATTCAATGCAATCCAATGGTAAAATGAAGTACACAGTTATTCAGTATTTATAAAATGTGAAAAAAAACAATGGTGGGCATTCAGTGCTGCATAGTACAAAGAGAAACTCACAGCAAGAGGAAAAAGCTGTAGATTACTCAGGGCAAGTAGATATGCAAAATTAGGAATAAAAGATTGGTGCAATATATCAGTTGTGGATATTTTATCATTTTTTACCCCATTATTATATTCACAGAAAGAGCTAACTAAATCACTGTGGGTTATTCAGTGTAGCATGGCAAATGATTGCCAACATTAAAAGGAACAAAATGGTGGTAAAGAAAATTAGGTGTCATTTAAAAAAGAAATTCTCAGAGCATTAAAGACTTTCAAAGTTCTCAGATAAATAAGAGCATTCAAATCTGTAAGCTCTGATAAACAGAGTAATCTATCAACATCTGAAGAGTAAAGATCATAATACAATGGCTGGAATAATTCACAAATAACCCTACACTTAGAGAAAAAAAACTTTAAACAGTACGTATTGAAGGCAATTCTGGGATCTTATTAAATTACAACCCAGAAACCCTTGCAGAATGGCACAGGTGGCCATCCTATGAGATGACCAAAGATGTAATCATCTTTGGTTTTAATTATAAGTTTATGGGTTACATGCCTTCCTGAAAAACATATCATATGCAGTACAGTTAAGTGACCAATTGCAGTGGATAAAGACACCAACTACAGTGGATAAAGACAGTCATGTACAGTTCAAGACATTATACCCTAATTCACAGCTTGTCAGAATCACCATGCCATTTACAACCACTTGACCAATTGTAATTTAAAAAAACTGTGAATACAAACAATTTAGTTTCACTAGCATTCTATGATTGCAAGTAAAATGAAAAATTTAAAATTTGCCGTTCTGTTGTAGATTCGCCGGCATAATCGCCTGGCCCGAGCCTTTTCCAAGAGGGGGTCTGGCCTTGGCTCTCTGTCAAGGGAGTGCCTCAGACCAATATCTGCCATGGGAGGAGGTACAAGTACCTCCTTGTCTTCTGGGACAGCTATCCCTAAGCCTAGCCCCAGTCCCCTGCCCCACAGGGCTTGGAGGAAGAAGCTAGGCATCTTGGGCTGCCACAAATCCCGCCCACACTGGGCTCGAAGGGTGTGGCAACTGCATAACAGCAGACAATGTCAGGAGGTGCAAAGGCAGCAAGTACTACAGGATCCTTTTGGAGTCACATCCCAACTTTTGGAATTAAGCCTTAGCACTGGGGAAGCTCAAGAATGCCTCTTGCTGTGTGCTGCTGCTGCTGCTACTACTACTACTACTACACATGTCTGTTGCATCCTCCTCCTGAAAATTTGCTATCACAAGAACAGAATGCTTTTTAAGTACTGCATAACTAGTTGTAATTACTGGTAATAAGGCTAAAGGCAAAGAGCTTACATCTAGTAGAAATATGTTTTACTGCAAGTGACTAACATTTTACACTGAACTATATCTCCATTTCTAGAATAAAAATTACCTTATTTTAAAGGTCATGTACTGCACTACATGCATTCATGGGCATTTATTCTGGGTCAGTTAAAACAAAATTTTACACAAAGATATTCAGAAAACCAATGATTGCTATGGAAGCAGCCAACAAATTATAAATTTCAAAACATTTCATTAGATACATCCAGGCTAAAATAATAAAAATTGACCAGTTCTATTGCTATTTGCTAAGAAACAAACTAACTGGATGCCATGTATGAAACAATACTGTAGTGTTTGTACATGATGTCACACGGGAAGCATTGCTGTATGCCTCTCACGAGTTGCAACATTGTTTATTTGAACTAATACTAATATCTATAGATTTAATGTTTATACTGTACAAGAATTCTGAAGCACTGATTCATTAAATTTTATTTGAAATGTGTGAACAATTAACCTGTCCAAAATCCTAAGTTGATTTCTTACCTACTGTTTTTAGCAAATTTCTGTAGCTATGCTTTTTAGGTTACATCCGATTGTCATCCATCAATAACACTTAACTAATTATAACATACCATAATGCCAATAAATTTTGGAGCGTGAAAATAGGGAACCACCAAGCTGACAGTACAACACACAATCACTGCTTTATTCTGCAGTTACAGTCCCACATCTGACTAAGCCACAGTAATTACTTTGTTGAGGATAATGGGCCATCACATTATATAACATGTAACAAAACACTTATTTTGTGCCACCAGAGCTGCTACTTACTGTGCATCTGATTCATTTTAAGTTTATCGACCACACGATGGTCATTATGGCTGCATATAACCTGTTCACATTCAAGCATACCTTACTCCCTAAAATATGGATTAAAGTAAACTATCAGTGTATACAGTATATCCTTGATGAGAAAGAGTGTCAAGACACAAATGAACTGACTGTAGCTTCATATATGTAGGATTAGTTACTGCTATACTAAATAATAATGACATATTACATTTGTATAAACGCTAATGACACGTGTATGGCATAACACCTTTTAAGTTTTTTATTATAGCTCCATCACACCCAATGGTTGAATGAAAACCATGTGCAGTAAGTCCTCGACTTACAAACACAGTGGGGACCTCTTGAATTGTGTATATTCATAATGCAGAAAGTCGTCAACTTACAAACATGTTGGGGGACTTTCTGTATTGTGTATAATAATGATATACATAATACAGAAGATTCTCAGCGTGTTTGTAAGTCGAAGACTTACTGTATTTGACAGGCAAAACGGTGGACACAACTGCCCGAGTCTCATGACTGCAAACTTGCTATAAAGAATAACTGAGCAAGTTCACCTTGGCCTTTAACAAGACAGGTCTAATAATAATTATACTTTATCATCTTTAAAGTTTCCTCTAGATGTGCTTGTAATCTGAGATAAATTAGTATTCTAATCGTTATATTGTTTATTCTTTCTATATATGTATAAATATTTGCCACTCCACAATTATTGCACTTTTTAGTAGAAATGTTCCCCCCCCCCCCAAAAAAAAAAAAAAAAAATTGTATTCCTTAACCCTTTGACTGCCGCGGCTGTATATATACGTCTTACGAGGTACCTTGTTTGACGTATGTATACTCATAAATTCTAGTGGCTTCAAATCAAGCAGGAGAAAGCTGGTAGGCCCACATGTGAGAGAATGGGTCTGTGTGGTCAGTGTGCACCATATAAAAAAAAATTCTGGAGCATGCAGTGCATAATGAGAAAAAAAAAACTGACCGTTTTTTTTAATTAAAATGCCGACTTTGTGGTCTATTTTCATATAGTATTTATGGTGGTATTCTCGTTTTCTTGGTCTCATTTGATAGAATGGAAAACATATTACAGAAATAGAGGTGATTTTGATTGATTTTACTATAAAAAGAACCTAGAAATGGAGCTCAAAGTAGGGGAAATGTTTGATTTTTGTCAATGTTCAAAAGTAAACAAATGATGCCATTGTCCAATAAATGTCCAACTAGCCATTCTAATATGCAGTCATGAATGGGTTGATGTTATTTATACAATTATTACAGTATTGCAGTAGTCTGCATAATAGTAAGTCTTCTATTTTTTGTTTGAATAAAAATTCAAAATAGAAAGCAAGAGTAATATCAGAGGGGCCTGGAGACATGACTGATGAGCAAAGAAAATGTTATTTTAGAGCCAGGAATGTCTGCATTGTTCATTCTGGACCTTATTTTGAAATTGTCATATTTTTTAATTTTCGTGAAATTGGCCAAATTGCAAATTTCTGACCACATTATTAGGTAGTTGAAATCGGTAAATGGGCAGTTTCTTGTACTCAATCGATAGAAAAAATGGAGTTCTAAAGAAAGAGCTATGAGTTTGGGTGACTGGAACAATGGAATTAGCCGAAAATAGGGCTCAAAGTGGGCAAAATCGCCGATTTGTAAACAGCGCCGAGGTCGCTAACTTCGCGAGAGCATAATTCCGTCAGTTTTCCATCAAATTTCGTTTCTTTTGGTGTCATTACAATCGGGAAAAGATTCTCTATCATTTCATAAGAAAAAAATAATTTTTTTTTTTAAATTTTGCGACACCAGGAGACACCTCAGGATTGGGGGTTGCGACAGTCAAAGGGTTAAATGCTATCAACTCCCACTTGGCTTAACTTTTTTCATAAAAATTTACTTGTTAACATATGAATCAATTTAAAAAAACTTAAATATCATTTAACATATCTTTGAAAATACTATTTTTTTTCAATGCTGCACATTATTGTAGTACAGATATTTTACAGTTTTAGTAAAATCTCATTATGCCAGAAAATTTGCATTAATGAAACTGATATAAAGCATTACTTTTCATCTGTATGGGACTGCATATGCTTCCTGAGGGAATTTTTCTGGACAAACCTTTTATCACATTTTGAACACTCGAATGGTTTTTCACCCGTGTGAGTTCGTATATGTTTACTAACATTACTTTTGTGAGAGTAGCATTTCCCACATATTGGGCACTCGTATGGTTTTTCTCCACTGTGTATTACTTTGTGAGCTTTCAGATCACTGTTCCGAGCAAATGGTTTTCCACACTCAGAACATTCAAACTGCTTTTCTCCAGTGTGAGTTAACATATGTGTAGTCAAGTGGCCCTTCTGAGTAAAAACTTTCCCACACTCTTTACACTCAAATGGTTTCTGGCCAGTATGAATAAAAATGTGTTTTTCAAGAGAACCTTTCTGTGCAAAACTCTTCCCACATAATAAGCAGTCATATAATTTTTCTTTTGTGTGACTAAGCATATGTAGCTTAATCTGACCTTGATGCACAAATGCCTTGCCACAGATAGGACATTCAACTGATCTCTCTGTGATGTGTGTGTAGTTATGCTTCTTAAGAGTACTTTTCTGTGCAAAACTTTTTCCGCATATCGAGCACACAAATGATTTTTCTCCCTTGTGATTAAGCAAATGCACTTTTAAGTTGCTATTACGGGCAAAAAACTTTCCACATAAATCACATTTAAAAGGCTTCTCTCCAGAATGAGACTGCATATGCCTAGTAAGTGAACCTTTCTGCCCAAATGCCATTCCACACAAAGCACATTCATGTGCTTTCTCTCCTGTATGAGTCACCATGTGGATTTTCTGTTCACCAATACGTGCAAATGTCTTCCCACATTCTGAACATTCATATGGTTTACCTCCAGTGTGAGTATAGAGATGCTTTACAAGAGTACCTTTCTGGGTAAATCCTTTGCAACATAGTGTGCACTGAAATGGTTTCTCTCCAGTATGAATAAGAATGTGTTCCTTACAGTTACTCTCTCTTGAAAACACCTTTCCACACACAGGGCAACCAAATGGTTTTTCACCTGAATGAGTCTGTGTATGCCTTTTTAAGGATCCTTTTTGGGAAAACCCTTTCCCACATAAAGTGCAGTGAAATGATTTGTCTGTAGTGTCATTCAATAGAAGAGCATTAGGGTCACAATGCTGTTCAAATACATTTTCACCCTCGGAATACTCCCTGTCTTCCAGTCCTGGTGTAATAGCACATGAATCTTCAGGTAAAGCTTCCATTGTAATATTTCTTTAAAACTTGTATCTAATAATTATTTATATATAAATAGTTCTACCCAATAAAATCCTATGATTCAATATATTTAAACATTTTTGTCATTCAATTCTGAATTTTTTTTTTCACTGGTAAATTCCAGTCAAAATATTTGTTTTATCACTCAAACTCTGGTTGGTACTTTATGACTACTTATACATATAGGATGACAGTAATTTTTCACTAAATTTAATGCTAAAATCAAAATTATACCTTAACTTTTAAATCTAAAATATTATCACTTTGTTAGTACCTTAGTGGTCAATTCATACCCATTTAACATTTATGTACACTGTATATCAATTAGTTTCAACTGACTAATTTTCCATTTATGTTTTATTAACATAGTGAATGTTTGCAGAAGTACCTTGTATATAAAAAAGTGCTCTAAAAGATTAAGCTGATGTTATGTACTGTATTCAAGGAACTTCATACAACATGTTCCAGCAAATTTCTATTGAAATAACATTGCTCCACTTCACAAGTTTAAGTAATCTTTCCATTTAGTTTCTAGATTCTGCAATTCTTGCCACAGATTATTTCAAATTTTTAAATTGTCTTCTGTCAGCTTCCATCCATACGTTTTCACCTTGGTCCCTGTGGACATAAAATTACGTTAGTAATGTTCAGTCTTATTTTGTGTCATTCAGTAATGTGACTTTTAACAAATTAGAATATTGTAATCGTTTAAATCTAAGAGCTAATGTGTTCAATGCAGAACAGTAATAGCAAACTGAATGTGCAAAACAAGATACAGTACAGTAAAACCCCTAAATTTACAGACTTCCAAATTTGTGTGCTTAAATTATGCAATAATAATAATAATAATAAAAATACAGGTCAGCCATCACTAATCTGGCATCATTGGGACCTGTAGTGTGCTGGATTAGCAAGTTTGCTGGATTACAAAGTGGTTAGGTTAGAATACACTTAACCCTTTGACTGTCGCGGCCGTATATATACGTCTTACGAGGTACCGTGTTTGACGTATATATACTCATAAATTCTAGCGGCTTCGAATCAAGCAGGAGAAAGCTGGTAGGCCCACATGTGAGAGAATGGGTCTGTGTGGTCAGTGTGCACCATATAAAAAAAATCCTGGAGCACGCAGTGCATAATGAGAAAAAAAAACTGACCGTTTTTTTAATTAAAATGCCGACTTTGTGGTCTATTTTCGTATAGTATTTATGGTTGTATTCTCGTTTTCTTGGTCTCATATGATAGAATGGAAAACATATTATAGAAATAGAGGTGATTTTGATTGATTTTACTACAAAAAGAACCTAGAAATGGAGCTCAAATTAGGGGAAATGTTTGATTTTTGCCAATGTTCAAAAGTAAACAAATGATGCCATTGTCCAATAAATGTCCAACTAGCCATTCTAATATGCAGTCATGAATGGGTTGATGTTATTTATAAAAATTATTACAGTATTGCAGTAGTCTGCATAATAGTAAGTCTTCTATTTTTTATTTGAATAAAAATTAAAAACAGAAAGCAAGAGTAATATCAGAGGGGCCTGGAGACATGACTGATAAGCAAAGAAAATGTTATTTTAGAGCCAGGAATGTCTGCATTGTTCATTCTGGACCTTATTTTGAAATTGTCATATTTTTTAGTTTTTGTGAAATTGGCCAAATTGCAAATTTCTGACCACATTATTAGGTAGTTGAAATCGGTAAATGGGCAGTTTCTTGTACTCAATCGATAGAAAAAATGGAGTTCTAAAGAATTAGCTATGAGTTTGGGCGACTGGAGCAATGGAATTAGCCGAAAATAGGGCTCAAATTGGGCGAAATCGCCGATTTGTAAACAGCGCCGAGGTCGCTAACTTCACGAGAGCATAATTCCGTCAGTTTTCCATCAAATTTCGTTTTTTTGGTGTCATTACAATCGGAAAATTTTCACTATCATTTCATAAGAAAAAATATTTTTTTTTTTTAAATTTTGCGACACCAGGAGACACCTCAGGATTGGGGGTTGCGACAGTCAAAGGGTTAATCAACCTATCAATAGAGACTCTTTCTGCTACATCTTCCTCTTTTTCATCACTGCTTTCTCCTCCACTGGCTTGCTGCTGTGGATTTACAACTATCTGCACAATTTCTGAGTCGGTATAATGATGAAATTTGAAATTATGCTAGACAAAATTAGTGCTGGATTACTGATGGAACCAGATAACTGATTGCCGGATTAGTGAGCCCCGACCTATAGTATACATGTATTTTGACATGATACATGGTTGTACAATGTTTTTACCTAAGGTTGTCCTATGAATAGTTTTGATTAATTATGATTTTGGTGCTGCCATTTTGTTCTGGCTTAATATATGATCTCTAAACTAAAAGTCACTCATATGATTTTGCTCAATATGCTAATGTTTTCAATGCTCAAAGTTCTATTCTTTCTGGAATTTTTCTTATGCAATACATTAAAATATATGGCATGAGCCCAAATCTGAAATAATACTGATTACATGTACTATATGAACATAATTTAGTGACATTCACTGATTCTGGATTTGCAGGGACCTCCAGAAGCACAAATCCTGCACTATAATCTGATTGCAAGTTTTTGACCCTAGATTAACCCGTAAACGGTCCAAGCAGATCTACGTTCACATGTGTAGTGCTCCAAAAGTAGACCTATGTTTTTTTTTCATATTTTCAAATACAAAAAAAAAAAAAAAAAAAAAAGTAGATCAAAGTTTTTTTTAAAAATTTTAAAATTTAAAAAAAAAAAAAAAAAAAAAAAAAAAAAAAAAAAAATACTTTTTTTACATACTTTCAAATGTTGAAAAAACGTATACGTATATACGTTTAGACCGTTTACGGGTTAAACAACTATTGTGTCAAGAGGCCTACACAGCAAATTTCTGTTCTATTTTTCAGCAGTTGCAGCCTATCTCTTGAAACCATTATCAAGGGGGATGCAATTAAAGGAAACAAGTACCACTTTCACATAAGAAAAGGCTGACTTCATTCCTGTGGTCAATCTGCAATGTTCATAGGAAAACAGCATGATCTGCAATAAATTTACTAGAGATTTTAGTTGGCAGGCTTCCTCTGTGCAGATGCTATGCAATGAATTACCCATCTTCTAGTTCCAGTTGCTTCCTTCAATTTAAGGTACTGCTGGTAAGATTAGGTACAGAATAATACTCATACCAAACCCCCAATTTGGGAAGGAAACTTCAAGCCATAGTTCAGTCTGTCCTAGCCCATTATCAAGTCACAAGTGAGGGAGAATAAGAGAGAAAGCCAAGAGACAGGTCAGTTGAAGAGGTGAAGAGAAAGCCAAATACAATACTCTAACTACACCAGTTGACTTGTAACTTTACTGCTACTACTGTAACTTGTTTAACCAAAACAACACCTAGGGGTTCAGTCCCCGAAGCCATTGATTGACCAGGTTAAAGCCTGTGTATGAATAAGCAATAGGTAGCAGCAGCAACAGTTATAAAAAAGAAAAAGGATAGCAGTAGTAGTAGAAGATAAGAAATAGTAATAGTAGTTAGCAGTAGTGGAAAAAGAAATGAAGTGGTAGTACATATTATAGTAGTAGAAGTATTATAACTGTAGTAAGTGTTATTAGTAACTAGTAGTAGTAACAGTTAGTAGTACAGTACAGTATTTAGTAGTAGTATCCTCAAAAGCTGTGTGAGGAAGAGTAGCTTTACCAATAAATCACAGAATCTAATGAAGCAATGAGAAAAAAAATTGTTTAATATAGAAAAAGAACAATGTTCACTTCGGTTCTTTATTTAAGCCATATACAGTGGCAGAGCTTAACAGAACATGTATGCATAGAGACTCCTTGAATTAATGGACTAATAGGGGAGGGACTGGGTGTACATTATTGCCAACTGTCCATAGATTCTGAATGATGAATTTTTTTTTTAACAAAGCTCAGAATCAGCAGAGTTTTTCCATTGATTCAGAAGACTAGTTAATGCTAAGAATATTGCAACTTGTAAAATGGTACAGGACTACTGTATACTGCCAATAAAAATGAAGTTGAAAGCACAATAGTACAGTACTGTTCACATACAGTATGGTAATTTTACTTACTTTTTGTGGTAGAGACATGAACTGTAAACTGCCATGATCGTTAGTAGTGACTCGGAATAACTTTTATTCTTAGTCAGAGGAGCTGTAAAGCTCCACTAGCATCTATACTAAACTTAAGAGGAAAGTGCAAGTTTATCTTTGCTTCTATGAACATTGGACAGCTTCTTAACATTACACCCATCACATGCCTGTGCCACTAAGACTCCAGACTCAACCTTCCTTATTAATTCAAGTTTCTCCTTAACACTGACATTCACACTTTTCATCTTGGCACTACCACTTGCACTTTACTTAACACATTAATAGTCATGCAAAACACTGTGAATCCAGGGGGAAAACAGGAGACTAAATAATGAGTGTCTGCATGAGAGCAGACAAACTGACACAGGCATCTTATGGTTCATGAAACAATGAAACAGACAGATCATGCATGTGGACACTCTGGCTCATACAAGACAAATTTTGGAATAATTGGACTTGGTCCATAAATTCAGAAGGCTACTGGACACCATCACTATGGACAAAATCTGGAATCTATGAACCTCTTCAATTCAATTCAATTCAAGTTTATTCTCTATAAGGGTTACAATGTGGGGTTTACAGGTTTTGGGTATTGTGTGGTTTACATGTTATAAAATACTAATTAGAGGGGGCCACTAGGACACCTAGCATGGCTAGGCATTCCTTACAGATTATGGTATTAAGGCTACGTGACATCATAATTTGTGAGTTTAGCAATGTGAATGCTTTTGTTTTGGCACAATACAAGGTGTCTATATTGAAAAGAACTTGGTACCTGAGGTGTTGATGGAAGGGGATTCCCCTTCCAAACAGTAATTAATCCAATCTCTCTCCTCCTCCAGTCTTCCATACACTAAGAAGAATCGCCAATAAAGGCAAGTGTTATGCTGTTAATGTTTCATTCATCATGTCTCATTGTATTGTTTATGTACTAGATCTATATTTCATGTAAAAAATTTTTTTGTTTTAATACTTCTGGGCGTCAGGAATGGATTAATTGTATTTACATTATTTCTTATGGGGAAAATCGATTCGAAAACCGTCTATTTCGATAATCGTCGCACTTCCAGGAACGGATTAACGACGATAAACGAGGGGCCACTGTATATCTTTTTACAATGGTCTTGAGGGTGCACAAGTTATGGGCACTTAATGTAGATTCAATCTAGAATAATCCAATAAGGTCAAACAATATGACACTCAGCTCACATACCAAGTGTCTGTGGTTCGATCTCGAGCATGGGTGTTCTACTTCTTCTTCTTCTGTTGGGGTTTCAGGGCCACTGACAGCATACGCCGTATCGAGCCCGGCCGTCCAGTGCTAGGAGAGGGAATATCGACCAAAGTGGAAGAATGTCTTGACTAATATTATATGTCTCTGATACGTCCTGAAGCCAGCAGGAAGGAGCAGGTACAAGCTAATATTTCCTGACGGTCCGGAGGGCGAAACCCCTCCCCGTTGAGGAGGACAGGTAGAGTGAAAGTGTGCACCCCAAGTACGCGCAAGGCTGCACGGAGAGTAGTCCGTGCAGAGTGATAACGTGGGCACCACAGTAGGAAGTGTTCCACCGTCTCAGGCTGTGAGGGACACCACTGGCAGTACGGAGAGTCCGTCATCCGAAGGCGATATAGATGAGCCACCAGTCGCGAGTGCCCGACTCGAAGGCGAGTCAGTACAGAGCATGGGTGGAAACTTTGGGCATGTTTCCTTACACCTGCTGCCCCTGTTCACCTAGAAGTAGGTACCTGTTGTGGACTGCATCCTGGAGTGGTGGTAGTATACCTTTAGATAAGACTGGGCTTTGAAATGAGCCAAGGTAAGATAACAGCTCTTAGCCTGTAAAATTGATGTGTAAAAAAAAAAAAAAAAAAAAAAAAAATATAAGCTATTTCCACAGTGCAGTACCTTGTTAAGTTAAAGAAAAGCTACAGGTACACATGTGCTTTACCAACTGCTAGCTTAAATTTCTACAACGGTTCCATTAAACACAATTCTTGTGTAAACATTACAACACAATACGAAACAATTTATATTTCTTTATGTAAGCACAGAGTAAGTCACTAGTATGCAGTGCATTTTGGGTAAACTAATCCTAATGCTTAAAAGTTACTTCAGATTTAGAGAGATTATCAAGTAGAAATTCTTATGCAGTTAACTACAATCATATATATAGTACAAAATAAGAAAGGTAGATAATAAACAACTGGTAAAATTTCAAAAGTATGATTTATTTCAAAATGATTCAATTATCTTAGTTTAGTGGAGTGATGAGTAGAGAATACAATGGGATAAGATGTGTTACTAATTTCCTATAGGAGATGAAGGAAGGCTGGAAGAACAGGGACAAAATTGGATAAGGGAAATATAGGTGCTTTTTAACAATAGACCTGAGATGATTGGCACACAGGAGGTCGTTTGATAATTCATGTAATGAATTCCAATCTTAGGGCCTTTCATGCACATTGATATTTTGCATAGGCCCATGGCCTGATGGCAAAAGCTCTTGCTTCACATGGTGATGTCCTAGTTCGATTCCCAGTAAAGGTTGAAACACTGGGCGTGTTTCCTCACACCAGTTGTCTATGTTCACCCATCAGTAAAAAATGGGTACCTGTGTGTTAGGTGACTGGTGTGGATCGCATCCCGGGACAAAACTGACCTAATTTGCCTGAAATGCTCTGCACAACCAGGGGATTTCTATATAGTAGTATGTCATTGATGTCACCTAGGCCTAACATATATAAAGTAGGCACAGTAGTACAAGTACATACTGTGTATATTAAGTAAGTTCAAGCTTTTGAAGAGTGGGGAAGTGGGGTGTTGTCTGGAACTGGAATGAGTGATAGTCAACGCATAGGCATTTTGTTGGGTTGTTAGTGGTTTTAGGTGATTTGATTTGGTGTAGTAGATCTCCAAGCACAAATACCATAGGTGAGATAAGGATAGATTAGTAATACAATGTAAATAATGTTTGAGGTACACAGTACCATATCATGGAGAGGATGTCTACTGTTTTAGAGATCCTGGCTATGTGTTGGTTGTGGGCATTATATTTCAAGTGGCAGTTAAAGTGTAGACCTAAATATTTACCCTCGGTGTGTCTTGCAATGGGAGAAATATTTATCATTATGAGAATTTAACCTAGGATAACCAACAAAGACAGTATGAATGGTTTCCATTGCTGTCCCATGTCATAACTTGGTGTCTGACCGAATAAACCTTGCTTAATTCCACCTAAGGTAAGTTTTCTTAATCTAGGGATCGTATATTTATACATATATATCTAACCTGAGCCCAGTGATGTCTGAAGTCTTTGTTTACACCTCATACACATTTTCAATGAAGCTGCTGTTAAATTATTATTATTATAATCAAAAAGAAGCGCTAAGCCACAAGGACTATACAGCAGCTGCTGTTAAAAATGTCCATAAGAAATGCTTTTTCTAAAAAGATATAAATGAAGCACTATTAAGAATGTGTCTAGTTTCACTTAAATATTGTAATATATTAACGCTAGAAAACTTGAATTCTTGCCAAATACTGTAAGGCATAACAAGTACCAAATGTACAAACTCTCAATTTTGGAACTTGACAATGCTGCGATATCCTTTTTATGTATGGCGAAATCTATTAAAAAAGATTAAGATTAAACTTGTTAATTACGTACTAATAAAAAAAAATACCTATGCTAACCCAGAGGTAGAAAGTTACAACACATATTTTAAGTTTGAGTAACAAGTAGCAGTGCAAAATTATAACAGTGGAACATGCATGAACCATTGTTGACTGTCAGTCAGTACTACATCTCACCTGCGAGCCTATTAAAGTATCAATCAACCAAATAAATTGAGGAAAATAGTGAGCGTAGTGATGGCCGCGTCTGGCAGAGGCCGCCACTGGCCACTAACTAGGCTTAACGGTCAAGTTTTTTTTTTTTTTTTTTTTTTTTTTTGTCTTGTCCCTGTCATTTTCATCTAACTGGGGCATTTTTAAATGATCACAGCATGCAAATGGACAATACCATGCATGGACTTTCAAGGACTGTCGGTGAAATAGTTCAAGCAACAAGGTAATAAGGTATCGTTAAATATTAGCACATTTTACTGTTTTTAGTTTAATATGTTTATTATGCACCCCATAGCCATCCTGTGGGCGGTAGTCAAAAGATTACAGAGGTACATAATTGGTCCAGGGACTGGACTCCAAAGTTTTGATAGCTGAGCAAGTTACAAAGGTAATGAACTAGATCTGGTCATAATCATGACCAAGTTACAAAGGTAATGAGCTCCAGGTAGAGCTGGTCACACTCATGAATAATTGCAAAGGTAATGAATCATAAACACATTAATCATGAGAATTTACAAAGGTAATGAGCTCCAGGTAGAGCTGGTCAAAATCATGACAAGTTTCAAAGGTAATGAATGATAAACACGTTATCACATGATTACAATCATAGACAAATTACAGAGTAATGAGCAGTTAACAAACATAGCAGGGAATTCATCCATTGCCCCAACAACAGATGTTGCTAGGTGCCTGTCTCTCCTCGGCAGACAGCCATTGCAAACAGAAGCAAGTTGCCCTGGGATCTGCTGCTTGCACGAGCACCATCGACCCTCTAAGTGTGTCAGGGTAGTGAACAATCCTAGAAGTGATTTTTAATCTGCCTGAGCCACATAAGTGTGGGGAGAACCACAATTTTGTAAGTGATCTAGAAAATAAAAACGTTGTGGCGCAGAGTGGGCAGGCTAGTGTGTAGGGCGACGTTGTCAAGTGTCACCCAAGAAAGATGATAAAGTGAAACAATCGTGTGACCAGTGAGAGAAATACAGTGAATAGGGTAATTATTAACGAGAAGAAATTGAGGTGGATCTACGTCAGGACGTACATCGAGCTGGATCTACGCCAGGACGTCACATCGACCTGGACAATCTACAGTGCTACAGCTGCACTACAAGTACTGTATCACCTATGAGTGGTTGTTTGGGTGTGGGGTTCCAGGTTCCAATTAACCGCCAAGCTGAATGTGAATGGTCTAACTCTCATAGCACGATAAAGAATAGGCACTCAAGTATTCAATAAGGTTTAGCAAATGGTAATCCATTGAACAAGGTGATTAACTCACTATAAGCAGGTCGAGCATAGGCAACACTGTAAGGGTGGGAGTCAGGTCACAAGAGGTTGTGGACACAAGCGACAACTGAGAATCTACATTACACTCCAAGCAGAAGCCACCTACTTTTCAGACACATAATAAACCCACACATAATTCGACACATAATTTTACACACACACACACACACATATATACACACATACACAAACACACACACACACACACAAACACACACACACACACAAACACACACACACACACACACACACACACACGTACACACATGAGTAGTTCGGACATCGAGGGTATCATGTATGAAAGGCCCCTGGGAGCTAGTGATCATGTGGTTCTGTGCTTCGACTACATAGTTGAGCTCCAAGTGGAGAGAGTAGCAGGAATAGGCTGGGAAAAACCAAACTACAAAAGGGGGAACTACTCAGGCATGAGGAACTTCCTTCAAGACATTCAGTGGGAGAGGGAACTCACAGGAAAACCAGTACACGAAATGATGGACTATGTAGCAACAAAATGCAAGGAGGCAGAGGAGAGGTTTGTTCCCAAGGGAAACAGAAATAATGGGAAGAACAGAACGAGTCCTTGGTTCACCCAAAGGTGTAGGGAGGCAAAAACTAGGTGTACTAGAGAATGGAAAAGGTACAGAAGACAGAGAACTCAGGAAAATAAAGAAATCAGCCGAAGAGCCAGAAACGAATATGCACAGATAAGAAGGGAGGCTCAGAGACAATATGAAAATGACCTTGCATCAAAAGTAAAGACTGACCCGAAGCTGTTGTACAGCCACATCAGGAGGAAAACAACAGTCAAGGACCAGGTAATCAGACTGAGGAAGGGTGATGGGGAATTCACAAGAAACGACCGAGAGGTATGTCAGGAGCTCAACGCAAGATTTAAAGGTATTTACAGTGGAAACCAGTAGGACTCCAAGAAATCAGAACAGGGGGGCACACCAGCAAGTGCTGGATGAGGTACATATAACCAAGGAGGAGGTGAAGCTGCTATGCGAACTTGACACCTCAAAGGCGATGGGACCAGACAACATCTCTCCATGGGTCCTTAAAGAGGGAGCAGAAATATTGTGTGAGCCATTAACAAAGATCTTCAACACATCATTTGAAACTGGGCAACTCCCTGAGGTATGGAAAATGGCAAATGTAGTCCCAATTTTTAAAAAGGGAGACAGACATGAGGCACTAAACTACAGACCTGTATCACTAACGTGTATAGTATGCAAGGTCATGGAGAAGATCATCAGGAGTGGTGGGGCACCTGGAAAGAAACAAGTGTATAATTGACAACCAGCACGGTTTCAGGGAAGGAAAATCCTGTGTCACAAACCTACTAGAGTTTTATGACAAGGTGACAGAAGTAAGACAAGAGAGAGAGGGGTGGATCGACTGCGTATTTTTGGACTGCAAGAAGGCCTTCGACACAGTTCCTCACAAGAGGTTACTGCAAAAGCTAGAGGACCAGGCACACATAACAGGAAAGGCACTGCAATGGATCAGAGAATATCTGACAGGGAGGCAACAAAGAGTCATGGTACGCGACGAGGTGTCAGAGTGGGCGCCTGTGACAAGCGGGGTTCCACAGGGGTCAGTCCTAGGACCTGTGCTGTTCTTGGTATACGTGAACGACATAATGGAAGGGATAGACTCAGAAGTGTCCTTGTTTGCAGATGATGTGAAGTTAATGAGAAGAATCGAATCGGACGAGGATCAGGCAGGACTACAAAGAGACCTGGACAGGCTACAAGCCTGGTCCAGCAACTGGCTCCTTGAATTTAACCCTGCCAAATGCAAAGTCATAAAGATTGGGGAAGGGCAAAGAAGACCGCAGACACAATATAGTTTAGATGGCCAAAGACTGCAAACCTCACTCAAGGAAAAAGATCTGGGGGTGAGTATAACACCGAGCATATCTCCTGAGGCGCACATCAATCAGATAACTGCTGCAGCATATAGGCGCCTGGCAAACCTACGGATAGCGTTCCGATACCTCCGATACCCGTGCTGCATACTGGAGTATGCAGCACCAGTTTGGAATCCACACCTAGTCAAGCACGTCAAGAAATTAGAGAAAGTGCAAAGGTTTGCAACAAGACTAGTCCCAGAGCTACGGGGATTGTCCTATGAAGAAAGGTTGAGGGAAATCGGCCTGACGACACTGGAGGACAGGAGGGTCAGGGGAGACATGATAACGACATATAAAATACTGCACAGAATAGACGAGGTGGACAAAGACGGGATGTTCCAGAGATGGGACACAGACACAAGAGGTCACAATTGGAAGTTGAAGACTCAGATGAATCAAAGGGATGTTAGGAAGTATTTCTTCAGTCATAGAGTAGTCAGGCCATGGAATAGCCTAGAAAGTGATGTAGTGGAGGCAGGAACCATACATAGTTTTAAGGCGAGGTATGATAGAGCTCATGGGGCAGGGAGAGAGAGGACCTAGTAGCAATCAGCGAAGAGGTGGGGCCAGGAGCTGTGAATCGACCCCTGCAACCACAAATAGGTGAGTACAAATAGGTGAGTACCTGACAGCTGCCTCGCGGTCGAACTCCATGATGCTGTCCCTGTAGTGGAAGTTCCTGTGAGCCCGGCACTCCCTGCAGTGCCATCGCTGACATCGTGGGTTAGGGGAGAAGTACCCTCTACAGATGGGGTGGCGCTGGGAGTTGGGTGGGTGAGGCGGGGGAGACACGCAGGTGTGAGGCGTTATGAGAGGGTCACTGTTTACTACACACGCCCTCCCCCTCCCCCCCAGTGGAGAGGGGGGGAGGCGCTGACTGGTCCTGAGTCGACAACACCAAATCCTCTGAAACTGCACAACACTTCAACTATTTACGCTGAAACGATGCACTGGGATGTCCGTTCGCTGCTCTGGTATTTTCTCAAAGCATTCACACTTTTTACTGCAAGTGGCAATTACCCAGATCACCGGGCGCCTCAAGGCTACAATATAGTCTTAGGGTTTGCCAAAAATTACGACTTATGTACTACTGAGGACTACAATTAACTCCCAAGACTAGGAAATAATTGTACCATCGACTTAAAACATCATTGAATACAAACGCAGAAACGTCAATTATAACCAGTTTTACCGAAAACAGCTCTAGAGCCGGCGCGGACGCCATTAATCATCAATGTTATAATACTGACAAAAAAAGACGCGAACAAACATTTTTAAGATATATTTATTAGAAAACGTTTCGGTCCTGGGACCCCAAAGCCACAGGATGAGAATGGGGTGCATAAGTAACTCCTGAGACTGAAACTCATAATATGAGGAAACAAAGTTCCAGGACCGAAACGTTTCCTAATATATATTTGTTTACTCACTCCTCATTTTCCAATTGTAAACTATTTGAAAGGACGGTCCTAAATTATTTCATACAAAGAATCCAACAATTTGTGACCCCTGATTATATGGTTTGAGGTATGAAAAGTGTGCATCATTGCATAACAATTTTTTCAAACAAAATACTTTTCATTAGTGGACTGCTCACAGAGTCATTTGCAATGTTTGAAGCTTCCACAGAGACCTATACGAGTAAATAAGTACTTACTTACGAAGGATCACTTTGACAACGAAATGTGGATCCCAGGGTACAACCTGTTCAGATGCGACAAAACAGGCAACAAGGGTGGGGGGGTTGACCTGTATGTCACAGTCACTCATTTGCACGGAATTACTGACCACCACAAATGATGTAGTTGAAGTTTTGGCAGTGAAGATTGAAAACCAAAACCTTGTCATTGTGGTTGTATACAAGCCATCTATTAAAGGAACAGCTTTGGAAAATTGACTACTGTCTGGAAAAACCCATCCCCAGCCCCAAATATCTTGTTGGAGTTTACCTGGAGAGAGTTCCGGGGGTCAACGCCCCCGCGGCCCGGTCTGAGACCAGGCCTCCTGGTGGATCAGAGCCTGATCAACCAGGCTGTTGCTGCTGGCTGCACGCAAACCAACGTACGAGCCACAGCCCGGCTGATCCGGAACTGACTTTAGGTGCTTGTCCAGTGCCAGCTTGAAGACTGCCAGGGGTCTGTTGGTAATCCCCCTTATGTGTGCTGGGAGGCAGTTGAACAGTCTCGGGCCCCTGACACTTATTGTATGGTCTCTTAACGTGCTAGTGACACCCCTGCTTTTCATTGGGGGGATGGTGCATCGTCTGCCAAGTCTTTTGCTTTCGTAGTGAGTGATTTTCGTGTGCAAGTTCGGTACTAGTCCCTCTAGGATTTTCCAGGTGTATATAATCATGTATCTTTCCCTCCTGCGTTCCAGGGAATACAGGTTTAGGAACCTCAAGCGCTCCCAATAATTGAGGTGTTTTATCTCCGTTATGCGCGCCGTGAAAGTTCTCTGTACATTTTCTAGGTCGGCAATTTCACCTGCCTTGAAAGGTGCTGTTAGTGTGCAGCAATATTCCAGCCTAGATAGAACAAGTGACCTGAAGAGTGTCATCATGGGCTTGGCCTCCCTAGTTTTGAAGGTTCTCATTATCCATCCTGTCATTTTTCTAGCAGATGCGATTGATACAATGTTATGGTCCTTGAAGGTGAGATCCTCCGACATGATCACTCCCAGGTCTTTGACGTTGGTGTTTCGCTCTATTTTGTGGCCAGAATTTGTTTTGTACTCTGATGAAGATTTAATTTCCTCATGTTTACCATATCTGAGTAATTGAAATTTCTCATCGTTGAACTTCATATTGTTTTCTGCAGCCCACTGAAAGATTTGGTTGATGTCTGCCTGGAGCTTTGCAGTGTCTGCAATGGAAGACACTGTCATGCAGATTCGGGTGTCATCTGCAAAGGAAGACACGGTGCTGTGGCTGACATCCTTGTCTATGTCGGATATAAGGATGAGGAACAAGATGGGAGCGAGTACTGTGCCTTGTGGAACAGAGCTTTTCACCGTAGCTGCCTCGGACTTTACTCTGTTGACGACTACTCTCTGTGTTCTGTTAGTGAGGAAATTATAGATCCATCGACCGACTTTTCCTGTTATTCCTTTAGCACGCATTTTGTGCGCTATTACGCCATGGTCACACTTGTCGAAGGCTTTTGCAAAGTCTGTATATATTACATCTGCATTCTTTTTGTCTTCTAGTGCATTTAGGACCTTGTCATAGTGGTCCAATAGTTGAGACAGACAGGAGCGACCTGTTCTAAACCCATGTTGCCCTGGGTTGTGTAACTGATGGGTTTCTAGATGCGTGGTGATCTTGCTTCTTAGGACCCTTTCAAAGATTTTTATGATATGGGATGTTAGTGCTATTGGTCTGTAGTTCTTTGCTGTTGCTTTACTGCCCCCTTTGTGGAGTGGGGCTATGTCTGTTGATTTTAGTAACTGTGGGACGACCCCCGTGTCCATGCTCCCTCTCCATAGGATGGAAAAGGCTCGTGATAGGGGCTTCTTGCAGTTCTTGATGAACACAGAGTTCCATGAGTCTGGCCCTGGGGCAGAGTGCATGGGCATGTCATTTATCGCCTGTTCGAAGTCATTTGGCGTCAGGATAACATCGGATAGGCTTGTGTTAATCAAATTTTGTGGCTCTCTCATAAAAAATTCATTTTGATCTTCGACTCTCAGTCTGGTTAGCGGCTTGCTAAAAAC
This sequence comes from Cherax quadricarinatus, assembly GCF_038502225.1. Taxonomy (NCBI): domain Eukaryota; kingdom Metazoa; phylum Arthropoda; class Malacostraca; order Decapoda; family Parastacidae; genus Cherax; species Cherax quadricarinatus. Next base: position 10,625,129 of record NC_091319.1, on the reverse strand, counting down.
TGAGTCATATTGGGACTTGAGTAGCTCACTCATTTCCTTGCTGTCATCTGTGTAGGACCCATCTTGTTTAAGTAGGGGCCCAATACTGGACGTTGTTCTCGATTTTGATTTGGCATAGGAGAAGAAATACTTTGGGTTTCTTTCGATTTCATTTATGGCTTTTAGTTCTTCCCGCGATTCCTGACTCCTAAAGGATTCTTTTAGCTTAAGTTCGATGCTTGCTATTTCTCTGACCAGTGTCTCCCTACGCATTTCAGATATATTGACCTCTTTTAGCTGCTCTGTTATTCTTTTCCGTCGCCTGTAAAGGGAGCGCCTGTCTCTTTCTGTTTTACATCTACTCCTCCTTTTTCTTAGAGGAATAAGCCTTGTGCATACATCGAGTGCCACCGAGTTAATCTGTTCTAGGCATAAGTTGGGGTCTGTGTTGCTTAGTATATCTTCCCAGCTTATATCGGTTAGGACTTGGTTTACTTGGTCCCACTTTATGTTTTTGTTATTGAAGTTGAATTTGGTGAATGCTCCCTCGTGACTAATCTCATTATGGCGGTCTGGGGCTCCGCGCATACATGACTGAACCTCAATTATGTTGTGATCTGAGTATATTGTTTTTGATATGGTGATATTTCTTATCAGATCATCATTGTTAGTGAAGATGAGGTCTAGTGTATTCTCCAGTCTAGTAGGCTCTATTATTTGCTGGTTTAAATTGAATTTTGTGCAGAGATTTAAAAGCTCGCATGAGTGTGAGTTTTCATCAGAGCTGCCTCCTGGTGTTATTACTGCAACAATATTATTTGCTATATTCCTCCATTTTAGGTGCCTTAAGTTGAAATCCCCCAGGAGCAAGATGTTGGGTGCAGGAGCTGGAAGGTTTTCCAGACAGTGGTCAATTTTTAACAGCTGTTCCTGGAATTGCTGGGATGTTGCATCCGGAGGCTTGTAGACTATCACAATGACTAGGTTTTGGTTCTCGACCTTTACTGCTAAAACTTCCACTACATCATTTGAGGCATTTAGCAGTTCTGTGCAAACAAGTGACTCTGCAATGTACAGGCCAACCCCCCCCTTTTGCCTGTTCACTCTGTCACATCTGTATAGGCTGTAACCTGGGATCCATATTTCGTTGTCCAAGTGATCCTTTATGTGGGTCTCAGTGAAAGCCGCGAACATTGCCTTTGCCTCTGCAAGCAGTCCACGGATGAAAGGTATTTTGTTGTTTGTTGCTGGCTTTAGACCCTGTATATTTGCAAAGAAGAATGTTATCGGACTGGTGGTATTGTTGGTACTGGGGGGGGATTTTTTTTCCGGCATTAGTATCTGTATCTGTTGGTTTGGAGTGGAGGCCATCGACTGTGGTTCCACTCCAGGAATGACTGGATTTGGTGTACGATTTCTGCCATTTCCTGCCAGTTTTTTTTCCTTCCTGGCACTAAAAAACCTCTCCCTCTTGAGTGGCTGTGGCTACCCAGGTTTTCCCATGGCCTGGATGTTTTGTATCTTTTTGTCCCCTTTAGATGGTATGCCTGGCAATTTAAGTTATAGCACAGTCTTTCCTGTACTGAAGAGGTACACAGTTCAGGGTGAAAAAGCTTACAGGAAGGGAGTTTGCATTTTCCTGTTGTCATATGGGCATGGCATTTCCTAGGGTGGTCATAGTTGCACGTCCCATCTGTTTTTCCAGATTTCCCATGCCAGCAGATACCGAGTGCATAGTATGTGCACAGGCTTGGTTTCCGTTTGCCTTGGGTTTCTGTGACTGTATTCCCTGTTGGTGCATGTTTCCCTGTCTTACTTCTATCCTCCCTAGCACCAACAATGGAGCTCCCACCAGTTGTTTTTGGTAATATATCCTCACTATTGCTAGTGGAGTCCTCTTGTTTGCTATTTCCTGCGGTATTTCTAGTTTGCAATATTGGTTTTATCTTATCTTTGACTACACTTGTTTCCCTACTATGGCTCCTGTCCCCTATGAGGTCATTTATATGTATTCCTTCCTGCGTATAATTCCCGACTACCTGGACAAAATCTCCAGCTTCACCATTACTGTCTCCCAGGACAGCATCTCCAGCTTCCCCATTACTGTCTCCCAGGACAGCATCTCCAGCTTCACCATTACTGTCTCCCAGGACAGCACCTCTAGCTTCACCATTACTGTCTCCCAGGACAGCACCTCCAGCTTCCCCATTACTGTCTCCCAGGACAGCACTATCAGCCCCCCATTTACTGACTACCAGGACATCATCTCCAGCCTTACAGTTTCTGACTACATGGCCAGTATCAAGGGCAGTACCATTCAGCCCGGACTTTTTATGTTCCCATCTGTTGTAGAAAGCTTCCAGGTTTTCTATGAAAGCAGCTTTGATGTTGACCTCTTTTAATACCCTTGTGATTTTAGTCCACAGATTTATCTCATTTGGGCATACCCAAAAACACTTCCCTGTTTTAATACTGCTTGTAGCTAGTTCTTGGATATCTGCACAAGGGGCGTGACACCAATTTCCACAGAAATGACAATTTATGCATGTGGAAGCCCGTTTGTTTGACTGGCCACAGACTACACACAGCTTCATAATGATTTGAATGGTTGATTTACTGCAATTCTACTAGCAACCTCTTGAATATTCTATTAATAACCTGCTAGGTGGTGCACAACGAAACCGTTTGAAACCAGTCCAGGGTTCGGACCAGTCAAGGGTTCGGACCAGTCAAGGGTTCAGACCAGTCTATCTGATCTGATCAGTGATTTCAACTTAAAATACCTAAAATGGAGGAATGTGGTAAATAACGTTTTTGTATAGATAACCCAGGAGGTAACTCAGATGAAAATTCACACATACATGAGCTGTTAATTAAATCTCTGCGACAAAATCACCTAAGCCAGCAAACAGTGGAGCCAACAAGACTGGAAAATACACTTGACTTCATCTTCACTAATAATGATCTGGTACGAAATATAACAGTATCAAAGACAATACACTCAGATCACAACATAATAAAAGTACAGACATCTCTGCGCAGAGTTCCTGACCAGCAAAATGAGGTCAGTTTTGAGTGTTTTCACCAAATTCAACTTCAATAAGAGAAACATAAAATGGGATAAAATTAACGATGTCATAAATGAAAAAAGCTAGGAAGATTAGGATATCCTAAACAACACGGATCCGAACCTTTGCCTAGAGAGAATTAACTTGTGGCACTTAAGGTATGCTCAAGGCACATTTCTCTAAGATAAAGAAGAGAATATGTAAATTAGAGTGACTCTCTCTACAGGCGAAGGCGAAAAATCAGAGCTGCTGAAAAGGGCAAGTATATCTAGAACACGGAAGGAGGCACTGGCCAGAGAAATAGAAAATATCGAACTTAGGCTTATGGAATCATACAGGATCCAAGAAACGCAGAAATAACTTAAATCCAAAAATTAAACTGATAAAAAACAAAATATTTATTTTTTTCTATGCCAAATTTAGGGCAAAAACCACATCCAGTATTGGGCTCCTCTTGAATGAGACGAGACTTACCCAGATGACAGCAAAGAAATGAGATAGTGAAGTCCCAGTATGGCTCAGCATTAGTGAGCCATTAATCAGGCTAAGGGTCGACAATCTAAATGATTTTTTGTGGCCGAGACTCAAAAATTGGTTAATTCAAGAATTTATGATGTAATCCTAACACCACAGGACTTTGAAAAAGCAATAAATGACATTCCCATGCACTCTACCCCAGACCCAGGCTCCTGGAGGGTATTTCGAGGGTCAATGCCTCCGTGGTCCTGTCCATGACTAGGCCTAGCGGTAGATCAGGGCCTGATCAACCAAGCTGTTACTGCTAGCCGCACGCAAACTGACGTACGAACCACAGCCTGGCTGGTCAGGTACTACTTTAGGTCTGTCCAGCGCCTTCTTGAAGACAGACAGGGATCTATTGGTAAGTCCCCTTATGTATGCTGGGAGGCAGTTGAACAGTTTTGGGCCCCTGACACTTTTTTTGTGTTGTCTCTTGGCATACTCGTGGAGCCCCTGCTTTTCATTGGGGAATGTTGCATTGTAGGAAGTGATTTTTGTGTGCAAATTTGGTACCAATCCCTCTAGGATTTTCCAAGTGTATATTATCATGTATCTTTCTCGCCTGTGTTCCGGGAATACAAGTCAAGGAAATTCAACCGTTTCCAGTAATTTAGGTGTTTTAACATACTTATGTGGGCGTTGAAGGTTCTCTCTACATTCTCCAGGTCAGAAATTTCACTTGCCTTGAAAGGTACCATTAGTGTACAGCAATATTCCATCCTAGAGAGAACAAGCGATTTGAAGAGAATCATCATGGGCTTGGCATTCCTAGTTTTGAAGGTTCTCATTATCCACAATATCATTTTTCTAGCAGATGTGGTAGATACTTTGTTGTGATATTTGAAAGTGAGAGATCCGTTGACACTATCACTCCCAGGTCCTTCACATTAGTCTTTTGTTCTATTACGTGGTTAGAATTTTTTTATACTCAAGTTTTCCATATTAGAGTAATTGTAATTTCTCTTCATTGAACTTCATATTGTTTTCTGCGGCCCATTTAAAGATTTAGTTTATGTTCGCTTGGAGTCTTGCAGTGTCTTCGATGGAGGACACAGTCCGCAAAGGAAGACACAGTGCTGCGGGTTACATCTCTGTCTATATCAGATATGGAGATAAGGAACAGGATGGGGGCGAGTACTGTGCCTTGTGGAACAGAACTTTTCACTGTAGCCGAATCATACATTACTGGGTGGCTGCTAACCCTCTGGGTTCAAAATCCGAACAAATATTAAAGACAGGGATAAAGCTCTCAGAACTGCTGAAGGGTACAATATCAACTATGGTGCGATTGTTAGAATTGTCAGAATGATGTATTTGACGTGCGTGGAAATCTATCGTTGGTGCATGCAAATCTATAGTTGATAGTCTTTGGCAGGGCGGCATCTGCTCTTGTTGCCACCTCCCTAGTTAAGAACGATAATAAATTTGCTGGACTAGGCATAAGAATTAACAACTGGGCGTCTACACTGCAAACTGAATTGTTTGTAATCCTAATAGCACTAAAGTTAATTTATGACACTGAGTTTGACTCTCATCATTACTGATTCTATGTCATCACTGAAGGCTCTTGATTCATATAACGACTCCAACAACATGCTCATTGGAGAAGCCAGGTACAGATACTCAAAAATCCGGGACAAAGGACTTAATGTACAATTGTTATGGATCCCATCACACATTGGATTTGTGGAAAATTAAATTTACCTAGATGTAACTCATAAAATACATACCAGTAAATGGTAACAAAGATAATTATTTTTTATCAAAGTTACAAAGACAAGTAGGAATTTTAGAACGCCTAGGTCGCAAAAAATGTCCCCCTTTGATACTTACTACTGTCATATCCACAAGTCACTCTTGACCTATATTAATTTCAAATGAAATATACATTACCAGGAATTATGGTAAACATTAATATAAATATGTGGACTGTATGTTAAAATTAATAAATGATTACATATACACATTTAAGTAACAGAAGGAGAATTTATAATCATAAGACTCACCAATTTGTCTGCAGATTATGGTGTGTCATACCCCCCTGCCTAAATATGAAAATACTGGCCAGAATCTCAACATAAATAGTCAACGACTTAGCTGGGGTTCCTAAGAGGTCCTGTCCATCTGCTTAATGTTCACATTATGCAGGACTGCAAATCCAACAATTTCGGCTCCTGTTTGGGAAGTTTCAACCACAATTTAACTTCCAGAGCGACGAAATTTATGCATATTTCATTAGCGTGCCTGTACCACATTAAAAAACAATGGCGTCTCCCCCATGCTCGTCAGCGCTGGCGCAGAGCTTCCCTGTCGGTTCTCTTCTTTAAAATACACTTTAGAGCAATAGTAATGTATTAATCAGGTATATTTACATTATAAAAAAGATAAAGCATAATTTTGGGAAATTAATTTCCACAGGATTACTCCTTCATGATAAAGTTGATATGTTAGCCAAGAAGAGCACCCTGAAGGAGAATGTAGAATATAACTCTGGTATATCTGTGTCAAGCATTAGGAATATTATTAGGAGAGAAGTAAATAATGAAAATGATTGTTATAGAAATGCAGTTAGAGGCCTGAGTAGATCTATAACCCACTATGATAACATGAATGTAGATAAATGTTTATGGAGAAACTTGCAATGTGAACAGACTGACTGATGTTGTAGTGCCCAGGCTTAGGCTTGGTTACAAGTACTTCTGGCAGTTTGGGAGACACAGATTATGATCAATCTAAATGCATGTTATATGATCAGGCATATGGTCACTGTCTTGAACACTATGTGCTTAATTGTCCATTTATTGAGGAATACAGAGATAGTATAATAACCTATGTGATATGTCAAGATGTCTTACTAATGAAAATAAGATACCAGATATAATAAGCAAATTTCCTAAATTTGTTTGTAACAGATAAGTGAACTGTAGATATGTAGATATAAATCCATATGTACACCTGTTAACCCTTTTGGGGCCTAGTTCCTAGGCCTTTTTGTGTATCCATATGCTCTTGCACTACCGTCCACAGGATGGACATGAGGTGCACAATAAACTAGCCACTTCGGTGGAAAAATCTATTGTTTTCTGCGGCCCATTTAAAGATTTGGATGATGCTCACCTGGAGCCTTGAGGTGTCTTCAATGGAGGACACTGTCATGTAAATTCAGGTGTCATCTGCAAAAGAAGACACGACGCTGTGGCTAATATCCCTGTCTATGTCTGATATGAGGATGAGGAACAAGATGGGAACGAGTATTGTGCCTTGTGGAACAGAACTTTTCACCGTAGCTGCCTCAGACTTCTCTCTTTGTGTTCTATTTGTTAGGATATTGTAGATCCATCTACCAACTTTTCCTGTTATTCCTTTATTACGTATTTTGTGTGCTATTACACCGTGGTCACACTTGTCAAAGGCTGTGTATATTACATCTGCATTTCGTGTCTTCTAGAGCATCCAGGACCTTGTCATAATGGTCCAGTAGCTGGGGCGGACAGTAGCATCGTGTTCTAAACCCATGCTGCCCTGGGTTGTGTAACTGAAGGGTATCTAGATTGGTGGCGGTCTTGCTTCTTAGAACCCTTTCAAAGACTTTTGTGAAATGGGATGTTAGCGCTATCGGTCTGTAGTTCTTTGCTATTGCTTTACTGCTAAAGGGATAACTGGCAAAGTGGGGAGATGGATCTTCAACTTTCTAACTATTCGAACATAAAGAGTAATGGCAAACAGACCATACCACCGGCGGTTTGTTTGCAACCGTGTCATTACGATTTCGTGAGTCATGGCAAACAGAGTTAAGTCGGAAGCTGCCATAGTGAAAAGCTCTGTTCCACAAGGCACACTATTCACCCCCATCCTGTTCCACAGCACCGTGTCATCCTTTGCAGACGAAACTAGGATCGGTATGAGATTGTCATATATTGAGGACACAGTTAACCTCCAAGAAGATATAAATAAGTTTTTCAGTGGACAACGGAAAGCAATATGTTCAACGAAAGACAAATTCCAACTACTTCGTTATGGAAAACTGGAGGAGATAATAATTAGAAATGAGTATACTACAAACTCTGATCATACAATAGAGCAAAAAAATAATGTAAGGGACCTGGGAGTGGTAATGTTTATTATAGGATTGCAGAGTACAAATAGGCCTGTATAGGAAAAATCATTGATTTTGATGATGCGATAGATGATTTTGCAGATAGATTCTTTGAGATGTTACCTGTACTCAGGGTTAAATCGGAACTAGTGTTTTTCTTTATTTTTCATTTTTTTTTCACTGTTGAAGAATAATAAATGTAGGATCTGTTGGCTGTACTCAAAGTGGCATTTGAGTTTATATTTCCTCAATATTACTACGATTATTTATTTTATCATTAATAAAGTTCGGTTTATGGCCAAATTAATGAATTTAGAAACAACTCATTCAGAAATGTTCAAGAAATGGCAAAGTATTTTATCCACAGTGGTATATTACAGACCATTCTGGAGAAATACCCTGACTTTGCTAGCTGTAAATAATGCATTACCACGTGTGTGTGTGTGTGTGTGTGTACTCACCTAGTTGTACTCACCTAGTTGAGGTTGCAGGGGTCGAGTCCAAGCTCCTGGCCCCGCCTCTTCACTGGTCGCTACTAGGTCACTCTCCCTGAACCATGAGCTTTATCGTACCTCTGCTTAAAGCTACGTATGGATCCTGACTCCACTACATCGCTTCCCAAACTATTCCACTTCCTGACTACTCTGTGGCTGAAGAAATACTTCCTAACATCCCTTTGATTCATCTGTGTCTTCAACTTCCAACTGTGTCCCCTTGTTACTGTGTCCAGTCTCTGGAACATCCTGTCTTTGTCCACCTTGTCAATTCCTCTCAGTATTTTGTAAGTCGTTATCATGTCCCCCCTATCTCTCCTGTCCTCCAGTGTCGTCAGGTTGATTTCCCTTAACCTCTCCTCATAGGACATACCTCTTAGCTCTGGGACTAGTCTTGTTGCAAACCTTTGCACTTTCTCTAGTTTCTTTACATGCTTGGCTAGGTGTGGGTTCCAAACTGGTGCCGCATACTCCAATATGGGCCTAACGTACACGGTGTACAGGGTCCTGAACGATTCCTTATTAAGATGTCGGAATGCTGTTCTGAGGTTTGCCAGGAGCCCATATGCTGCAGCAGTTATTTGGTTGATGTGCGCTTCAGGAGATGTGCCTGGTGTTATACTCACCACAAGATCCTTTTCCTTGAGTGATGTTTGTAGTCTCTGACCCCCTAGACTGTACTCCATCTGCAGTCTTCTTTGCCCTTCCCCAATCCTCATGACTTTGCATTTGGTGGGATTGAACTCCAGGAGCCAGTTGCTGGACCAGGTCTGCAGCCTGTCCAGATCCCTTTGTATTTCTGCCTGGTCTTCGATCGAATGAACTCTTCTCATCAACTTCACGTCATCTGCAAACAGTGACACCTCGGAGTTTATTCCTTCCGTCATGTCGTTCACAAATACCAGAAACAGCACTGGTCCTAGGACTGACCCCTGTGGGACCCCGCTGGTCACAGGTGCCCACTCTGACACCTCTCCTCGTACCATTACTCGCTGCTGTCTTCCTGACAAGTATTCCCTGATCCATTGCAGTGCCTTCCCTGTTATTCCTGCTTGGTCCTCCAGTTTTTGCACTAATCTCTTGTGTGGTACTGTGTCAAACGCCTTCTTGCAGTCTAAGAAAATGCAATCCACCCACCCTTCTCTCTCTTGTCTTACTGCTGTCACCATGTCACAGAACTCCAGTAGGTTTGTGACACAGGATTTCCCGTCTCTGAAACCATGTTGTCTGCTGGTGATGAGATCATTCCTTTCTAGATGTTCCACCATTCTTCTCCTGACAATTTTTTCCATGATTTTGCATGCTATACATGTCAGTGACACTGGTCTGTAGTTTAGTGCTTCATGTCTGTCTCCTTTTTTAAAGATTGGTACCACATTTGCTGTCTTCCATGCCTCAGGCAATCTCCCTGTTTCGATAGACGTATTGAATATTGTTGTTAGGGGTACACATAGCGCCTCTGCTCCCTCTCTCAGGACCCATGGAGAGATGTTATCTGGCCCCATTGCCTTTGAGGTATCTAGCTCACTCAGAAGCCTCTTCACTTCTTCCTCGGTTGTGTGTACTGTGTCCAGCACATGGTGGTGTACCCCACCTCTCCGTCTTTCTGGAGCCCCTTCTGTCTCCTCTGTGAACACTTCTTTGAATCTCTTGTTGAGTTCCTCACATACTTCACTGTCATTTCTTGTTGTCTCTCCTCCTTCCTTCCTTAGCCTGATTACCTGGTCCTTGACTGTTGTTTTCTTCCTGATGTGGCTGTATAACAGCTTCGGGTCAGATTTGGCTTTTGCTGCTATGTCGTTTTCATATTGACGTTGGGCCTCCCTTCTTATCTGTGCATATTCGTTTCTGGCTCTACGACTGCTCTCCTTATTCTTCTGGGTCCTTTGCCTTCTATATTTCTTCCATTCCCTAGCACACTTGGTTTTTGCCTCCTTGCATCTTTGAGTGAACCATGGGCTCATCCTGGCTTTTTCATTATTCCTGTTACCCTTGGGTACAAACCTCTCCTCAGCCTCCTTGCACATTGTGACTACATATTCCATCATCTCATTAACTGGTTTCCCTGCCAGTTCTCTGTCCCACTGAACCTCATTCAGGAAGTTCCTCATTCCTGTGTAGTCCCCTTTCCTGTAGTTTGGTTTCATTCGTCCTGGCCTTCCTGCTTCCCCCTCCACTTGTAGCTCTACTATGTATTCGAAGCTCAAAACCACATGATCGCTGGCCCCAAGGGGTCTTTCATATGTGATGTCCTCAATATCTGCACTACTCAAAGTGAATACTAAGTCCAGTCTTGCTGGTTCATCCTCTCCTCTCTCTCTTGTAGTGTCCCTTACGTGTTGGTACATGAAGTTTTCCAGTACCACCTCCATCATCTTAGCCCTCCATGTATCTTGGCCCCCATGTGGCTCCAAGTTCTCCCATTCGATCTCCTTGTGGTTAAAGTCGCCCATGATCAGGAGCTTTGCCCTGCATGTATGAGCTCTTCTGGCCACTGCAGCCAGTGTGTCAACCATCGCTCTATTGCTCTCGTCATACTCTTGCCTTGGCCTCCTGCTGTTCTGTGGTGAGTTATACATCACTGCAATTATCACCTTGGGACCTCCAGAGTGAAGCGTTCCTGCTATGCAATCACTTTCTTCTCCGCTGTCTCCTCTCTCCAGCTCATCAAAATTCCATCGGTGTTTGATCAGCAATGCCACTCCTCCCCCCCCCTGTTCCCTCTGTCTTTCCTCAGGATCTGGTATCCCGTTGGGAAGATGGCATCTGTTATCATACCTGTAAGCTTGGTTTCTGTGATTGCTATGATGTCTGGTGATGCCTCTTTGACTCTTTCGTGCCACTCCTCCCACTTGTTTGTTATTCCATCAGCGTTTGTGTACCATACCTTCAGTTTCCTTTCCAACACTGTGGTTTGGGGGGGCTGTGGGGGTGGGAGACCTGGTAGCATACTGTGGGATTCTATGGTTGGGGGTTGGGTGGAAGCTGTGGGTATGGATTGTATTGTGTGTTGGGATGGTGTGATAGGTTGTGGGGTTCTGAGGATAGTTGTGTGTGTGCTTGCTCTTGCTGCTCTGTTCTGCTCTGACTGACCTCTGCTGGTCCCATCCTTGTCTCCTTTCCTAGCTCCTTTCGCTTTTTTGTCCTCTCCCTCAGCTGCTGTCTCTCTTTTTGTGTTCTGTCTCTGTCTAGGAACACCTTCTTGTACTCTTCCGAGCTTCTCAACCATGGTTTTTCTTGGAGGATCCTGTTCCGCACTGTTTCTGTCCTGAGAATCAGCTTGATCGGTCGGTTTCTCCCCTTCAAGTACCCCCCTATTCTCTGAAAATTTACAATCTCGTCCATGTCTTCTCCCCCTATTTCCGTGATGATTTTCTCAATCTCCTTTCTTTCTTCCTGCCGTCTTTCAGTGTGTGTCCTTTCCTCTCTCTCCTGAAGCCCATGGATAAACACTGATTTTGCCCTTTCCTCCTCCCATTGCCTCTCCCTCTGTGACTCTGGTTCCTGTCTGTATGTGGTCATTTTCTCCCTTGATTTTTCCAGTGGCTCTTGGTAGCATGGTTGTGCCTCAGCATTCGACCTATCTCCCTCTCCATCTGCACCCATCTGCTCTTCCCTTCCACTCCCTGGCCCTTCTTTGCAGGCTGATAGGACCTTAGCATATTTCATATCTCCTTCCTTCCTGTTCAGCCTCTCAGCTTCGTATGGTGTGTCTTCTCTGGTCACTACCCCTGAGACTTGCTTCAGCCTGTTTACCTCAAATTCTAGGACCTTTACCCTGGCTACTGCAGTTTCGACTTGGGCCTCCCAATTCTTCGTCTCCTCCAACCTCTCTTCCCATTTCACAGAGAGCTCTTTCTCCATTTTTTCAGAAAGCTCTCCTAATTTTCTCTCCCATTCTTGCTCTATCCTTTTCCACTGCTCCTCCATCCATTCCTCCCTACCAGTACCATTGTCATCTGATCCCTGATTCCTGCGAGTCCCAACCATTTTTTTTTTTTAGTAAAAGAGAAAGTGAAAAAGAAAAAGGGGGAGAGAGTGAGAGAGAGGGAGAAAGAGAGAGAAGGGGAGGGTAGGAGGGGAAAAGGGGGAGAAAGTGAGAGAGAGAGGGAAAAGGTAAGAGAGAGGGGGGAGTGACAAGGGAAGAGAGGGAGAGAGAGAGAAGAGGAAGAGAGAGAAAGAGAGGAAGACAGAGAGGGGGAGAGAGGGAGAGGGAGGGAGAGGGAGAGAGAGGAAGAGAGAGGAAGAGAGAAAGAGTGAGAGGAAGAGAGAGAGGAAGAGAGAGAGGAAGAGGGAGAGGAAGAGAGGATGAGAGAAAGGGGAGAGAGAGAGAGAGAGAGAGAGAGAGAGAGAGAGAGAGAGGAGGAGAGAGAGGAGAGGAGAGGGAGAGAGGTGGGGGGCGGAGGGTTAGAGGGTCATTTCACAGGAAGGTGTGAAATCCTGTATATGGGTGTGTGTGTGTGTCTGTATGTGTGTGTGTGTGTGTGTGTGTGTGTGTGTGTGTGTGTGTGTGTGTTTATGTCAGCCCGAAATGCTATGCATAGTATAAGTGGCTTTGGCATGCTGCTCTTATCTGTATTTTTTTGTACCTCTGTATGTATGCTCAAATTGTAAATAAATAAATAAATAAATAAATAAATGTGTGTGTGTGTGTGTGTGTGTGTGTGTGCGTGCGCGTGTGTGTATGTGTGCCCCCACTTCTAAGTATTCATACTGCTAATAAATATCAGTAGTAATACCCGTATTTCTAAAACTACCAACAGTGATTCTAGCACTTATCACTTCTACTTATAAAACACAGAAAGTAATTAGGTTGTAAAATTTAGCTTGTCTCAGCTTCTAGGAGTGTCTGACGTCACCCTCACTAGGCTTCCCCTCGCTAGGCTGCTCCTTGCTAGTCAACCCTATCTTCACCTTATCTATGCTATTTCTGCTCTAATTCTGGTAATAACTTGCAGGAGTGAGTGACCAGTATCTAACAGTGACTAAGGCCAGGATTCAGAACCCCCAAAACAACCCCAACAGGTGAGTGATACTTAAGCTGGCAGTGATGCGATGACAAGTTGCCAGATGTTGATGACGTAGTCGTCGTACACACGCCTTCTATCACTATTTTGAAAATTCTTCACCCGTGATCTTTATAACCGTATTTACTCACGCATCCCGCGTCCCTCAATGTCACTTATGATAGAATACACTTCACTTATATTGGAATACACTTCACATTCGGTGTTACACTTTATATGTATAATGTCACACAACTGTTGTGACGTCACTGTTTCAGCAGGCCTACTGCCACCTTCCCTTGTTATATATTATATTTTTCCTTTCTACTTTTGCTTATTAACTTTTTCACTCTCACTGTATGGTGCCCCACATTTCACTTGTTATCCAATCTCTCGAAATTCTTGAACACCCGCTTCCTCACTCACTTGAATCTTTGTATATTTGAATCTGTGTAGCAACAGAAGCCTACTAGCCACTAACGGTTTGACACTTTGAAATATTAAATATTTCAGGCTTCCTCTCGACTTTTTTTAACTAATAACTCTGGTTATCACTCGTAGGATTGTTCACTGACGTTGTCACTACCACTTATTACTGCTAGCAGTTACTGCACGACTTAAAAACCACTAAAGTTCTCGGAGCCTTGTGACCCACGTCTGCTGACTGACTGTGTGTGTGTGTGTGTGTTTGTGTGTGTGTGTGTGTGTGTGTGTGTGTGTGTGTGTGTGTGGGTGTGTGTGTGGGTGTGTGTGTGGGTGTGTGAGGGTGTGTGTGAGGGTGTGTGTGAGTGTGTGGGTGTGTGGGTGTGTGAGTGTGGATGTGTGTGTGGGTGTGTGTGTGTGTGTGGGTGTGCATCCTTGTGTGTGTGCATATATTTGTATGCTCGTGTGCACATGTCGGTGCGTGTGCCCTCGTGTGTGTATATGTGTGTGCGCGCGCGCTAGTGTTTACCTGGAGTTTACCTGGAGAGAGTTCCGGAGGTCAACGCCCCCGCGGCCTGGTCTGTGACCAGGCCTCCTGGTGGATCAGAGCCTGATCAACCAGGCTGTTGCTGCTGGCTGCACGCAAACCAACGTACGAGCCACAGCCCGGCTGGTCAGGAACCGACTTTAGGTGCTTGTCCAGTGCCAGCTTGAAGACTACCAGGGGTCTGTTGGTAATCCCCCTTATGTATGCTGGGAGGCAGTTGAACAGTCTTGGGCCCCTGACACTTATTGTATGGTCTCAGTGTGGGTGTATGATCCACTTAATATTTGTATTTATAACTCATTACAATTGTGACCAGGTGTGGACGTATCAGTGGTTCATTACTTTGTAATTTGTTCATGACTGTAACTATGTATAGGAGTGAGGCTGATTCATTACCTCTGTAACTTGCCATGATTGTGACCAGATCTACCTGGAGTTCATTACCTTTGTAACTAGTTCAGCTATCATAACTTTGGGGTCCAGTCACTGGACCCATTATGTACCTTTGTAATCTTTTGACTACCGCCCACAGGATGGGTATGGGGTGCATAATAAAGATATTAAACTAAACTGTGTGTGTGTGTGTGTGTGTGTACTCACCTATTTGTGGTTGCGCGCGTGTGTGTGTGTGTGTGTGTGTGTGTGTGTGTGTGTGTGTGTGTGTGTGTGTGTGTGTGTGTGTGTGTGTGTGTGTGTGTGTGTGTGTGTGTGAGTGTCAGTGTCAGTGTCAGTGAGTGTGTGTGTATGTCTCAATCAATATTTACACCAATAACTCACTACAGTTGTGACCGGGTGTGGAAGTGTGAATTGCTCATTACACTATAATTTGTTCATGATTGTAGCCATGTATAAACGTTAAGTAACCATTCTTACAGAATTCATTACCTTTGTAACTTGTGAGTTCATTACCTTTGTACTTAGTTCAGCTATCAAAACTTTGTGGGCCCAGTCCCTGGACCCATTACGTACCTCTGTAATCTGTAAATACCTTTGTAACTTGTCATGATTGTGACCAGACCTACCTGGAGTTCATTACCTTTGTAAATTGTGAGTTCATTACCTTTGTAAATTGTGAGTTCATTACCTCTGTAACTTGCTCAGCTATCAAATCTTTGGAGTCCAGTCCCTGGACCAATTATGTACCTCTGTAATCTTTTGACTACCGCCCACAGGATGGGTATGGGGTGCATAATAAACATATTAAACTCACCCCTGAGCAATAGCATTATGTGGTTCATTACAGATCAGAAATACAGGTACAAACAAATAAATTATTATTCTGCTCTTAACTAGTATTAAGAACAAACTTCAAGAATGACACCTCACAATTCAGGGTCCAATTCCAAAATCTGAAGTGGTGCTCCAGTGTCCAAGAAATTTTGAAAAAAAAAAAAATCTTACAGAATTAAAGAGTATATTTTTGTGAAGGTAACAAGACAATTTTTTTTTTTCTGGTCAGTACTTACCGAGATACAGTGCCGAGAAGTTTACCCAAAATGACCGCGTGGCAGCAATGTCGACGATTTCCACATACGCGCATTACTTTATTTAACGTTTTTTTGTAGTTTTTCTTTTCTTTTCTAATTTTTTTTTTCTTTTCCTACTAACATTTGGGGCCTGAGAGACCAATACTGTGTATAATGTATATATATAAACTCACTGTATTGAACACAATAACCGCACTAAAGTTATTATCATATTATTGATTACCACTTATTACAATAAACATGCACAAATCTTGTATAATACTAATGTTCTATCATATATTTACATATTTACAATCACTGGACATGGTTTTAGAACTGCTGGAGCTTGTGGAACTCCTTGAAACAAGGCACCATGCACAGAGGCACCTTACATTCCTCGCACATAAACTGAGTGTCTTTGCGTCTTTGTTGCCGTCGTTTTGTTTGTGCACAGACAACACATCTCTTCTGAGCAAATTTCTTCTTAGTTGCAGGAAGCTGTATTATGAAATGATCACCTTCCCTCCTCAAACGCTTGGGTATGTGCAACATCCCCCCAATGAAAAGCAGGGGTGTCACTAGCACGTTAAGAGACCATATAATAAGTGTCAGGGGCCCGAGACTGTTCAACTGCCTCCCAGCATACATAAGGGGGATTACCAACAGACCCCTGGTAGTCTTCAAGCTGGCACTGGACAAGCCCCTAAAGTCGGTTCCTGACCAGCCGGGCTGTGGCTCGTACGTTGGTTTGCGTGCAGCCAGCAGTAACAGCCTGGTTGATCAGGCTCTGATCCACCAGTAAGCCTGGTCACAGACCGTGCCGCGGGGGCGTTGACCCCCGGAACTCTCTTCAGGTAAACTCCAGGGTGTGGATATCCTGTCCTGCTGAGGCTTTCCATTGGAGGTCCACTTGGCTTACTGAGGAACTTTTAGTTTTTGTTTCTATTTACAAATAGACTCATGTTCCCTTTTTTTTCATTAGGATGTCTTCATTAGGATGGCTTCATCATTACACCTAGGGAAAACTGAAGCCATTCTCTTTGGAACGAAACATAAACTGAGAAGGGTAAATAATTTTAATGTTCAGTGTAATGGGGAGTCCATCACTTTGGTTTCATCAGTTAAATATCTGGGAATCCCCTTTGACCCATGCATGTCAGGAGAATTGATAGGGAACAGTGTAGTAAAGAAAGCGAATGCCAGGCTGAAGTTCCTGTATAGACAAGCACAGTGTCTACCTACTGAGGCTCGCAGGACCCTATGTCTAGCCCTTATACAATGCCATATGGATTACGCTTGCTCTTCTTGGTACTCTGCCTTGACAAAAAAACTGAAAGATAGACTGCAAATCACCCAGAACAAAATCGTAAGATTCATCCTGGGGCTGGGACCAAGAGAACATGTAGGCCAGGATGAATTACAGCAGTTGGATATGCTGAATGTTGAAGACAGAGTAAAACAACTGAAGCTAAATCATGTTTATAAAATTGCTCACGAACAGTGTCC
The DNA here is from genome assembly GCF_038502225.1 of Cherax quadricarinatus. Lineage (NCBI taxonomy): Eukaryota > Metazoa > Arthropoda > Malacostraca > Decapoda > Parastacidae > Cherax > Cherax quadricarinatus. The sequence goes on along the minus strand of NC_091319.1, from coordinate 10,608,025 downwards.
AGAATATCTTGCTGTCAATTTTGTCAAGGTTGGGAACCAAAGCAATCATAGTACTAGGGGGAGAGAGCACAACTTTGTAGTACCCACAGTCAGTGGCCAGGCTTCAAACACCTTTTATTGTACAGCAATAAAGGAATGGAACAGACTACCCACAAATGTCAAGGCCAGTCATAGCTTGAACCAGTTCAAGAAGACTGCCAAAAAGTGTCTGATGAATGAAGCAACAGAAAGGGAGGGGAATGATTTTCTATTTTTTAGCTAAAATACGTGTAAATTTTACCTTATCCCTAGTAATGACCCTCGTATTGTAGATAGTCGTAATGACCCTCGGGTAGTAGATAGTCTTAATGACCCTCGTATTGTAGATAGTCTTAATGACCCTCGTGTAGTAGATAGTCTTTTTAGTATGATAATAAGATGTTATCTTCATTATAGAATAATAAGAAAATATTATAACCTTTATATTATAATAATAAGGTAAAAGGACCCCAATGGAAATAAGTCACTCTGTCTGACTTTTTTGGGTTATCCTAGGTTCTCTACACATATGCTGCTATGTATGATAATTCTATGTAACTGTATTGTGTATACCTGAATAAATTTACTTACTTACTTACTAGTTCGATCGCTAGCGCACTCAGCTCACTCACTGAGGTCCGGAGTTCGAATCTCCGGTACTGCTGGATAACATTAGGACGTGTTTCCATAAGACACCTGCTGTCCATGTTCACCTATCAGTATAAAACGGGTACCTGGGTGTTACTCGACTGGTGTTGGTCGCATCCTGGGACAAAACTGAACTAATTTTCCCGAAATGCTCTGAATAACAACGGGGCTTTCTATATAATAATATCATTGATGTCAGCTAGGCCTGTATACCATGTACATGTACCTGTAGAAATAAAGATATTTTATTATTATTATTATTATTATTATTATTATTATTATTATTATTATATTATTATTATTATTATTATTATTATTATTATTATTATTATTATTATTATTATATTATTATTATTATTATTATTATTATTATTATTATTATTATTATTATTATTATTATTATTATTATTATTATTATTATTATTATTATTATTATTATTATTATCGTCCAGTTTTGGCAATATCTGGTCTCAGTACATCGGGAAACTGTCATCGGTTCTTACAAACACAACGAGGAGACGTCGAGGGAAAATTTCTTAAGAAGAAAAGAGGCAAATTGCACGTGAAGAAGAAAGTAAGTTTTTATTTAGGTGTTCGGTACAAAAAAAAAAAAGAAAACTATTTAGGCTTTGGCTTGTGTAGGTCTAGGGAGGAGTTTTAATGCCGGTGAACGGCGTTTAATCTAAGGAATTGGATCTTTCTCTCTCCACCCTCACTTTATATAGAACTTGATTGCTTCCTATTCTACCAAGAGCTGTGTGAACCCTACAGGTTTAGCACTTCCCCTTGATTGTACTAATAATATTTAGATTTTGCAGCTGTCCCTGTTCACCCAGCAGTAAGTAGGTATCTGGATATTAGTCGACTGTTATGGGTAGCATCCTGGGGGACAAGATGAACCTAGGTTGCCTGAAATGCTTTGCATAACCAGCAACGCTGTATAGCCCTTGTGGTTAAGCGCTTCTTTTTTATTATAATAATAACAATTTGCATAACCAGGGTCTTTCTATATATGACAGGGATGTCATCTAGATATGTAATAGTTGTATCATGTACAGGAGAGCCCTGGTGTACAGTACTTCATGTTGGTGAGGGGCTCTTGATTTAGGGAATTGGATCTGTGCTCCAGTTCCCCGAATTAAGCCTGAATGCCTTCCACATCCCCCCCCCAAGGCGCTGTATAATCCTACGGGTTTAGCGCTTCCCCTTGATTTATTTATTTATTTATTTATTTAGTAATTTTAGCATACATACAGAGGTACAAAAAATACAGGTAAGAGCAGCATGCCAAAGCCACTTATATACATAGCATTACGGACTGGCTTAAAATTAACTTAAGATTAACTAAGCAATGATGAAATCAGTGATAAAACATTATTGTAAACAGATAACTATAAAGCACAAATGAGTATTACAAAGACAGGTCATATGGTTGCATGCATTGCTGTACATTCAGTCGAATGGAGTATTCTGTTAGGTAGTGTATTTAAAAAAATAACAAAGTTAGATTGGGTCCTAGGTTTAACATTTGTGTGATATAATTGTGAGTAACATATAGGATATACAATTTATAAGGTTCAGTTATTCAGTATTTATTTGGTTTTGAGTGAGTAAGTGATCTTTGAGAAGAGACTTGAATTTATAAACAGGTAGTGTTTCTTTTATATTTACAGGTAATGAATTCCAGATTTTAGGGCCTTTTATGTGCATTGAGTTTTTGCATAGCGTGAGATGGACACGAGGAACATCAAAGAGTGATCTGTGCCTTGTGTTATGGTCATGTGTTCTGTTGAGGTTGGCAAGATGTTTGAGGGGAGGGTTAATATCAGAGTTAAGTGTTCTATGTATGTAATAGGTGCAGTAATAAGTATGGATGTTTTGTATGGTGAGTAGGTTGAGTGTTTTGAATATTGGTGGAGTGTGTTGCCTGTAGTGAGAATTTGTTATCATTATAACTGCAGCCTTTTGTTGGGTAATTAGTGGTCTGAGATGGCTAATTATTGTTGAGCCCCATGCACAAATTCCATAGGTGAGATAGGGGTAAATAAGAGAGTGATAAAGGGCCAGGAGGGCTGACTGTGGAACATAGTACCGTATCTTCGATAGTATGCCTACAGTCTTGGAAATTTTCTTAGAAATTTGTTGTATATGTGTATGAAATTTGAGTCTATTATCAAGGTGGATTCCTAAGAATTTTCCCTCTGTTAGCTTTGTGATAGGTGATCTGTTTATCGTTATATTAAGAGGTACATCTGTAGCTCTGTTACCAAACTGAATGAAGTAGGTTTTGTCAATGTTTAGTGTAAGTTTGTTAGTCCTCATCCAGGTAGATATTTTCTGTAATTCGGTGTTTACAGTATTGGCTAGCGTGACTGGGCTCGGGTGAGAGAAGACGTATGTAGTGTCATCTGCAAAAAGTGTGGGTTTGAGTAATTGCGAAGCATTTGGTAGGTCATTTATGTATAGGAGAAAGAGAAGAGGGCCAAGGACACTTCCCTGTGGGACACCAACTGTAATTGGTTGAGCGGAAGAGCTTGCCCCATTTGCGTACACATATTGGCTTCTGTTGCTGAGGTATGACTTGAGGTAGTTGAGGGAGTGCCCTCTAATACCATAGTGTGACAATTTTACGTGGAGCAAGTCATGGTCAACTGTATCAAAAGCTTTACATAAGTCAATGAAGATCCCCAGTGGGACTTCTTTTTTCTCTATTGCAGTGTATATATGTTTTAGCATGTGTATAATAGCATCATTAGTATTTTTATTAGGCCTGAATCCAAATTGGCAGGGGTTGAGAATGTTTTGGGAGATGAGGTAGGAGTAGATTCGTTTATGAATTAATTTTTTGAAGATTTTTGAGAGAGGGTGTAAATTGGATATTGGCCTATAGTTATTCAACTCTGTTTGGTCTCCTCCTTTATGGATCGGGGTGACCCTTGCTATTTTGAGAACTGTAGGGAAGGTGGAGGATTCAATGGATTTGTTAAAGAGTGTTGCAATGATTGGTGATAGCACTTGTAACACTTTTTGGTATATAAAGGGTGGTAAGGTATTTAAATCTCCTGCCTTGTTTTTTAGTGTGTTGATAATAAGGGTGACTTCGTATGGGTTAGTCGGAGCTAGGAACAGTGTGTTCGGGTAGTTGCCAGTGAGGTAGTCATTTGGTGGGGTATCTGAGCTTGGGATTTTATTGGCAAGGTTTTGTCCTATAGTGGAGAAGAAATCATTGAGTCTGTTTGCTGTTTCTGTTGGTGGGAGTTGGGGTTCATCTGATTTTGCTAATTTTATTTCGCTATTTCGTGATATCTTTTTTGTTCCCAGAATTTCTGATAGGGTCTTCCAGGTCTTTTTTATATCACCTCGTAAGTTGGATAATCTGTTCTCATAATACAGTTTTTTTGCCCTTCTTATCAGGCTGGTTAGGATTGACGAGTAACGTTTTGTTTGGTCTCTGGTTATGTGACCCATTCTGTACTGTTTTTCATATCGGTGTTTTGTATTTATGGATTTGAGAATGCTGGGTGTTAGCCAGGGACTGTTCAGTCTCTTAGCTGTCATCTGTTTAGTTTTTTTAGGGCAGTGCTTGTTATAGAGGTATTGGGTCTTTTTTAGAAAATTATTAAAACATTCGTCAATATCTGTATAGATTTCTAGCTCAGTGTGCCAGTCAATGTTTGTTACTGCTGTTGTGAAGTTATTAATGGCTGCCTCATTGTGAAGTCTGAAGGTGACTTTAGTAGTGTCTTGGGGTATTTTACCAAGAGTTGTTATGAGGAAAGTAGGGTAGTGGTCTGTGGTATTATCTGTAATTATGCCTGATTTTAAAGGGGATATGGTGTTGGTCCAGATGTGGTCAAGTAGGGAAACATTAGTCTCTGTAACTCTTATAGGTTTTGTTACTGTTGGTAGCAACATGCAGTTACTCATTGTGTTTGTGAATTCAGTAACGTGTGGGTCCTGGTCTTGCAGGAGATTTATATAGCAGTCACCTGAGAGTAGTAAGTGATCTTTGTTCATGCGTGTATCAGTTATCATACTTCCTAGGTTTTGACTAAATTGGCTAATGTTTGATTGTGGAACTCTGTAGATGTTTATCACTGTGAGAGGTTTTTGTAGGTATTTGGATTTGAATTTAGCTATTATATATTCCCCATGTTCATCCCTTGTGCAAGTATTAGTGATGATAAATTAGACACATGTGCAACTCTTGGGTATCTTTATTGAGGAAACGTTTCGCCACACAGTGGCTTCATCAGTCCATACAAAGGAGAATCTTGAAGAACAGGAGGAGAATGAGGTAATCAGTCCCTCAACCTTGAGTCAATGTGGTCAGTCCATCAATCTTGAATAGATTGATGGACTGACCACATCGACTCAAGGTTGAGGGACTGATTACCTCATTCTCCTACTGTTCTTCAAGATTCTCCTTTGTATGGACTGATGAAGCCACTGTGTGGCGAAACGTTTCCTCAATAAAGATACCCAAGAGTTGCACATGTGTCTAATTTATCAACATGTCGGTTCTCTGAACCATTCATCTACAAAGTATTAGTGATACATTCTAGTTGGTCTGGGTAGTATATAGCTGTGCCACCCCCTTGTTGGTCTGGCCTACAGTTGTGTATGGCTGTGTAACCAGGAATGGCATAGACATCTGTAGTATCAGGCTTTAGCCAGGTTTCAGTTAGTGTATTGATGGACATATTGGCATGCAAGGAATTTAGTAATGCTAGGAGGTCATCGTAATGCTTGCTTAAAGATCTGATATTGTAGTTAAAGATAGTTATGTTGTTGTTTGCTCTGAGAAGTGCCTTTGATTGTTCTGCTGTGTAGTAATTACAGTAACTGTTTGAATCATTTAAGTCATTAAATAAGAGGTTGGTATCAGGATCAATGCTTGTAATCATAAGATTTGTAGTGAATCTATAGTTAGAATTAAGTATAAAACAAAGTAAATATTCTAAAGCTAAAAAAATAGCACCTGAATTATTTAACAAATGTAAAAATAATGAGCTAAGGTAGTTTTTTAAAGCTAAAATAAAGGAGACAATATAAAAGGGACTAAAATAATTTGTGGTGAACAAATAAAGTGATAATCAAATAATGGAGCTTGGGAATATGATAGTAGGTAGTACTTTAAAGGTAATTCTTTAAAGTTAGAATTATAATATAAAATTATAATATAAAAGGGACTAATATAAGTTGTGGTGAACAATAAAGGGGTAATCAAATAATTGTACAGTACTTCACTTTATGGTGTTTCGCTAATGCAGCAGTTTGTAGTGAGTGATGAATATATTCATCACTCAGGGGAGACATGATTTATTTATTTATTTATTTATTTATTTGAACATGATATATTGAAGTACAAGGAAATACAGTGGTTAAGTGTAACATGCCAAAGCCCCTTGTATGCAGAGCATTATGGGCAGGCTTAAAATTAACTTAAGATTAACTAAGCAATGATATATTCAGTGGTAAACATTATTGTAAACAGTTAACAATTAAGCACAAATGAGTATTTCAAAGACAGGTTATATTGTCATTTACTGTGTTGCTGTGCATTCAGTAGAATGGAGTATTCTGTTAGATAATGTAATTAAAAATAACAAAGTTTGATTGGGTCACAGGTTAAACATTTATGAGATACAATTATTCAGTATTTATTTGGTTGTGGGTGAGTAAGTGATTTTTAAGATAATGATAATGACACACAAAATACTGCGAGGAATTGACAAGGTGGACAGAGACAGGGTGTTCCAGAGATGGGACACAGAAACAAGGGGTCATAATTGGAAGTGGAAGACTCAGATGAGTCAAAGAGAAGTTAGGAAGTATTTCTTTAGTCATAGAGTTGTCAGGAAATGGCATAGTCTGGCAAGCGATGTAACAGAGGCAGGAACCATACATAGTTTTAAGACGAGGTTTGATAAAGTTCGTGGAGCAGGGAGAGAGAGGACCTAGTAGCGGTCAGTGAAGAGATGGGGCCAGGAGCTGTGTCTCGACCCCTGCAACCACAAATAGGTGAGTACAAATAGCTGAATATAAACATGTTATTAGGCTTTTATACACATATGAAAATGAAAAAAAAAGTTATTTCACTTTACAGCAATTTTCAGTTTACAGCAGCAGCCCAGAACTTATAAGCAGGGCCTGCCTGTACTTGTAGAAATAAAGATTATTATCATTATTGTTATTATATTGGTTACCAACTACAGTGGACCCCCGGTTTACGATATTATTTCATTCCAGAAGTATGTTCAGGTGCCAGTACTGACCATATTTGTTCTCATAAGGAATATTGTGAATTAGATTAGTCCATTTCAGACCCCCAAACATACACATACAAATGCACTTACATAAATACACTTTCATAATTGGTCACATTGGGAGATGATCGTAAACCGGGGGTCCACTGTACTACTCGGGAGAACCCAGGTACGTACTGTATTACTTTACGTTTTAAAACAAACAAACAAACAAAACGAAAGTATTTCTTTATAAAGGTTACACTATGTGCTTACATTTCATAATTTGATTGGTACCAAGAAAGCCACTATCATGCCAAGGCATTTCGGGGAGTTTTAACATAATACACTTAAACACTACTTAAGTCTAGACAGACTTCAAATATTTAATATTTTACTCGGTTATTAATATGAGGTGTAGTACAATTTATGATACAAACTTCCTTTTTAGGTTTGTAATAATGATTTAATAGGTAAGGGATATGTAATAAAATATTTGGAAGAGTTGCTTCAAATTTGGTTAGAGATTAGCATAGTGTGGGTATGGTTATTATTGAGAGATGAGATGAATTTAAGTATAGTCCTAAATTGATTTGTGGGCAGGGGACCTTTTGCTGGTTCGAGTAAAGAGTTCCAGATCTTCGGGCTCTTTACGTGCATTGCGTTTTTGCATAGTGTGAGACGGACACAAGGGATGTCAAAAAGTGTTTTGTTCCTTGTGTTATGCCTGTGTGTTCTGTTGTAGCTGTCTAGAAGTTTGAGTGGAGGGTTTATATTGAAGTTTAATGTTCTGTATACATGTAGTACGTATATAGTAGGCACAATAATAAGTGTGTATATTTTGTAAATTAAGTAAGCTGTTTTTTGCTTTATAATACTACAATGCTTCATATAGTATACTACAATATATTATTACAGTATACAATATACTACAATACACTACACTACAATATGCTACAATATATTACAGTATACAGTATGATGTAGGGAAATATAATAATACTGTACTGTACTATAGTGTAGCATTCACGAATGTTTTGATGCGCAAATATATTGTAGGGAAATATAATAATAGCATATACTTAGCCTAACAATACTGCTTCCTATACCTATTGAACCACGAACAGCCATGAAACACATGAAAACATAACATAAAACACATGAAAACTGGGCAGCTGGGCATTCGCGAATGTTCGAAGCTCGTGAAAGTGGAACTCGCGGAAGTGGAGGGCTAGCTGTACTACAATACTACATACAGTATATGTACACCACATAATAAGTATTTCTTTTGCAAGTTGTTATTTTGGGAGATACAGTGGAACCTTGAGTTTTGGCCGCCCCAAGTTTTGGCCGTTTTGAGTTTCTGTTACTTTATTTGGCTAAATTTTGTCTTGAGTTTTGAACAGTAACTTGAGTTTCAGCCATCGTACCAGACCTGCCCGCCTACGTGCACCCACACAAAGCCTCCCATGCATGCATTGTGAGTCAGTCTGGATTTGCTTCTCCTCGAGTGAACATTACCCTGCGCGTTCATCCAAATATCTCACAATAATCCTTTTTTTTTTGTTTGTTGATTGAGTGCGACTGCTACATAATTAACCATGGGCCCAAAGAAACTTTCTAGTGTCTGCCCTGTGGTAAAGAAAGTGAGAAACATGATTAGAATTGGAGAAAGAGATAACCGAAAAATACGAAAGTGGTATGCATGTGCTGGAGCTTGCCAGGTTGTATGGCAAAAACAAATCAACCATCAGTTCCATCCTGGTGAAGAAAAAAATCAAAGAAGCTGATGTTGCGAAAGGGGTAGATATGCTAATGAAAAATAGATCAGACAATCGAAGATGTTGAGAAGTTGTTGTTGATGTGGATCAATGATAAACAATTAGAGGAAGATAGTGTTTCGGAGATGATCATTTTTGGAAAGGCAAGGCAGTTGCACTCAGATCTCGTGAAGAATATACCTAGAATGAATGCTGCTGTTAGTAAATTTAAGGCCAGCAGAGGCTGGTTTGACAACTTCAAGAAGCATAGTGGTATACACAGTGTTGCAAGGCATGGCGAGGCTGCAAGTTGTGTCAAATGTGCGGCTGAAAAATTCGTGCATGAATTCAAGGACTATGTAGAGGCTGAAGGTTTTGTCCCCCAATAAGTGTTCAATTGTGACAAAACAGGCCTCTTTTGGGAGAAAATGCCAAAGAGGACCTACATCACACAGGAGGAAAAGGCACTGCCAGGACACAAGCCTATGAAAGACAGGCTAACTCTCTTGCTGTATGGTAATGCTAGTGGGGATTTAAAAGTGAAGCCTTTACTGGTGTATCTGAAAATCCCAAAGTGTTCAAGAAAGACAATGTCGTCAAGAGTAGATTGTACTCGCCTATATGTGGTTGCAGGGGTCGAGTCATAGCTCCTAGTCCCGCCTCTTCGCTGATTGTGTGTGATGTGGAGGGCTAACAATAAGGCATGGGTTGCAAGGCAAATTTTCATTGACTGGGTCCATGAAGTGTTTGGCCCGAGTGTGAAAAAATACCTCCAGGAAAATAAATTACCACTCGAGTACCTCCTGGTACTGGACAATGCTCCTGCTCATCCTCCAAACTTGGTAGACCAGTTGTCTAGGGATTTCATTTTTATAACAGTGAAGTTCTTGCCTCCTAACACCACTCCTCTCGTGCAGCCCATGGACCAGCAGGTCATTTCAAACTTCAAAAAACTAACCATACCATGGATGGGATAGAACCCGCGATCAGAGTCTCAAAACTCCAGACTGTCGCGGGTTCTGTCCCCGTCCCTGGTATGGTTTGTTTGCAATTGTCATTATGATTTCATGAGTCATGTTGACAGCTTTGAGGGGACTTGAGCTTGTGGTCACAGTGGTGTCTATGCTAACCTTCCAATGGTGTAGAAATATACCTAGTTGGATGAATCTTATTGTGGCTAGCTGGCCCAGTCTGGAGTTTTGAGACTCTCTGATTGTGGGTTCTATCCCCGTCCATGGTATGGTTTGTTTGCAATCGTGTCATTACAATTTCGTGAGTTCAAAAACTCTACATGAAAGCACTGTTTCAAAGGTGCTTTGAAGTGACCTCGGACACTGAATTGACCATAAGAGAGATCTGGAGGAATCACTTCAGTATCTATAACTGCATAAGCCTTATAGGTAAGGCTTGGTAGGGAGTGGCTTCCAGGACTTTGAACTCTGCTTGGAGAAAATTGTGATCAGAATGTATCCAAAAGAAGGATTTTGAAGGGTTTGAGGCTGACCCTGTCGACCCTATGCCTGTTATGGAATGTATTGTGATGAGCTGCAAGAGCTTCATCTGGAACAGCAACAGACCACAGCTGAAGAACTTGCTTCAGAGGAGGACGAAGAGGGAGGGAAGGAGGTGCCTTCATCAGAGATTAAGAAGATCTGTGCAATGTAGAGTAGGGTGCAAGCTTTTACTGAGAAATATCATCTTGAGCAAGCTGAA
>NC_091319.1:10282638-10292638 GCF_038502225.1 Cherax quadricarinatus | reverse complement strand
CCACCCACCTCCCTTCCCTTCCTCCCTTACCCATCCACCTTCCTTCCCTTCCTCCCTTACCCACCCACCTTTCTTCCCTTCCTCCCTTACCCACCCACCTTCCTTCCCTTCCTCCCATGCCCACCCACCTTTCTTCCCTTCCTCCCTTACCCACCCACCTTCCTCCCATGCCCACCCACCTTCCTCCCATACCCACCCACCTTCCTCCCATGCCCACCCACCTTCCACCAACACCTCACACTTCCGTGCAAGTATGTATTCTGACATAGTGTAGTTTTAACACACAGAGAAGTCACTGCAACAATGAATCCTCATTGTTCACACATTGCCGTGTGTGTGTGTTTGTTTGTCTATAATGTCCAGATTTCTCCCCACCTTTTCTTCTCTCTGTGTCTGTTCGTCTATAATGTCCAGATTTCTCCCCACCTTTTCTTCTCTCTGTGTTTGTTCGTCTATAATGTCCAGATTTCTCCCCACCTTTTCTTCTCTCTGTGTCTGTTCCTCTATAATGTCCAGATTTCTCCCCACCTTTTCTTCTCTCTGTGTTTGTTCGTCTATAATGTCCAGATTTCTCCCCACCTTTTCTTCTCTCTGTGTCTGTTCGTCTATAATGTCCAGATTTCTCCCCACCTTTTCTTCTCTCTGTGTCTGTTCGTCTATAATGTCCAGATTTCTCCCCACCTTTCCTTCTCTCTGCTATATATAATTTTTGTTACCCCGTTCTGTGACAGAGAATTCATTACAAAACTCAATTTATCCCGTTTATGGGATATGCCATCGTGAGATAGTAATTCCCAAGTAATAGTAACTTCAGCTCTACCGTAAGGAAGCCCTTGAAGCTGCCGTAGCTGTTGAAATTTTAAGGGAATAACTGAAGATATCCTCACTTCCCTACCGAAAGTGATCATGTGTGATGCAACATAACAGGGAAACAGAGTCAGCGTTTGTTCCCACTATGTAACTCTCATGGAACAGAGGAGTAGCATATTGCTGATGTATCCTTGAAGTTCCTTGACTTGTATTCCCAGGAACGCAGGCGGGAAAGATACATGATAATATACACCTGGAAAATCGTAGAGGGATTAGTGCCAAGTTTGCCCACGAAAATCATTCCCTACGAAGCAAGACTCGGCAGACGATACAACATTCCCCCAATGACAAGCAGGAGTGCCACGAGCACGCTAAGAGATAACACAGTAAGTGTCAGAGGTCCAGGATTGTTCAACTGCCTCCCAGCATACATAAGGGGTATTACCAATAGACCCCTGGCTGTCTTCAAGAAGGCGATGGACAAGCACCTAAAATCAGTAACTGACCAGCCAGGCTGTGGGTCGTACGTCAGTCTACGTGCGGACAGCAGCCTGGTTGATCAGGCCCTGATCCACTGCGAGGCTTGCTCACAAACCGGCCTGTGGGGGGCGATGACCCCCGAAACCCTCTCCAGGTATCCAACTTTGCTAAATAAAAAAAATCACGCAGGACTCCGGAAATTATTTTTTTTTAATTTCAGATGAATTATTTGTGCGAATTTCTGCAATATATGTTTGTGTTCACCCCCTTTTTCAGATGGTGAACACTTGAAAAAGATGTTCACCACGTGAAACAGAGGCCTATAACCTGTGGCAGGATCGCTGGTCGTTCCGTCTCATGAACATGTAAGATGGCGGACAACATTCACAAATTTATTTACATGCAATAAACGCCTATCTTTGTTAACCAGTGTGTTTATTAAATAGTTTTTATTACATGAAATATTTCCTGACCTATTTACAAGAGCTGCTCTGAGACTGTGCTGCGGGACGATGATCCATTGAAATACAGCATTATAACCTGCACTACCACCACCACTACTACCACCACCACCACCACTACTGTGCTGCGGGACGATGATGCATTGAAATACAGCATTAACCTGCACTACCACTACTACCACTACTGTGCTGCGGGATGATGATCCATTGAAATACAGCATTATAACCTGCACTACCACCACCACTACTACCACCACCACCACCACTACTGTGCTGCGGGACGATGATGCATTGAAATACAGCATTAACCTGCACTACCACCACCACTACTACCAACACTACCACCACTACTACCACCACCACCACCACTACTACCACCACTACCACTGCCACCACTACTGTGCTGCGGGACGATGATGCTCCGATCCATTGAAATACAGCATTAACCTGCACTACCACCACCACCACTACCACCACCACCACCACTACTACCACCACTACCACCACCACCACTACCACCACCACCACCACTACTACCACCACTACCACCACCACCACTACCACCACCACCACCACTACTACCACCACTACCACTGCCACCACTACCACCACTACTGTGCTGCGGGACGATGATGCTCCGATCCATTGAAATACAGCATTAACCTGCACTACCACCACCACTACTACCACCACTACCACCACCACCACCACCACTACCACCACCAGCACCACTACTACCACCACCACTACTACCAACACTACCACCACCACCACTACCACCACCACCACCACTACCACCACCACTACCACTACCACCACCACCACTGCCACCACCACTAACACCACTACTACCACCACCACTACTACCAACACTACCACCACCACCACTACCACCACCACCACCACTAACACCACTACTACCACCACCACTACTACCACCACCACTACCACCACTAACACCACTACCACCACCACTACCACCACTACTACCACCACCACTACCACCACCACTACTACCACCACCACTACCACCACCACCACCACTACCAACACTACCACCAATACTACCGCCGCCACCACCACTACCACCACCACTACCACCGCCACTACCACCACCACCACTACCAACGCTACCACTGCCACCACTACCACCAATACTACGGCCGCCACCACCACTACGTCACCCTCCATCCCCACCACCCACCATCAGGCAAGGAGCTGCTGTTAGATACTATTGCAGACGAAAAGAAAAATAAGGTGATGAGGAATTTTTTTTATACGAAACACTAAACCCATGTGGGCACTCACCACAGAACTCGTAAGATTGTAAGTAGTATCAAGGCCCGTGATTATCAAGTTTTCATGGACCACTGACTGGACCAGTGATCAGGGACCACTGACTGGACCAGTGATCAGGGACCACTGACTGGACCAGTGATCAGGGACCACTGACTGGACCAATGATCAGGGACCACTGACTGGACCAGTGATCAGGGACCACTGACTGGACCAGTGATCAGGGACCACTGACTGGACCAGTGATCAAGGACCACTGACTGGACCAGTGATCAGGGACCATTGACTGGACCAGTGATCAGGGACCACTGACTGGACCAGTGATCAGGGACCACTGACTGGACCAGTGATCAGGGACCACTGACTGGACCAATGATCAGGGACCACTGACTGGACCAGTGATCAGGGACCACTGACTGGACCAGTGATCATGGACCACTGACTGGACCAGTGATCAGGGACCACTGACTGGACCAGTGATCAGGGACCACTGACTGGACCAGTGATCAGGGACCACTGACTGGACCAGTGATCAGGGACCACTGACTGGACCAGTGATCAGGGACCACTGACTGGGCCAATGATCAGGGACCACTGACTGGGCCAGTGATCAGGGACCACTGACTGGACCAGTGATCAGGGACCACTGACTGGACCAGTGATCAGGGACCACTGACTGGACCAGTGATCAGGGACCACTGACTGGACCAGTGATCAGGGACCACACTGACTGGACCAGTGACCACTGGCTGAACCAGTGATCATGGACCACTGACTGGATCAGCCCCCCACACGGAGGCCCCTAATACCTAACACCCCCCACGAAGGCCGCAACTTACGCACCCACCCGTAAATGATACACATTACGCTAAGCTTAGTGAAGTAAAAGAGGCGTGACATGAACAATAAATCAACAAAATATTATGAAGGTTAACATGTACAAAGAAGAAGTCAAGACAGGCAATGCTGAGTCATGTGTTCCGTAAACATGTTTTAAACCTGTTTTTTCATCGTTCCAGCCCTCTCTCACATCACATTATACTCACAGTATAACATAGTAAACTCGCCCCATCTGCTCAGAGAGGCGCTGAGTACAGACAGTGTGGCACCACCACCCTTCACTGTAACTCAGTGGTCAGAGCAGTGTATACACAAATGAAGGCTACCCACCAGGTTTGATCTCCAGGCATGAAGAACACGCATAAGCAAATCTCCTTACAGGGGATGCGTACCTCCGTTCACCCAGCAGTAAACAGATGCTTGGGTGTCAGCCCAGGTAATGTGGGTTGACTCCTGGAGAAAAATATTGCAAATGTGTAAGAAAACCTACCATCACTTACTGTCACTTCTCACCCCTCCCATCACCACTGCCCACATCAACTATCCCCACCATTGCCGGCCACCCCCAGTATCTCCACCACCACTGCCCATCTCCCAATCTGCCCACTAAGAAAGACAGATGATACATTAGGAGAGGCAGATATAATGAGCGTAAGAGACGGTCGTCACACTCACCCAGTAAGGCTCAACTTTAATGCCAGCAACACGTTTACCAGTAGCACCTGCAACACTCCTCCCTAGCAACACACCTGTCAGCAACATGCCTAGCAGTAGCACCTGCAACACACGCCTGTCAGCAACACGCTTACCAGTAGCACTTGCAACACTACCCCTAGCAACACACCTGTCAGCAACATGCCTAGCAGTAGCACCTGCAACACACCCCAAGCAACACCTGTCAGCAACACGCTTACCAGTAGCACCTGCAACACACCTACCGGTAGCACTTGTAGCCCCCTAGCAACGCACACTCAGCAACACCTACCGGTAGAACTTGCAACACCCCCCCAGCAACACACACTGTCAGCAATACGCCTACCGGTAGTACCTGCAACACCCCCCTAGCACAAACTGTCAGCAACACGCCTACCGGTAGCACCTGCAACACACACCTAGCAACACCTGTCAGCAACACACCTACCGGTAGCACCTGCAACACCCCTCTAACAACACACATGTCAGTAACACACCTACCAGAAACACATCTACCACCAACACCTATGATACAACTTCCTACAACACTGGTGGTGCATAATGTAAGTGTTTGATGCAATCAAGCGTCGTTTAAAGTGATAAAGGACTTATCAAACTTGTACAATGGGTCACTAGTCACTACTGTTCCTCAAAGGTCAATTCTCAAGATACATTACAATCTATTTTACAAGTACATTGTAAAAAGTCGTAAACGTTGGTCGTAAAACCTATCTGACAGACCTGAGACATGTTAACATATACTGCTGCCTTATTCTTAAAGCTGTGGAATAAAAGTACATTAGTTTAATCGTAAATTTTCACGCACTCTTATTATATTTACACAAAGCGGTGAATACGTGCGGGTCATTCAGTTGTGACAGTGAAGTTCGTTTCAAATGTCGTTTTTCCTGCTCTTGCTCTCAAATGTTCACTCATCTTTTCTCCTCACTCGTGCACTCTCGTTTCTGACTTCTCTACTCACTTATCCATGGTCAGTCAACCTTTGTTTTCTATGGTTTTACCATGTTCTTGTACTACCTGCCTCTGGCTGAACCACGGGCGGTCTTCATAACGCGACACCACAAGAGAATACCGTAATCCTCAACAAGAAAGTAGCATTTAAATTATTGTATTAAAAATGATCACTAGCCTTATTACTAAAGTTTGGTAAACAATGTCTGATGAATGCTGACGATGGTTGGCTGGTTAGTAAGGTGTGTCAAGAAACAGGACAAGTGTTTCCTGACGAGGGTCTTAGTCATATGGTGACCCACAGCTGGAGCTTTTGGTCGTCTGACCGAGGCCTTCCGCTGGCTTACCGATCCCCCTTTTTAAAAATCATGGTTATGATTATAACCATTATAAATAGATGAATGCTGATGAGATGGATCTCTAAACTACTAGGTGGTAAAGTGTGGGCGCCCAGAAGCTGAAAAAAAGACCAAAAATTAATTCTACATACCCTTTGATAAATGTTTCAATAAATCAAGAGACGTTTGACCGTCAACAAGCCTCACAGAGCCTCTCCATGTGATACTTGTATCAGTCTCGTGTGGAAATACGGAGTCGCGCATGAAACCCATGAAAAGAAGTTGACCAAGACTGTTTAATAGTGAAAACACCTGTATTTAATAGTACGTAAGCCTGTATACAACAGTAAGCATGCCTATACCTAATAGTTACCTGGAGGTTACCTGGAAGTTATTCCGGGGATCAACGCCCCCGCGGCCCGGTCCATGACCAGGCCTCCCGATGGATCAGGGCCTGATCAAATAGGCTGTTACTGCTGGCCGCACGCAGTCCAACGTACGAGCCACAGCCCGGCTGATCCGGCACTGACTTTAGGTATCTGTCCAGCTCTCTCTTGAAGGCAGCCAGGGGTTTATTGGCAATTACCCTAATGCTTGATGGGAGGCTGTTGAACAGTTTTGGGCCCCGGACACTTATGGTGTTTTCTCTTAGTGTACCAATGGCGCCCCTACTTTTTATTGGGGGCATTTTGCATCGCCTGCCCAGTCTTTTACTTTCGTAGGGAGTGATTTCTGTGTGCAGATTTGGGACTATTCCTTCCAAGATTTTCCAAGTGTAGATTATGATATATCTCTCCCTCCTGCGTTCCAACGAGTACAAGTCAAGTGCTTCCAAGCGTTCCCAGTAGTTAAGGTCCTTGACAGAACTTATACGTGCAGTAAAGGATCTCTGTACACTCTCCAGATCTGCGATTTCACCTGCTTTGAATGGAGATGTTAATGTACAGCAGTATTCCAGCCTAGAGAGAACAAGTGATTTGAAAAGGATCATCATTGGCTTGGCATCTCTCGTTTTGAAAGTTCTCATTATCCATCCTATCATTTTCTTTGCACGTGCGATCGTGGCAGTGTTGTGATCCTTGAAAGTGAGATCCTCAGACATTACTATTCCCAGGGTAGACCTTTAATACAGATCGATATTAATAGTAAATAGGATTGTATTAATAGTAAGTAGGCTTGTATTTACTGGAAGTAGGCCTGTATTAATAATAAAACACTGGCGAAATGTCTCTATAATGTAATGCCCAAGTGCTGCACATGTCTTATTTATTAGTAAATATGATTACACAAAGTACAACTAACTTTTTTACACAGTGGCTGACTGGAGGATCAAAGACTGTGTTACCTAGGTCAATAGTACATCAGTTATAATCAATTTGTGTTTATATGACACAAACACATAACCTATTAAATTATTCCGTCACGATAAAATTTCCGTTGGAGCATCTTCCCTTGTGGTTACAACTGAAATTAGCAGCTTCAACGCAACAGCCTGATAGCAGTTTTATGGATATACGCTAAACGCATGAGTGTGTGCTGTCACACACGAACCAAGATTAAACATCAAGTTTTATGAAAGGTCCTGTGGTGTTTCTCTCTCTCTCTCTCTCTCTCTCTCTCTCTCTCTCTCTCTCTCCGATTCAATCATACAATGTGACAGACTCTGAGACCCCGCTGGTGGTGTTCACGAAGAAATGGTTCCTGCTGATGCTCACGAAGAAATGGTTCCTCTTGGTGTTCACGAAGAAATGAACTAACGACAAGTCACGTACAATCACTGATTCAACAAAGTTCCTGTATTATATCTCACAATTGTTCCCATGACCTGGGCAAACCTGGATCCAAATCAACTCATAAAAACCTGAGCATGCTAGCGACACGGTTTATGTAATGACAGATGTGTTGTATCTCTGTGTATGCGAGACTATTATTTTAGTGACTATTCTTAAATAAATGGATTAAATAAATATTTTATTTCTTAGTGATACAATGTCTAATTTTTATAAAACTGGGTGACATCTAGTAATGTACGTAGAAAGCCCTTAGTTATGCAGAACATTCAGTTAAGTATTCAAGTTACAAGCTTAACAACCCTCGTATGATCGATAGATTTAAAACCCAATAAAGCAATCCGGACAAGATAAGTGTGAACGCTGGCTCCAAGTACACTAAGTACAATAGCACAGACAATAAAATCATCTATTTCTGCTATATACTCATGGGGAAGGACTAAACCTATAGGGAGTCATACATAACCTGTTGAATGGGAGGTAGTCAAGTTTGACCCGAGAAAGGGAAAGGTAGCTCCAATCCCATGAATCAAGAGCCCCTCAGCAGCATCAAGGAACCCCTATGAAGGAAATGCTATTAAGTTTTCCGACCTGCGGGACTGTGATCCCACAGTCATACTGGGTAGGTCTGGTGCAGTCTTATATAGGTCATGTCTGTGTAGATCTGGTACCACTAAGTTATCTGGTAATGCCTAACCTGTACTCCAGATAGAGCGTTCATTATCTGCACGATTTAAGCAACAACAAATTGTGTATTTGTTACTGAATATTAGGCTAGCTTAAGTTTGCAGATATCTTAAACATATATTAGCATATATTTACGTATCCCGAGCTGCCAGACATAAGTCTGGCAGCTCGGGATACATCGGTGCTTAAAAGCGATGGTAACCCTACCCTCTCTACTGAAGTTCGAGGACGAGATGCAGTACCCGGGTAGGTATGGCTGCACCCCATGGAGCAGGACAATCTGATACCCCTTCACGTACTACCTACTCTTCCATGGGATGCTTTACGACTCCATCAACCTCCTCTCCACTCCACACAATTATCCCTTGTATCCAATGAAGTCGCAGGAGGTATTAGAGGCATCGTTTAACTGAAGAATATTATCACAGCTAAGTACTCCATACAGAATTATAACGATGCGTAATGGAAGCCTCATGGTACACCCCCCCCCCTAAAGTTACAATAAACTACGATAAAGTTTAAAAGTACATCACTAATTATTACCGGGCTATGGGGTAACTAAAAGAGGAGAGTAACAAGCGTATAGTCACAGGTAATGACAGGACATAATGAACCTACATTCACCTTCCTATAATGGGCTATAATAAACCTGCTTATGTGGAGCACCATATTTAGGCACTTAGCTAAGAGTTTATAAAATTATGCTTCGTATAAATACCAACATCAGTTAATTTAAATCTAAATGAAACAAGAAAAAATGGTTGTGTGAAATCTAAATAAAGAACAAATAATTACTTGAAACCAATAAAAAGATTTCTTTATCACTTGAAACCTATACTATAAAGATTGTTTTAAATTTAAATGTAAATGAAACAGGAAAAAAAATAGCTGTTTGAAACCTATTTAAAATAATTACTTGAAACCTAAAAGATTATTTAACTGGAACCCCAGGAAAAATAATTACCTGAAACCCAAATATTCTGTAAATGAAACTACAGGAAACATAACTACCTGAAACCTAAATAATAAAATGTAACTGAAACCCTAGGAAAAATAATTACTTGAAACCTAAATATTTTTTAACTGCAACCTAAGTCTTGTAATGGAATACTACAATATACAGTAGATGAAAGGTGTTAAAACTTCAAGCGTAGTATGTTTGGTTGACGTATAAACATTTAATGTACACATCAATGTGCTATAATAATCGTTTAACAACTGCCAGTAGTCGTAATAAAACTTTACGTCTCCTACTACAGTGTGTACCACTGTACATAGCGCTGCATAATAAACTACATAGTAAACACATAACAAGCTTCAATGGTAACTGAAGTACTTTGCGAAGCTTGATAGATTAATGAAGTGTAATATCCCCTTTAATGACCTATAATAAATCTCCACAAGAAGCATATAACTAGCCATTACTGTCAGTGTGAAGTTGCAGGTTGGAGAGGCCATCATTCCTATGCTCGCTTGCCTGCTGCTCCTTTAAGCCATAAAACATACCTCACCACTTATCAGATAACAATACCTCCTTCTTAACCATACTAGGTTTTTTTCAAGAATAACTATTTTAAATTAACACCAAATTGCATGTCCTTACACGGAAGTCTAAATTTGTTAGTTTAGCAAA